>NC_141153.1:28655000-28978333 GCF_053477565.2 Lygodium microphyllum | reverse complement strand
GCATCGACATGCTAGAGGGAGCTGGTAATAAAGGCACATTCTGCATCATGTTCCCTCTCCCATTAGGGTTAGCCATCGTTATCCCTTGGCCACTACTGCCATTGGCCATTGGCATATTGTTTCCCAACACTAAACCCATATTCGAATTGCCTTGAGAAGCATAGGCCGCTTGTAGTCGGGATTCCACCTCTTGTGCTCGTGTAATGGCAGTGTCTATATCTCCCAAGGGAACACTACTCAACTGCAATTGGATATTAAAGTCCAAACCATGAAGGAAATATTGCAATTGGGCCGCTGCGGGGATAGGAATAGAGGTGTCCAACTTACGGAAAACCTCTTTTATCTTCTTTGCATAAGCACGAATATCCTCGTGTGGTTCTTGGCGGGTCACGTTAAGTACACGCAACCAATATTGCCCACCCCTTTCAGGGGCAAACTCCCTTCGAAAAGCTCCATAAAATGAATCAATATTCAATATGGTTCCGGCTTCTAAACCATGATACCATATAGCGGCTCTTCCTTTGAGAGTCATATTGAAGAACATCATTAAATGTCCTTCCTCTTGAATGCGACAGTTAAACATCAGCTTTTGAAACTCCCTAATGTGGAGTTCCGCATCTTCCTCAACTAACCCATTAAAAATGGGTAGCAGGTAACCTAGAGCCGGCAAATCCGTCGTTCCTGCTGGAATTGCAATAGGCTGCGCCATGACAAGGATTGGATTTGCACTAGGAATAGGGGACGGTGGGGTTACACCTCCCGTACTTGACGTGGACTGGCTTATAGAAGGAAGGGGAGCACTAGAGCTTCCACCTTCTCCTAACTTACTGCTTGTGGTCCTAAGACCACTAGATCCACTCCCTCGTAAGGGTTCAGCACCGCTACGCTTAGGGGAATATCTCCTAAAAATTTCAGCACGTCGCCTAGCTCTTTCGTCTCTTTCTTGCTTTTGGATTTCTGCTAGACGATGCTTATCAATAAATAACGGATCAATCTCAGTATCCTTTGGCATAAACTGCTAGTTGGTCCCTAAACAACCAGGATTCGAGAACCGCCACTTTTAAGCGGCTCCCGGCAGACGCACCACTGATGGACCTCAAAACGGGCCGGCACTGGCTCATGCACTAGCCGGACCTCGTCACTGCGCACAAGACAACCCCTCGGCCTCGCAGCAGGGAGCGTCTATCAAAATCTCTGCCTTCCTAAACATTGCATTTGTAATACGTTGTAGTCCAACTGATCCTAACCCAATATTACTCCTCAGAGGGAGTCCCTTTCACATAGCCAAAAAGGCTCGAATCACATACACATGGGGTTCCTCCTACGGCTGAATGCCGTCAACCCTCTGCGACTCTCCTACACCTTGGGGATTGGCCCCTCAGTGCGTCGCTCCACATATAGACATTTCGCACAAACGTCGCTCAAGGTACCAAATAAGCATGTCCAGGAATGTACCATTGTCCTCACTTATTTTCCCCTTTAGGACCCCACGACTAGTCTACAGCATGGGTATCTCACTGCCTCTCAACGTAGGTCATATCCTCATAAACCAATTGCAATGCATGTCCAGGAGCTGATCACTGATACTTTTAAATTCTTTTTCATGCTCCATGCATTTGTTGGATGCCTAGTGCTCAAGCATTTAGTAAAACAGTATCGTGCACAAGTGCAAAACATCCTTTTCATGGTTCCTTTCTAACGATTGTGCTTCGTTGCATGGTATTTTACGGCTTTTTACCTTATTTTTTCATATCAAAAGCGGACAAAACCGAACTAAAACACAAAAACAAGGCTGATCTGAAGCAAATCTTCATGCCTCAGCCCTGTTATACATTCACGGACATTACTCATAATTTTTCCAGTTTTTCGAAGCCCAAAATATAAATTTTCCCTATTTTTTAGGGTTTTTCCATCATTTTCTTGCAAATTTCCCCATTTTCTCCCATTTTTTAATTGCTAAAAATTAAGTTCAGTTTATGGGCTGTGGCCCTTAGTTCATTTCAGCAGAAACAGAAATTTTAGTAGGTGTGGATTAATTTATTGCATCATTTTTAGCCCAAAAAACCCTATTTTCCTTCATTTTTATGGTTTTTCGTGTCTCGGTTTTCTATTTTCTGCTATCCCACACATGTTTTTCTGATTTTTTAAATGATGAACAGCTAGAAAACAACTCAAAGCACGACATACTCAAAACTCAATCCATATGAACACATTTTATTCAACCAAATTTGCATCAAAAGACCATTTTCTTTGTAAAAACAATTATTACCGTGTCTTGCGGGTTTTTCATTAAATTTGGCACGTCCCACGATTGATTTCCAGCCATGAATTCTGCTTGGAATCAGCAATCTACAATGGTTTTGCATTGCTCTTTCATCCCGTCAAGAATCGGCATCCATCCGGCCGTCCATCTCCATCCTATTCCTTCAAGCACGAACGAGGCTAAGAGGAGAGAGAGGGAGGAGAGAGAAAGACTGATTTTCTCTCTCTCCAACCAGTCCACCATTGCGGGAGCGGAGACCGGTGACTTGATCGGCACAATGTCTTCATCGGGCCTGAGTGCTCGTAGCTATGGCTTACATGTAAGCCATGAATCGATTATGGGGGGGGGGGGGGGGGGGGGGGCGATTTTTTTGGCGGCTGTTTTTCAGCCGCCGCCCCCCCCCCCCCCCCCATATTCACGATTTTTTTGGAGGCGGGGGGGGGGGGGGGGGGGGGGGGGGGGGGTCACACCCCTCTCTTACACCTTTTGGGATTTCCATTTTGGGCCCCCTCTTGGGCACCCCGGCCGGTTTCGAGCCATCTTCCACATCCCGACTCCGAACTTCGATCTGAAAATTCCTGTGAGCTCGTCTCAACATCCCGGACAGGCCTGCAGCTTCACTGACTGGCACGGGCACACAGAAAAATTATGAAAATTCACGGAGTGTCGCACGGGCGCCCGTCAAGCACTTAATGCTTAAAATCGTCCTAGGTCGAGCCGCTGCCTTCGCGATCTGGTATTTTTCCCCGCATTTCCACATTTTTCTACTATTTTTAGGCACGTTCCGGGGCCTAAAATCCATCCTTCACTTTGCCTTTTCCTTTTGCTGGGGGTGGAGGTGTGATTTCTGGCACACTAGTACTGGAACCAGGTGCTTCTATTTGTCAAGAATCGTGTGGTGGGGGGACTTGCTCAAGATGCTGCACCGATCACACACAGAATGCACAAGGAGAAGCTCACTCAAGAGACAAGAAGAGAGATGGAGGCAAAACGTTTTCTTGCTAGTTTCTTCTTCTTCTTCCACACATTTTACAATATACACAAAGTATAGATAAGATACAACATAAAGGAAAGTGGCCTACTAAGTCAAACAATGCATAACCGACTACACTAGTCGACTGGCGCTATAACTATGCCAGCTGTAAATAGGTGTAACAACCTGAATATAATAAGTAATGAGTCAATGGCCATGTGAGAGTCATAATGACCACCAACGTGCTAAGTGTAGACGTGTGGACCCATCTAACCAGGCGGTCCATCATCAATGTCCGCATGTGTTGAGCTTGTCATCTCAACACTCCCCCTCAAGCTCAACTGCATCTCTGCAACTCCAAGTAACCTTCGAAACTTTTGAAGCTTCTCTGTACCCAATGCCTTCATGAAGATGTCAGCTATCTGATCCTGTGTGCTGACATACACCAAGTCAATCTCACCTACTAGTACCTTCTCTCTCACAAAGTGGTAGTGTACCTCAATATGTTTTGTCCTGGCATGGAACACAGGGTTCCTAGCCAACTGTATACTGCTCATGTTGTCACAATAAATGACAACTAGACCTTCCACCTACACATCCAAATCAATCATTAACTTCTGTAGCCATACTACCTCACATGCTGCAATAGCAGCACCTCTATACTCAGCCTCTGTACTCAACAAAGCAATTGTAGATTGCTTTTTACTGCTCCAAGCAACTGCTGCACTACCAAGAGAGAACATGTATCCGCTTGTAGATCTTCTATCACACATACTACCAGCCCAATCTGCATCTGTGTATCCAAATACATGTACATCTGTACCTGCCTCATAGAAAAGTCCATAATATAATGTGGACTTCACATATCTCAATATGCGTCTGACTGCATCCAATGTGGCTTTCTAGGTACTTGCATAAACTGACTCACAAGACCAACAACATAGCTCAAGTCTGGCCTTGTAATGGTCATGTAGATCAAACTCCCCACTATCCTCCTGAACATAGTAGGGTCTTCTATCTCATCCCCAACATCAGCACTCAACTTTACATTCTGCTCCAACGGGACTGAAAGTGGTTTGCATGCTGTCATACCATACTTGGACAACATATCCAAGCCATACTGTCTTTGGGACATCCATATACCATCATCACATCTGATCACCTCAATGCCAAGGAAGTGTCAAGATTGTGGGAGAGAAGGAAGGAGTCTCACTTGTAGCTTTCTTGCTTGCAAAATGGGGGAATACACACAAGGGTGGAGGCTGAAAACAGTTTTCCTCTTCTTAGTTGTGTAAGCCAAAAGAACTCTCATACAAAGAAATAGAAGAACCCTATATATGGGTCTCAAACCAAACTCAACTAACTAAGGTGGCATACTAACTGAGCCACGAACTAGAGTAGATAAGGATAGCTATCATGTAGCTATTATTCATGGGCGGTGTACCAACCGCATCTGCAACTGACAAGTCGGTGACATAAATACACAACAGTCACCCTGGCGTATCATGAGTGGAGCTCGATATCTCAACACTCCCCCTCGAGCTCAATCCCAATTCCTGCATACCAAGCAGGTCTCTGAACTTGCGCAGCTTCTCTGCGCCCAATGCCTTCGTGAATATGTCAGCTACCTGATCCTCTGTGCTGACATAAACTAAATCAATAAGACCTAGTAAAACCCTCTCTCGCACATAGTGATAATGCACCTCAATGTGCTTTGTTCTAGCATGATAGACTGGGTTATTTGCCAAGTGTATACTACTCATGTTGTCACAATAAATGATAACTGGCCCATCTGTATGCTGATGCATATCATAAAGTAGCTTATGCAACCAAGCTACCTCACATGCAGCCATTGATGCACCCCTGTACTCAGCCTTTATGCTCGACAAGGCAACTGTAGGCTGTTTCTTGCTGCTCCAAGTGACTGCAGCACTCCCAAAAAAGAACACATATCCACTGGTAGATCGTCTATCAGAAATACTACCAGCCCAATCAGCATCAGTGTATCCATGCAACTGTATCTGAACCCCAGTCTCATAAAATAGTCCATACTGCAATGTGGACTTCACATACCTGAGTATGCGTCTAGCCGTATCCAAATGTGGTTTCCTTGGAGCCTGCATAAACTAAGTTACCAATCCAACAGCATAGCTCAAATCTGGCCTGGTAATAGTCATATAAATCAAACTTCCTACTATGCGTCTGTACATAGTAGGGTCTTCTAGAAGCTCACCTGCATCTGTGCTCAGCTTCACATTCTGCTCCAAAGGAACTGAAATAGGCTTACAGCCTGTCATCCCATATTTGGACAGCATGTCCAATCCATACTGCCTCTGCAAGAGCTGTATCCCACTTGGTGATCTAATCACCTCAATGCCCAAGAAATAATGCAGCTCTCCCAAATCCTTCATCTCAAACTTCTGCTTCAATAGCATTTTCACATGAAGGATATCTTCATCAAATCATCAACATAAATGACAAGTAGCATAATATCTTTCTCTGTTTTTCTCACATAAAGTGAGAAATCTGCCTTGGAAATCTGAAAGCCAATAGTGACAAGATACTGTCCTATCTTGTCAGACCATGCTCTAGGTGCTTGCTTCAAGCCATACAAAGCTTTCTTCAACCTGCAAACAAACTCAGGATGAACAGCATGCACATAACCGGGTGGCTGCTCCATATAGACCTCTTCTTTCAAATCACCATGCAAGAAGGCATTCTTTACATCCATCTGATGTAAAGACCATCCCTTTGATGCAACCATAGCAATGACTGCTCTTACGGTTGCCATCCTTGCAACCGGACTGAATGTTTCTTCATAGTCAATGCCATATGTTTGTGCATACCCCTTGACTACTAATCTTGCCTTGTATCTGTTCACAGAACCATCTGCATTGTGCACCTTATAAACCCACTTACAGCCAATTGCATTCTTACCTTTAGGCAAAGGTACCAATTCCCATGTAGCATTTGCTTCCAAGGCATCCATTTCTTCATCCATGGCTTTCTCCCATTTTTCTTTTCCCATGGCTTGCTCAAAAGAAGTGGGTTCTGGTTCCTGTATCACCTTGACCATATATGCATAGTGAATGGCTGTAAATCCATCATATTTCAGCCTATCCACAGGATACCTAACTCTGGTAGACGTGCGCAAAGTGGGTTCACTCCCAGGTACTCTCAAAACATCCCCGGTCTTCCTTACTCCAGGTGTAACAATAGAAGGAATACCCAACTCATCATCAATGCTCTGTTCTGAGCCACTGGATTCACCATCCACATAAGAGTGACCTACATTCACATCAAACATGGGCTGATCAACCTTCTCTTTTCCTTTTCGTGATACCTGCATACCACTATCTGCATTACTTTGAGAAGATTCTCCTGATCTCAATCTGCCTGTCCATGGCGAAGAATGTGAACCACTGCTAGAGGACGCTCCAGGTCCACTAATATTTTGTGACTGCTGCTGTGAATTCTGTGCAGCATTACCATTTTGTGCATCTACATCATCAATCACATTTACTGGTTTATACCAGCTACTCATCTCATCAAAAACAACATCTCTGCTCACTGTAAACTTACGAGTAGAAGGGTTATAGCATCTATACCCTTTTTGCTGCAGAGAGTAACCAATAAAGATGCACTTCTCAGCTTTTGGATCCAACTTGGATCTCAACTCATCTGGCACATGTACATAGGCAATGCAACCAAAAATTTTCAAATGAGAAATATCTGGTTTCCTACCAGTATACCTCTCCTCTGGAGTCATTCCATGTATTGCTGTAGTGGGAGTCCTGTTCATTATGTAGACTGCTGTAGCAACTGCTTCAGCCCAATAAAAATCTGGCAGGTCTTTTTCATTGAGCATGGCACGAGACACCTCTCCAATATGCCTGTTTTTCCTTTCTGCAATTCCATTTTGCTGTGGGGTATGACTGCATGAATATTGCTGTTTTATGCCATGCTCCTGCAAGAACCTTGCAAACTCATTTGAGAGGTACTCTCCCCCTCCATCTGACCTTAGGCATTTTATTTGCAAGCCTGTTTCTTTTTCAACCATAGCTTTAAGAGTTTTGAAATGCCCAAAAACTTCACTTTTCTTTTTCATAAAATACATCCAAGCTTTTCTGCTATAGTCATCAATAAAACTGACAAAATAATGACAGCCTCCAAGAGATGCAGCTTTAGCAGTCCAAACATCAGAGTGGATTAATTCCAATGGCTTCTTACTCTCTTGAATATGTCTAGGAAATGGTTTCCTTGCCTGTTTTCCAAATTGACAGGCTTCACATACCTTATGCATTTCTGCAACCTTGAATTTAGGCAATCCTGCAACAATATTTTGGGCCTGCATTGATTTAAGTCGCTGTACATTAACATGACCAATGCGTTTATGCCAGATATCAATATCTGCAACTACACCGGTCCCATGTGCAAACATTGCTGCACTCAATTCAAACATGTCTGCATCCAACGTAAACATTCTGCCCTTTTTCTTTCCTTTTGCTATCAAGTGACCTTTATTTTTCATATCCTCAACAAAGCATCCATGAGGATTAAATCTGACCTGCAAGCCCTGCTCAACCATTTGACCGACAGAAACCAGATTCTTGGTGATATTCGGGACATGAAATACATCGGACAGGTATTTATTTTTCCCATCCTGCATAAACAAGGGAATTTTTCCAATCTACACAATCGGATGTGCAGTATCATCACCAGTCTCCACAAATCCTGGTTTTTTCATTTTCCTTGCATCCTCCATCCATTCTGCATGACCTGTCATGTGGTTTGACGCACCTGAGTCAACATACCATACATCGTTGCTTTCTTCTGCACTTGTCACAGAATTGTTCATGTGCTGCACCATAAACAAATGCTCATTTCTGTCATCACCCTGTCTACTAGAAGATGCATAATTTCCTTGTTGCAGTTTTCCATTCATGATGTCATTTTGCTTTTTGTAGCAGTCTTTAGCCATATGACCCATTTTACCACAATAGTAGCATTCAACATTACTGTTTGCATTTTGGCCTCTTTGCCATCCACCACGACCTCTTTGGCTCCCCCTGCCTCTAGAGTTACCACGTCCTCCTCCATAGGACTGGTTTTCTTGAGTTTCTGCATATTTGATTTCTACCACGGCCTCCAAATCGGCCTCCTCTACCTCTGCCTCTACCTCTTCCAGCATTTGAGTAGAAGACAGTTTCTTTTGAAGTTCCTCCTGAAGAAGATGCACCACCATTTCTCTACTCCTCAGAAATTAGAAGAGCAATCAACTCCTCAAAATCAGGAAATCTTTCACGGACGGAAATGGATGTCCGAAATTGCACATAATCCTTTCCTAGACCATTCAAGGTCACAGAAACTAAATCATCATCTTCCACTGGCGACCCAATGGAAGCAAGTGCATCTGCAATCTTCTTCACCTTCATGTGGTAGTCATTGATGCTCATATTTTCTCTTTGCACATTGTGCAACTCTTGCTTGAGCTGCATTTTCCTGGCTTGCATATTTGTGCTATACATCTTTGACAGAGTATCCCATGCCTCCTTTGGCGTATTTGCATCCTGAATATGCACAATCATAGAGTCTGAAATGCTGATAGATAGCCAGTACATAACTTTCCTGGCTCTCTCATGCCATGCTTTGAATGCCTGCATTTGCTGTTGATTGGGAACATCAGGAAGAACTGGTTCTTCTTCATTTCCTGCAAGAAATTCCCAATATCCTTTTTCCATAAGGAAATTTGTCATTCTAAACTTCCATGCTTGGAAGTTATTCTTGTCAAGCTTTTCAGTGACAATCTATGAAAGAGAATCAGATGCCATTACAGAAGACTGCAAAAAATTCTGTCACTGCAAAAACCACAGCTTCACCCTCACAAGGGAAAATCTGCAAAACTGGCGAAAGTGGTATTTGACCACACAGTCACTTCCTAGTGACGATTTTGCATCAATAGGCAACAGGGATGATTCTGTAACTCCCAATGTCTCTGCGCACAAGCATACAATGCAATTTTTACAGTAACTATTCACCGAACTGTAGAACAGTGGCTGCACAGCATAAAACTGGGCCTTTTCCCGAGTGCGTGCAGAAAACTTCCGCCTCCAAAACAGGCCCCGAAATGGCCTCAAATCAAAAAAACAAGGTCGCCGAGGGCTAAACTAACTAAGGTGGCATACTAACTAAGCCACGAACTAGAGTAGATAAGGATAGCTATCATGTAGCTATTATTCATGGGCGGTGTACCAACCGCATCTGCAACTGACAAGTCGGTGACATAAATACACAACGGTCACCCTGGCGTATCACGAGTGGAGCTTGATATCTCAACAGGAAGTACCTTAGCTCACCTAAATCCTTCATCTCAAACTTCTTCTTCAAAAAATCCTTGACTTCAGCAATCCCACTATCACTATCACTTGTAATAATCAAGTCATCCACATAGATGACTATGATGACCAAACCTGCATCTCTCTTTCTCACATAAAGTGAGTGATCAGCATCAGAAACATAAAAGCCAATATTGATAAGATATTCTGTGATCTTGTCAGACCATACTCTAGGTGCTTGCTTGAGCCCATAGAGCGCCTTCTTCAACCTGCACACATATGTGGGATGCTCTAAATCTTCATAACCTGTTGGCTGATCCATATACACTTCTTCTTGCAAATCACCATGCAAGAAGGCATTCTTCACATCCATTTGCTGCAATCTCCAACCTTTGGCTGTTGCCAAAGCAATCACACATCTGATAGTTGCCATCCTAGCAACTGGACTGAAGGTTTCATCATAATCTATGCCATATGTCTGGGCATAGCCTTTTGCAACCAGCCTAGCTTTGTACTTGCTAATAGAACCATCTGCATTGTGCTTAATCTTGTAAACCCACTTACATCCAATTGCTTTCTTGCCCTTTGGCAATGATACTAGATCCCAAGTCTTATTGGCCTCTAATGCAGCCATCTCCTCATCCATTGTTGCATCCCAATGAGCATGACCAACAGCCTCCTCAAAACATGTGGGCTCAACATCCTCAACTAATTTCACCATATAAGCATAACGGTGAGTTGCATAACCTTCAAAACCAAATCTTTTAATAGGGTATCTCACCCTACTAGACCTGCGTACCACTGGATCACTCAATGGAGTCTTTGCATTAACGTGTGCTCTCTGCACACCTAGAGTCCTCACTGAAGGAATGCCAAGCTCATCATCCAAGCTCTCTGAGCCACTAGAGTCTCCATCAAGAACTGCATCAATGCCTTCTGACACTTTATTCTTTCCTTTGTCTTTACCTGTAGTGCTACTAGATGCACCTGAAAATGTAGAGGTACTCCTTAGTCTCCCAGACCAAGGACTACCAGATGATGTCTCTGGTCCACTAAGAGTTCGTAATTCTTACTTTTCAGTCTGCACATGAATGTCATGATCATCATCATCATCCAATCATCACCACTAGATGCATACCAACTGCTCATTTCATCAAAGATGACATCCCTACTCACTTTGAACTTACATGTGATGTTGAGATATCGAGCTCCACTCGTGATATGCCAGGGTGACCATTGTGCATTTATGTCACCGACTTGTTAGCTGTAGATGCGGTTGGTACACCGCCCATGAATAATAGCTAGATGACAGCTATCCTTATCTACTCTAGTTCGTGGCTCAGTTAGTATGCCACCTTGAAAAACTGTTTTCAGCCTCCACCTGTGTGTGTATTCCCCCATTGTGCAAGCAAGAAAGCTACAAGTGAGACTCCTTCCTTCTCTCCCACAATCTTGACATGGTATCAGAGCCTTGTTCATGGTAAGGAGCTCAAGAAAGCAAACCAAGCTCACGGTGTTCTGGTAAGAGGACCAGTGTTGATTTCATTTTTCTGTTTTGGGAGCAAGTCTCTGCAAGTAGCACAGCTGGAAAGTGTAAGAGTGCATTGTCTCAGATTGAGACACCCTTCGCGGTGTAGCAAGAGGACAGTATATGCTGGGGGAGAGGCCTTTAGCCCTTGGTTACTCTTGTTTTTTGATTTGAGGCCATTTCGGGGCCTGTTTTGGAGGCGGAAGTTTTCTGCACGCACTCAGGAAAAGGCCCTATTTTATATTGTGCGACCACTGTTCTACAGGTCATGAAAAGTTACCACAGAAATTGCATCGTATGCTTGTGTCCAAAGACATTGGGAGTTACAGAATCATCCTTGTTTCCTGTTTATGCAAAATCGTCACTAGGAAGTGACTGTGTGGTTATGCATCTTCTAGTAGACAGGGTGATGATAGAAATGAGCATTTGTTTATGGTACAGCACATGAACAATTCTGTGACAAGTGCAGAAGAAAGCAACGAAGTGTGGTATGTTGACTCAGGTGCATCAAACCACATGACAGGTCATACAGAATGGATGCAGGATACAAGGAAAATGGAAAAACTAGGATTTGTGGAGACTGGTGATGATACTGCACATCCTATTGTGCAGATTGGAAAATTTCCTTTGTCTATGCAGGATGGGAAAAAGAAATACATGTTCGATGTATTTCATGTCCCGAATATCACCAAGAATCTGGTTTTTGTTGGTCAAATGGTTGAGTAGGGCTTGCAAGTCAGATTTAATCCTCATGGATGCTTTGTTGAGGATATGAAAAATAAAGGTCGCTTGATAGCAAAAGGAAAGAAGAAGGGCAAAATATTTACATTGGATACAGACATGCCTGAATTGAGTGCAGCAATGTTTGCACATGGGACCGGTGTAGTTGCAAATGTTGATATCTGGCATAAACGCATTGGTCATGTTAATGTACAGCGACTTAAATCAATGCAGACCCAAAATATTGTTGCAGGATTGCCTAAATTCAAGGTTACAGAAATGCATAAGGTATGTGAAGCCTGTCAATTTGGAAAACAGGCAAGGAAACCATTTCCTAGACATATTCAAGAGAGTAAGAAGCCATTGGAATTAATCCACTCTTATGTGTGGACTACTAAAGCTGCGTCTCTTGAAGGCTATCATTATTTCGTCACTTTTATTGATGACTATAGCAGAAAATTTGGGTGTATTTCATGAAAAAGAAAAGTCAAGTTTTTGGGCATTTCAAAACTCTTAAAGCTATGGTTGAAAAAGAAACAAGCCTGCAAATAAAATGCCTAAGGTCGGATGGAGGGGGAGAGTACCTCTCAAATGCGTTTGCAAGGTTCCTGCAGGAGCATGGCATAAAGCAGCAATATTCATGCAGTCATACCCCACAACAAAATAGAATTGCAGAAAGGAAAAATAGGCATATTGGAGAGGTATCTCGTGCCATGCTCAATGAAAAAGACTTGCCAGATTTTTACTGGGCTGAAGCAGTTGCTACAGCAGTCTACATAATGAACAGGACTCCCACTGCAACAATACATGGGATGACTCCAGAGGAGAGGTATACTGGTAGGAAACCAGATATTTCTCATTTGAAGATTTTTGGTTGCATTGCCTATGTTCATGTGCCAGATGAGCTGAGATCCAAGTTGGATCCAAAAGCTGAGAAGTGCATCTTTATTGGTTATTCTCTGCAGCAAAAAGGGTATAGATGCTATAAACCTTCTACTCGTAAGTTTACAGTGAGCAAAGATGTTGTTTTTGATGAGATGAGTAGCTGGTATAAACCAGTAATGTGATTGATAATGTAGATGCACAAAATGGTAATGCTGCACAGAATTCACAGCAGCAGTCACAAGATATTAGTGGACCTAGAGCGTCCTCTAGCAGTGGTTCACATTCTTCGCTATGGACAGGCAGATTGAGATCAGGAGAATCTTCTCAAAGCAATGCAGATAGTGGTATGCAGGTATCACGAAAAGGAAAAGAGAAGCTAGATCAGCCCATGTTTGATGTGAATGCAGGTCACTCTTATATGGATGGTGAATCCAGTGGCTCAGAATAGAGCATTGATGATGAGTTGGGTATTCCTTCTATTGTTACACCTGGAGTAAGGAAGACCAGGGATGTTTTGAGAGCACCTGCGAGTGAACCTACTTTGCGCAGGTCTACCAGAGCTAGATATCCTATGGATAGGCTGAAATATGATGGATTTACAGCCATTCACTATGCATATATGGTCAAAGTGATACAGGAACCAGAACCCACTTCTTTTGAGCAAGCCATGGGAAAAGAAAAATGGGAGAAAGCCATGGATGAAGAAATGGATGCCTTGGAAACAAATGCTACATGAGAATTGGTACCTTTGCCTAAAGATAAGAATGCAATTGGTTGTAAGTGGGTTTATAAGGTGAAACACAATGCAGATGGTTCTGTGAATAGATACAAGGCAAGATTAGTAGTCAAGGGGTATGCACAAACATATGGCATTGATTATGAAAAAACATTCAGTCCGGTTGCAAGGATGGCAACCGTAAGAGCAGTCATTGCTATGGCTGCATCAAATAAATGGTCTTTACATCAGATGGATGTAAAGAATGCCTTCTTGCATGGTGATTTGCAAGAAGAGGTATATATGGAGCAGCCACCAAGTTATGTGCATGCTATTCATCCTGAGTTTGTTTGCAGGTTGAAGAAAGCCTTGTATGGTTTGAAGCAAGCACCTAGAGCATGGTCTGACAAGATAGGACAGTATCTTGTCACTATTGGCTTTCAGATTTCCAAGGCAGATTTCTCACTTTATGTGAGAAAAACAGAGAAAAGTATTATGCTACTTGTCATTTATGTTGATGATTTAATTATGGCAGGTGATAGTGATGAAGATATCCTTCATGTGAAAATGCTATTGAAGCAGAAGTTTGAGATGAAGGATTTGGAAGAGCTGCGTTATTTCTTGGGCATTGAGGTGATTAGATCACCAAGTGGGATAGGGCTCTTGCAAAGGCAGTATAGATTGGACATGCTGTCTAAATATGGGATGACAGGCTGTAAGCCTATTTCAGTTCCTTTGGAGCAGAATGTGAAGCTGAGCGCAGATGCAGGTGAGCTTCTGGAAGACCCTACTATGTACAGACGCATAGTAGGAAGTTTGATTTATATAACTATTACCAGGCCAAATTTGAGCTACGTTGTTGGATTGGTAAGTCAGTTTATGCAGGCTCCAAGGAAACCGCATTTGGATGCGGTTAGATGCATACTCAGGCATGTGAAGTCCACATTGCAGTATGGACTATTTTATGAGACTGGGATTCAGATACAGTTGCATGGATATACTGATGCTAATTGGGCTGGTAGTATTTCTGATAGACGATCTACCAGTGGATATGTGTTCTCTTTTGGAAGTGCTGCAGTCACTTGGAGCAGCAAGAAACAGCCTACAGTTGCCTTGTCGAGCACAGGGGCTAAGTACAGGGGCGCAACAATGGCTGCATGTGAGGTAGCTTGGTTGCATAAGCTACTTTATGATATGCATCAGCCTATAGATGGGCCAGTTGTCATTTATTGTGACAACATGAGCAGTATACACTTGGCAAATAACCCAGTCTATCATGCTAGAACAAAGCACATTGAGGTGCATTATCACTATGTGCGGGAGAGGGTTTTACTAGGTCTTATTGATCTAGTTTATGTCAGCACAGAGGATCAGGTAGCTGACATATTTAGGAAGGCATTGGGCACAGAGAAGCTGTGCAAGTTCAGAGACCTGCTTGGTGTGCAGGAATTGGGATTGAGCTCGAGGGGGAGTGTTGAGATATCGAGCTCCACTCGTGATATGCCAGGGTGACCATTGTGCATTTATGTCACCGACTTGTTAGCTGTAGATGCGGTTGGTACACTGCCCATGAATAATAGCTAGATGACAACTATCCTTATCTACTCTAGTTCATGGCTCAGTTAGTATGCCACTTTAGTTAGTTGAGTTTGGTTTGAGACCCATATATAGGGTTCTTCTATTTCTATGTACAAGAGTTCTTTTGGTTTACACAACTAAGAAGAGAAAAATTGTTTTCAGCCTCCACCTGTGTGTGTATTCCCCCATTGTGCAAGCAAGAAAGCTACAAGTGAGGCTCCCTTCTCTCCCACAATCTTGACATGTGACAGGGTTATAATAGCGATACCCTTTTTGCTCTAAAGAGTACCCAATAAAGACACACTTTTCAGCCTTTGGATCCAGTTTCTTCTGCAACTCATCTAGCACATGAACATACGCAATGCAGCCAAACACTTTCAAGTGTGAAACATCAGGCTTCTTACCTGTAAAACATTCTTTGGGGGTCATACCATGAACTGCAGCTGTGGGAGTTCTGTTCATAATATAAACAGCAGTATGAATAGCCTTAGACCAAAAATGCTTAGGCATATTCTTTTCAGCCATCAAGGCACGTGCAACTTCTGCAATATGCCTGTTTTTCCTTTCTGCAACCCCATTTTCCTGTGGGGTATACCTGCATGTGAACTATCTCTTTATCCCATGAGACCTCACAAAATCACTGAACTCACTTGAGAGGTACTCTCCCCCTCCATCTGACCTCAAGCACTTTACTTTCAAGCTTGTTTCTCTTTCAATTGCAGCCTTAAAAGTTCTAAAGTACTCAAACTCTTCACTCTTTTCCTTCATAAAATATGCCCACAGCTTTCTAGAACAATCATCAATGAATGTGACAAAGTATGAACTACCTCCAAGAGATACATTTTGTGCAGACCCCCAAATGTCTGTATGCACAACATCAAGGATATTTCTGCTTACATCTCTATCATGTGAAAAGGGTTGTCTTGCCTGCTTACCAAACTGACATGCTTCGCATACCTTATGAAATTCTGCAACTCTAAATGTATGCAAACCTGTAACCAACCCTTTGGACAACATTAATTTCACCCTTTGTACATTTGCATGTCCTATGCGTTTGTGCCAAATTTCAATATCTGCACAACAACACCTTTTCCTTTAGCATACATAGTAGCATTCATAGTAGGAATTCCAGCATCCAGAGTAAACATACGCCCAACTCTACTTCCCTTTGCAACTAACCTGCACTTGTCATTGAAGTCTTCTACAAAGCAGCCCTTTGCATTAAATCTAACTTGCAGCCCTTGCTCTACCATCTGACCCACTAACACCGAATTCTTTGTAATAGATGGCACATGTAATACATCTGAAAGACTCTTTGTCTTACCATCATGCAAGGACAAGGGAACTTTTCCAATGTGTAAAATTGGATGGCATGAATCATCACCCATCTGCACATAACCTGCATTTTGCAAATTCTGCATCTCTCCAAACCATTCTGCATGGCTGGTCATATGATTGGATGCACCTGAATCAACATACCAGACATCATCATGTGTTCCCTTTCCTGTAACAGCATTCAGTATATGCTGCATAACAAACAAACGTTCATTTTTGTCTTCATTCTGTCATGAAGACGATGCATAGTTTCCTTGCTGCAACTTACCACTGCGGATATCATCTTTCTTAGCATAACATTGGGCTGCAATATGACCTGTTTTGCCACAGTAATGACACACAATACCAGAGTTGTTAGAACCTCTGTTCTGCCATCCACCTCTTCCTCTAAAGCTCCCCCTGCCTCTAAAGTTACCACAACCTCCTGAAACCTGCATATCGCCAAATTGTTGATTCAATCTGTTTTGTTGATTGTCACTACTACGTCCTGTACCACGACCTCTTGAAGAGAACCTGCCACGTCCCCTTCCTAAACTGGAGTAGAAAGCTTGGACATGTTCACCACTTCTTTTAGATGTCTCACTCTACATGTTGATCTCTTCAATGATCATAAGGGAGACCAACTCATCGAAATCTAAAAATGGCTTTCTGACATATACGGAAGTTACAAAAGACTTCCAAGCCTTTTCATTATTAAGTCCACCCAAGGTAGATGACACCAAATCATCATCATCAGGCATTGCATCAATCGCTGCCAAGGCATCTGCAATGCTCATTACCTTCAATGCATACTCATTGATAGACATCTTCCCTTTCTTCAATGTATTCAACTCTTGCTTGAGTTGAATCTTTCGTGCCTTTATATTTACAGAAAATATACTTTCAAGTATGGTCCAAGCTGCATATGAATTCTCTGCATTTCTGATATGTCCCAGCATATTATTGTCAATTACTGCTAACAGTCAATACATGACCTTCTTGTCTTTTACATTCCATTCCTTCCGTGCCTTTGTCTCTTCTGCAATTGGAGGATCACTCACCTCCGGCTCCTTTTCTTCACCTTAAACAAACTCGTAGAGGCCTTTTCCAATAAGGAAGTTTGTGACACGAAACTTCCATGATGGGTAGTTGTTCTTGTCGAGCTTCTCAATGATGGGGCTTCCACTGTTCTCTGCCATTATCACAAAACTAATACCAAACAGCAAGCAAATCTTCTGCAACCTTCGATCTGTAGTGCACAGCAATACACTAGACAGCCTTTTTCACTGTCTGCTCAACAATACATGCAATCTGCAACATGTTTGCAGATAAACCTTGTGTTTACTTACTGGTAAACACCTATGAACTTACAGATCTGAAATCTGTAACCTGCGCATCCACTTTCGGTCAATACAGTCGAAGTCACAGTGTACCCTGAAACTGTTGTCCACAAACTTGCGGCTCTAAAACGGGCCCTGAAACGGCCTCAGATGCCCAAAATAACTGCGGAATGCCCTGAAGGGCCATTTTGCAAGATACACAGCGCTCTTTGCGCACACCAAATCTCATTGCAATCTGATATTTTTGCTCTGCCCTGCTTCCGGTGCCTCCACAGGCACTATCCAAGAGAAAGAGTGGAAGGATGGGAGAGCTTCTTACCCGTGGCTTGCTTGCTCGAACCTTGCTTCTTTTCCTTCACTTCAACCTTCAAAATCAGCATCTCTTAGTGGCGCGGCTCTGATACCATGTCAAGAATCGTGTGGTGGGGGGACTTACTCAAGATGCTGCACCGATCACACACAGAATGCACAAGGAGAAGCTCACTCAAGAGACAAGAAGAGAGATGGAGGCCAAAACGTTTTCTTGCTGGTTTCTTCTTCTTCTTCCACACATTTTACAATGTACACAAAGCATAGATAAGATACAACATAAAGGAAAGGGGCCTACTAAGTCAAACAATGCATAGCCGACTACACTAGTCGACTGGCGCTATAACTATGCCAACTGTAAATAGATGTAACAACCTGAATATAATAAGTAATGAGTCAGTGGCTATGTGAGAGTCATAATGACCACCAACGTGCTAAGTGTAGATGTGTGGACCCATCTAACCAGGCGGTCCATCATCAATGTCTGCATGTGTTGAGCTTGTCATCTCAACACTATTCTATGTGGGCTCTTTGCGCCCTCCTCGTCTCTTTTGTGCTGCTCCTCAATGGAACGATGGATGGCCAGCGCTATTTCTTCCTCTTCCTTTCTTCTCAACTCCTCTTCAGTCTTCTTCCTCTCCTCCTCTGCCTTCTTTGATTCCACCTCAGCTAATCTTGCCTCCTCTTGCTCCTTCTTTTTTCTCTCCTCCTCATCCCTGAGCAACTCCGCCCTCTCTAGATCTTCTTTTTCTTTTTTCTTGTGCTCTTCTTCCCTCTTTCCATGCAGAGCTTTCGTTCTTTGTTCTGCCTGGGACTCTCCCTCTTTGTCTTTGTCAATCTCTGTTTCATCTGAAGACCTATGCTGTTCTTCTGTGTGAGGTGGGGATTGTGACTATGACTCGTCACTTCCTTCTTTGTCTCCTTTCTTATCTTCTTCTTCCCGTCCTTGCCCTAGTGCTTCTCAGATTATGGCAGTAAGGATGCCTCCAAACCCTATGGTTGAGGCCTTGGAGGATGATGCCTTGCATGTTGATCTGGACGATGGGGATTCTCCTTCAGTGGCTCTTCCTCCCGTTGCTAGAGCCTTAGCTGAAGCCTCTATGGTTCTTCTCACAAACCCGTTCAGGTTTACCTCATCCAGTGATTGTGCCGCAATGCTGTCGAGCAGAGGTACGTTGATCCGGCTCATTATGCTGTTGTACCTCTGGCTCGAGAACAAAGTGTGCACCATTTTTGCTTGTAGCTGGATATCTGGGTTTGGGATGTCTACCAAGCTAATCCCATCGTTGGTATGGACCTTCACCTTGTCCATTCCCAACATGGCATAGACGTCCCTCTTCGGCTTTCTTTCCACTTTATTTGGCAGCCCCAGTGCCCTCTCCACCAATTCCGGGGTCAACTCGATATGTACTTGCCGAGTGGCTTCATTCTCGCGCACCGTGATGGTGCCTCTGTTTTTGTTAAAGGTGTGCAAAAAGTCGGTGCACTGGGTGTAGTCCACCCTCTGGCCCACTGTGTCTAGGTATTTCTGCAGATGGCACTGGTCTATAATCTGGCGCACTATCGGCTCTTCGATGGCCACATCTTCAAGGTTGAAGATGTGACAGAACTTCAACTGGCTAAAGGCTCTAGTCTCCACCGTGAGCCCGTACTTTGCTTGCTCCTCCTCCGAGAAGGGGAGCTTGCCAGCCTTGTCCTGGCTTGCCATGATAGATGCCTACAAATTTAGCCATTTCCACTATTAGTGCTTTTTCACAAGTAACTTGTTGAAAGAAGAAAAGCATAGCAGATTTTATTGATCTGAAATATTTTGAGTATAGCCTTAACTTTTCTTTTCAGACTTTTACCATTACATTTTACCATTGCATTTCAATTTTTATTGACATTTCATACTTGGTTCACTTTTTAAATTTCGCCTTACTTTTAAATTCTACCTTACCCCCTCCCCCTTTGGAATGAGAAGAATATGTCCCAGGATTGGAGGTTGAGGGGACAAGGGCATTCAGCAAAAAGAGCATCGGTCTATTTGCGCAAGAACCAAGCATAGAAGTCGGGGTTGTACTCTAGCTTAGCTTCACAGTCTAATTCAAACGGACAGATAACCATGTGCATGATGTATGTCAGAACATCAATTAGGAGATCACCAGAATCGACACAACTAGCAATGTGGAGTTCTTCCTCTGTTAAGAGGCGGTCAAGGTAGGGATGCCCCTTAATGTGCTCTTCCATGGGTCGGCCACGAAGAGTAGTTAACACTCGATATGAGGTTGGCACGACGTAAGTGGGATCATACTCTATTTTTTTGATTGTGCGGCACTGCTCAACATCGGTCATTATGCGGCACCCCTCAACTTCCCATTGCAGCCTAAGAGTGTACCAATGCTTCAAAAATGTGGAGTCAGTATCAGCGAGCTTGGATAGCTCTGTGATTTCTTGACCAATGATAGCAGAAGTGGTTCGCTGATCGTAGGATGTGATGAGACGCCATTTAATGGCTTGCTCTTTGGAGATCTTGCTGTTGAGTAACTCAATAGAGCAGAGAGAGAAGCTTTTGCAAATGCGAATTCAAAGGTCTCCCAAGAGCAAGGCATATTGCACACTTCCGTTGCAAAGGGTTCTTCTAACATACCTAAGTCCAAGCGGTCATAACTGAGGGCTAGTGCCACGAAGGTGGCATCGAGTCATTTAATGCATTCCACCACGTCATCCTCGATGTCCTCAGCGAGGTCAGGCCAGTGCTAAAAAGGACTTGCGTTCATATGAGGGTGAAAGGCCGATGGTGGGTGATCGGGGTTTGCTAGAACTAGAGGCCTTGACAATACCGAGTTGCGGGTGGGAGTTCCCTTGAGCCTGCGGTGGGGCTGTTTGGAATATGGGTGGATTAAGGTCAGCCACAACAGGTGGACTACTGCATTCAGGTTTTCTTTGGGGAGTCGGATTGACTTGGTCGGATAATGCCTCCTGTGATGGTGGCTGTTGCTTAGGCCAATAGGCCTGTGCGACTCTCGTGGGCCAAAGCATAGATGAGTCGGATGGTTGGGGCTCTGGAGAGCACTGCGGCTTATGGTTTTGAGGTGTCATGGGATGTGGGTTGATTGAGCTTGAGGGTGGCATATGAATAGTGCCTCTGGACGTGGGGGCCTTAGGGATCCACAGCCAGGTATTTCCCTTGTAGTAGCCTTGCGCACGTAGGAGGGCTTTAGGGACCCATCTTTGCTTGATCATGTGGTGCGTTCGGTGACTACGTCTTGGCCTTCGAGGGTTAGAGTTTTTGGTCTCATGAGGATAGGAGCATCAACTCCTAGGCAGTTGTTGCGGCTACTTAGGCACCCATTGAAGGCGAGGCTACTGAGCCTGATGTTTTGCTACTGTGGGTTGTGATTCTTGAATTCTGGAAGGTGGCGGCCGCACACTACCCCCTCCATAGATTTGGTCATGGAGAATTCTATCGGTGGCTTTGCAGATGCTGATGAAGTCGCGCAGCCCTTGCTAAAAGCTATGACAATACGAATGTTGCCTATTACGAGGTGGATGCGCTGTGACTCATAATCAACATTGTAGTGAGTCTACTTTTTGAAAGTACATCCTAACAGCGACTCCGTGCCTGCATCTTTAGCATTTGGCAACACCTAAAAAACCATTGTGACAGTTTTAGACTCGATAGAAACGGCTACTTTGCACTTGCCAAGGAGTGTGTAAGAATGGGCCCCATATGGGCTTAATTTAGCATTCATGGGCTGAAGTGGTGAGCTGCCAAGTTTGGTCCAATGATCATGAGTTAGGACATTGCAGTCTGCTCCCTCATCGATCAGAGCGTTGAAAGCACAAGTTTGTTTTGCAGTGATCGTTATATGGAGGTATGCGAGCTCTACAGCTTCCTCATCCTCATCATCAATCTCCATGATTGTGGCCACTCGTACTTTGACAAGCGGTTCTAACATTGGGGGCTCCTGCAAAGGATGGGTGGGAGGGTAGTACTTCTTGACATGACTGCCATTGAAGAAGCCTATTCCCTCACCATCTAAGGTTTCGACTTCGATATTGCCTGTGTGGCTGATCGCACGAACCTTGAAGGGTCCAAGGCCTCGAAATTTCATTTTCTGTTTATGTCCCTTAATAGAGTAGAGGAGCACTAAGTCGCCCTGTTCAAAGTCGAGCTACTTGACATGCTTGTCAAACCAATTCTTGCGGCGGGCCTTCTCACATATAAGTGCATGGGTGGCTAGAAGACTGGTCTCTAATAGGCGTTCAAGCTCGATCAGGCGTTGCATCCATGCCTCCTTCCCTTCCCATCGTTCTTGAAGTGCTATTCTTAGGCTAGGAACGAAGAATTCTATTGGTAGAATTGCCTCAGTTCCATAGGTCAGCCTAAAGGGGGTTTGGCCGACAGCCGTTTTATAAGCTGTGCGGTAGGCCCACCAAGCTGCCATCAGCTTGTTGTCCCAGTCGTTGCGTGAGCTGAGACTACTTTAGTCAGGACATTGACGAGAATCTTATTAGTTGATTCTACCTGGTCATTCGCTTGAGGGTAGTATGGTGAGGATTTGCGATGGATAATGAGGAAGGTGGACAGGAGGTGCGCTATCACTTCATTGATGAAGTGCGTGCCTTGGTCACTGACCAGTTCGATGGGGCAGCCGAATCACGAGATCACTTGCTCCCATAAGAACTTGGCAGTCATCCTAGCGTCGTTTTTTTGTTTGGCTCTTGTCTCTGTCCATTTCATGAGGTAATCCGTGGCCACAATGATGTACTTGGCTTGTGAGTACTGCGTCGCAGGACTGATGGGTCCTATGAAGTTGATTCCCCATTTTTCGAAGGGTTGTCGAGCAATAATTGGGGTCAACTCCATTTGATCCTTGTGAATTGCGACTTTTGTCCGTTGGCACTCGTCACAATGCTTGACGAATCGTTTGGCATCGCGGAAAAGCGTGGGCCACCATAGTTGAGACTGCAGCACCTTCCGTGCTGCCGTGTCGCCACTAAAGTGTCCTCCCGCAATGCCGCTGTGTGCCTTCGAGAGCACATCATGCATATCATGCTCACAGACGCATCTACGCAGCAATCCATCTTGCCCCAGCCTATAGAGTTGGCTTGCAATCATCTGATAGGGTTGGATCTTAAGGATTAAGCGCCTAAGTCAGGTTTTTTCTATTGGTCGCTCAGGTAGTCCGTGCTCAAGTACTTGGACTATGTCATCCGCCCAATATGGCATTAGATCAACTTTGAATAACTCTCTCTCGCTAGACAGGTTAAATAGATGGGCATTAGGTAATTCGTCAACGATACCTTGTCCAGCAGCTTCTCCCGTGGGGATGCGTGACATGTGATCAGCCATGTAATGCTATCTTCCCTTTCGTACTACCACGGAGAAATTGAACTCTAGAAGTAGAAGGAGCCATCGAGCTATGCGTCCTGTAGCACAAGGTTTGTTTATGAGATAGAGCAAGGCTTGATGGTCCACGAAGAAGGTAAAGGGTGTGGCCAAAAGATAATGCCGAAATTTCTTCACAGCGAACACTATGGCTAATCCCTCTCTTTCTGTTGTCGAGTAGTTCATTTCTGTCTCAGTGAGTCGTCTGCTAGGAAAGCTCACTGGATAATCTAAGTTGTGTTCACCAGGTTGGCACAACACTGCCTCCACAGCAAACTTAGAAGCGTCGATGTGCACGTGGAAGGTAATGGTCCAATCTAGGGCTCGTAGAATTGGTGTTGTTGTGAGAGCCTTTTTCAATTCTGCGTACACTTGTTGGCACACCTCGGTCCATTCGAAGATGATTAGCAGCTTGTATAATGGTCTGGCGATCAATGCATAGTTCAGTACAAACCGTCGATAGTACCCCGTATGGCCTAAGAAGCATTGAACTCCCTTGTAGTTCATTGGGGGTGGAAGGTCAACAATAACCCTGACCTTCGAGAAGTCAGTGGCAATGCTATTCTTCAACACCACGTGCCCTAAGATGCATCCGTGCTTTACCCAAAACTGGCACTTCAAGGGGTTCAACGAGAGACAATATAAGCGACACCGTTCAAAGACTGCGCGGAGTTTGTCTAAGTGTTCGATCCAGGTCGAATGGACACATAGGTTGTTGACAAAGACTTCTAACTCCTTGTGAAGCATGTCCTTAGAGATGGTGCACATGAGACTTTGGAAAGTGGCAGGGACATTGGTCAACCCGAAGGGCATGACTATGTATGCAAAAACGCCCCATTCAGTGGCAAAGGTGGTCTTGTGCCTGTCAGCAAGATGCACTTGCACCTGGTTGTACCTTGAGAAGCCATCCAAAAAATTGTAGGCTTCCTTGCCTGCCACCCTCTCAAGCATGTGCTCGGTCTATGACAATGGATAGTTGTTCCTCTTCGTGGCAGCGTTCACCTTCTTGTAATTGACGCACACTCGGATTTTTCCATTCTTCTTCATCACAATTACTATGGTCGATACCCAGTCTGTGTGCTCAATTTTGTAAATGAACCCCGCTTTCATCAGCTTGTCAATTTCTTCTTTGACAGCATGAGCGTGTTTTGGATTCATAGGGTATGGTCGCTGCTTGACCGGCATTGCATCTGGCATCATGGGTATGTTGTGAGTCACAACACTCGGATCTATCCCCTTAAGTTCCCCTAAGGACCAGGCAAACATGTCTATATACTCTCGCAAGAGAGCAACAAGACTCGTTTCTTCTTCATCAGTCAAGTCATCGGCAATGAATACTAGTCGGGGTGTTTCCCTTTCCTAGGCTAAGTCTACCTCCTTGACTTTGGCCGGTCCCTCGATTGGTTCGCTCGTCTGCCCTTAACGTTTAGCACCTAACAGAACTACTACCCTATCTCCTTTTTTAAACTTCGTGAAGCGTTTAGGGAGGTCCTGCGGCTTTTGATGCTCTTCTGTTCGTGTATCCCTGGGTTGCTTTGCCTTTTCCTGCCTTAACCGTCTGCACCTTAGGTGGATAGGTAGGTCCCCCTTGGTACGTCTGGTAGTGGGTGGCCTAGGGATCTCTGGATCACTATCCGAACTAACTTCCGATTCAGAGTCAAACCCTCCGTCTTCGCTAGAAGAGGTGGTCTCCCCTGGTGGCCGCAGTTCATATGGTGATTCAATCCTAAGTACTGATGTCGTTCCTGGCTGGGCTAGGCCTGCTTGCTTAAGGTCTATGGCTCCTACATGTTTCAACCAAGCATGATCACATTCCATGCGCATGACTCCTCGCTCTACCCTAAAGGTCTGCCTTTTTTGCGGCTTGGAGTCTGCTCGTATCTACTCCATTTCTTATCCTTCAGTGTCGTATTCTACGGTATCTACTTCACCCTCGCTCTCATCACTGAAGGATTGGCAGTCTTCGTATTCATCGTTAGAATTACCTTCATCAGACTGCTCGTTATCTCCTAGGGCTTGGTACACTTCTTGTCGTTGGTCCAGGAGTAGGGCCTAGTTATACATGAGGTTTAAGTCATGCACCCTGGTCCATTGCCACTTGGATTCCTCCAAGAGATCCTGTAGTGGTTTGAAGTTTGCAGCTGGATTGCCAACTAGCTTGTTCGTTAGGTATTCTATTATCCCCTGGAGTTCCTTTTTGTTGGATGGTACTTGGAAGGTGAGAGGCTTAGGCCTTCCAGGAGGCTTCCTGCCATCATGTAGACTGGTATAGAGAGTGCTTCGTTAGACTTGCCGATCGTTTTGATGGCTTGCTCATATGCCTCATGATCTGAGAATGGTAGGTCGATTGTAGCGAGAACATGCATCCAATCCCACTCATCCTCTGGGCATGGGATATACTTGGTCAAGGGCCCATAAGACTTCTCGACCTAAGTGTTACCCTTGAGTATAGTAGAGATGGCGTCTAGGTCGACTGATAAGGTCTTCCAAGTGTCCATATCTATCCTTACGGCATCCATTCTATTGCCAAGGAAGATCAAGCCGTTACCCCAATCTTCGATGACTCTAACGTTGCGCATCCAGGGTCGGCCTAATAGGATATCATAGTCCACTCCCTTCATGACTATAAAGTCAACAGAGAACTGGACACTTGCGATCTTCACTGGCCAATTCTTAAGTACCCCGAATGGCTTCACTCTCATACCATTTGCTAACGTGACATTGAACCTAGCAGTTTCGATAGGTGGATTTTCCCAAGTCTGAAGCACTACGTGGCCAAGCACACTAACCCCAGCTCCCATGTCTACGATTCCCTTTCTTGTTGTGTCGCCTAGGGCTAGGACCAGTAAGACTGCATGTATCTCAGAGCCTTCCCAAAAGGCATTGATGTGCAAGGATTTAGGCACGGGGTGGAGCATCAAACTTGGTAATTGCGTTTCTGGATCATGGACTTGAGGGTCTGCCGTGACCTGCTCTTGTGACCCTTTGACCCACTGCTTAAGATCTTGCCATAGGGTAGGATGCTGCCTAAGCAAATCTCCTAGGCTAAGTGTTACAAGGGTAGTCACTAGCGTGGTCAGGAGATTGTTGGATATTCATCCTCCCCCTAACCTAGATTGTCCGGGCCAATGGCCGCGACTAATCTGCGGCTCTATTGCGTCAAGGCTTGGTCTTAGCGGCACTGCTTGTGGTGCGGTTGCTTCCACCGACTTAGGTTGCGGCCGTGATATTGGTATGCTTACATTGGAGAGATCATCAATCTCGTCCTCTATGATGGGCTCAGCGTCTTTGAGATGCTCTTGAGCCTCCTTCACCCATTCCTTCACCTTTTTTATGGCCTCTAACTGTCGCTTCGGATGCGGGTATTCCCCTACCTTAGCGCTTCCCTTTTCGGCCGTCTTAGGGGTTGAAGTCTCTGCCTCTGCATCTGAAACCTTCTTTCCAGCAGGCAAAGTCGTAGCACTCTCAGTTTTTAGTGCGACTTTAGTTTTCGATCTCTTCTTTTTCTGCCTGTGGCTTTTCTTCCCTATCGAGGCTGCGTCAAGGTTGTTAGGTCCTGGCAAAGAGATGCCGGCCTACTTCGTTTGGGCTCGGTTCATGACCCGCAATGGGATAGGTGTGGCCTCCCCATCGAGGTTTTTGACACCAAATAGCCCCAATGGGACAAATGGTACGTTAGCTGAGCTAAAGGATGGCTTTCGCTTTGGGCAATCTAAGAAAAGATGGGTGATTCCGCACTCTGCGTACCTTTGGTCAGCCCTGTCTCTGTTTTGCTGCTCTCTTTCAGGGCAGCGTGATGAGACATGGCCGGGCTGACCGCAAGTCCAACAGGTGACTAGATCCTATGTCTGCCCTCCTAGGCCCCTACCTCATCCCCTTCCTAACGCCATCACCGACACGGGTCGATAATCCACGAGGACCGCATTACCCTCGCATCATGTGAGACGTAAGGGTATCTGTAGGCCTCTTTCTCATTCGGCTCCTCCATGTAGTGGACTGGAGCGTCGCTCAGTGGATGGGTCACGTAAGGACCAGGCAGTCTAGGAATGCCTGTAGGGTTTATGTCCATTCTAGGGATGGCTAGTTTCATATCGTTAGGCACGGGAAGAGCCAATGGGGCTCCCCTTCCGAAGAATGGTTGTGGCCTGTTTGCTAGGTAAGGTTGGCCGTAGGGTTGCAAATACGAAAGTCTTCTGGGTAATCTGCATTGCATGATGTCATGGCCAAACCTACCACAGTTAAAACAAGGTCTTGACCTAGGGTCTTGACACTCGGCAAGTAAGCGGTTTCAGCCACAATACACTCATTGGACGTGCGGGCACGTTGGTCATCTCAACATATCTTGCAACTTGGCTAACTCCATCTTGACATCAGCCAAACCTTGGTCTGTCTCAGTGGCCTTCCCCTTATCTTGGGATGATGGGATTGATCGCTCACTAGAGGCTGACGTTCTCTCTAAGCTTCGCGAGTTGGTCTCGTCTAGATTCGAGCTCCTGGAGCTCCGCTCTTTCAGCTGATCATCTACTCTGATGGCTTCCTCAAACACTCCAGCTACCACGTCTCGCTGCAAGCTTGAATTTCCTGCCAAAGCCTTGTATAACTCCTCGTCTCGAATTCTGCTGATGAATACAGTCAAAACTGCTCTTTCAGTCGAGAGGGATTCTCTTGAAGAGACTCCTCACGTGGGTTACGTAGTCACGGATGTCCTCCTTCTCTTTCTGCTTGACGTTCATCAAGCGTACTAGTAGGCTATTGGATTATCCGGGCTCGGCAAATCTCTTGACGAAGAGATCCTTGAGGTCATTGAAGTTGGCTCGCTCTACAGCATCTAAGTGTCAAGATTGTGGGAGAGAAGGAAGGAGTCTCACTTGTAGCTTTCTTGCTTGCACAATGGGGGAATACACACACAGGTGGAGGCTGAAAACAGTTTTTCTCTTCTTATTTGTGTAAGCCAAAAATAACTCTAGTACATAGAAATAGAAGAACCCTATATATGAGTCTCAAACCAAACTCAACTAACTAAGGTGGCATACTAACTGAGCCACGAACTAGAGTAGATAAGGATAGCTATCATCTAGCTATTATTCATGGGCGGTGTACCAACTGAATCTACAGCTAACAAGTCGGTGACATAAATGCACAACGGTCACCCTAGCATATCACAAGTGGAGCTCGATATCTCAACACTCCCCCTCGAGCTCAATCCCAATTCCTGCACACCAAGCAGGTCTCTGAACTTGCGCAGCTTCTCTGCGCCCAATGCCTTCGTGAATATGTCAGCTATCTGATCCTCTGTGCTGACATAAACTAGATCAATAAGACCTAGTAAAACCTTCTTCCACACATAGTGATAATGCACCTCAATGTGCTTTGTTCTAGCATGATAGACTGGGTTATTTGCCAAGTGTATACTGCTCAATGACAACTGGCCCATCTGTAGGCTGATGCATATCATAAAGTAGCTTATGCAACCAAGCTACCTCACATGCAGCCATTGCTGCACCCTTGTACTCAGCCTCTGTGCTCGACAAGCCAACTGTAGGCTGTTTCCTGCTGCTCCAAGTGACTACAGCACTCCCAAAAAAGAACACATATCCACTGGTAGATCGTCTATCAAAAATACTACCATCCCAATCAGCATCAGTGTATCCATGCAACTGTATCTGAACCCCAGTCTCATAAAATAGTCCATACTGCAATGTGGACTTCACATACCTGAGTATGCGTCTAGCCGCATCCAAATGCAATTTCCTTGGAGCCTGCATAAACTGACTTACCAATCCAACAGCATAGCTCAAATCTGGCCTGGTAATAGTCATAAATCAAACTTACTACTATGCGTCTGTACATAGTAGGGTCTTCAAGAAGCTCACCTGCATCTGTGCTCAGCTTCACATTCTGCTCCAAAGGAACTGAAATAGGCTTACAGCCTGTCATCCCATATTTAGACAGCATGTCCAATCTATACTGCCTTTGCAAGAGCCCTATCCCACTTGGTGATCTAATCACCTCAATGCCCAAGAAATAACGCAGCTCTTCCAAATCCTTCATCTCAAACTTCTGCTTCAATAGCATTTTCACATGAAGGATATCTTCATCACTATCACCTGCCATAATCAAATCATCAACATAAATGACAAGTAGCATAATACTTTTCTCTGTTTTTCTCACATAAAGTGAGAAATCTGCCTTGGAAATCTGAAAGCCAATAGTGACAAGATACTGTCCTATCTTGTCAGACCATGCTCTAGGTGCTTGCTTCAAACCATACAAGGCTTTCTTCAACCTACAAACAAACTCAGGATGAATAGCATGCACATAACTTGGTGGCTGCTCCATATATACCTCTTCTTGCAAATCACCATGCAAGAAGGCATTCTTTACATCCATCTGATGTAAAGACCATTTATTTGATGCAGCCATAGCAATGACTGCTCTTACGATTGCCATCCTTGCAATCGGACTGAATGTTTCTTCATAATCAATGCCATATGTTTGTGCATACCCCTTGACTACTAATCTTGCCTTATATCTGTTCAAAGAACCATCTGCATTGTGCTTCACCTTATAAATCCACTTATAACCAATTGCATTCTTATCTTTAGGCAAAGATACCAATTCCCATGTAGCATTTGCTTCCAAGGCATCCATTTCTTCATCCATGGCTTTCTCCCATTTTTCTTTTCCCATGGCTTGCTCAAAAGAAGTGGGTTCTGGTTCCTATATTACTTTGACCATATAGGCATAGTGAATGGCTATAAATCCATCATATTTCAGCCTATCCACAGGATACCTAGCTCTGGTAGACCTGCGCAAAGTAGGTTCACTCCCACGTGCTCTCAAAACATCCCTGGTCTTCCTTACTCCAGGTGTAACAATAGAAGGAATACCCAACTCATCATCAATGCTCTGTTCTGAGCCACTGGATTCACCATCCACATAAGAGTGACCTGCATTCACATCAAACATGGGCTGATCTAGCTTCTCTTTTCCTTTTTGTGAAACTTGCATACCACTATCTGCATTGTTTTGAGGAGATTCTCCAGATCTCAATCTGCCTGTCCATAGCGAAGAATGTGAACCACTGCTAGAGGACACTCCAGGTCCACTAATATTTTGTGACTGATGCTGTCAATTCTGTGCAGCATTACCATTTTGTGCATCTACATCATCAATCACATTTACTGGTTTATACCAGCTACTCATCTCATCAAAAACAACATCTCTGCTCACTGTAAACTTACGAGTAGAAGGGTTATAGCATCTATACCCTTTCTGCTGCTGCAGAGAGTAACTAATAAAGATGCACTTCTCAGCTTTTGGATCCAACTTGGATCTCAACTCATCAGGCACATGAACATAGGCAATGCAACCAAAAATCTTCAAATGAGAAATATATGGTTTCCTACCAGTATACCTCTCCTCTAGAGTCATCCCATGTATTGCTGCAGTGGGAGTCATGTTCATTATGTAGACTGCTGTAGCAACTGCTTCAGCCCAGTAAAAATCTGGCAAGTCTTTTTCGTTGAGCATGGCATGAGATACCTCTCCAATATGTCTGTTTTTCCTTTCTGCAATTCCATTTTGTTGTGGGGTATGACTGCATGAATATTGCTGCTTTATGCCATGCTCCTACAAGAACCTTGCAAACTCATTTGAGAGGTACTCTCCCCCTCCATCTGACCTAGGCATTTTATTCGCAGGCCTGTTTCTTTTTCAATCATAGCTTTAAGAGTTTTGAAATGCCCAAAAACTTCACTTTTCTTTTTCATAAAATACACCTAAACTTTTCTGCTATAGTCATCAATAAAAGTGACAAAATAATGACAGCCTCCAAGAGATGCAGCTTCAGTAGTCCACACATCAGAGTGGATTAATTTCAATGGCTTCTTACTCTCTTGAACATGTCTAGGAAATGGTTTCCTTGCCTGTTTTCCAAACTGACAGGCTTCACATACCTTATGCATTTCTGCAACCTTGAATTTAGGCAATCCTACAACAATATTTTGGGCTTGCATTGATTTTAGTCGTTGTACATTAACATGACCAATGCGTTTATGCCAGATATCAATATCTGCAACTACACCGGTCCCATGGTGGCAAACATTGCTGCACTCAATTCAAGCATGTTTGCATCCAACATAAACATTCTGCCCTTCTTCTTTCCTTTTGCTATCAAGTGACCTTTATTTTTCATATCCTCAACAAAGCATCCATGAGAATTAAATCTGACCTGCAAGCCCTGCTCAACCATTTGACCAACAGAAACCAAGTTCTTGGTGATATTCGGGACATGAAATACATCCGATAGGTATTTCTTTTTCCCATTGTGCATAGACAAAGGAATTTTTCCAATCTGCACAATAGGATGTGCAATATCATTACCAGTCTCTACAAATCCTGGTTTTTCCATTTTCCTTGCATCCTGCATCCATTCTGCATGACCTGTCATGTGATTTGATGCACCTGAGTCAACATACCACACATCGTTGCTTTCTTCTGCACTTGTCACAGAATTGGTCATGTGCGGCACCATAAACAAATGCTTATTTCTGTCATCACCCTGTCTACTAGAAGATGCATAATTCCCTTGTTGCAATTTTCCATTCATGATGTCATTCTGCTTTTTATAGCAATCTTTAGCCATATGACCCATTTTACCACAGTAGTAGCATTCAACATTGCTATTTGCATTTTGGCCTCTTTGCCATCCACCACGACCTCTTTGGCTCCCCCTGCCTCTAGAGTTACCACGTCCTCCTCCATAGGACTAGTTTTCTTGAGTTTGCTGTATATTCTGATTTCTACCATGGCCTCCAGATCGGCCTCCTCTACCTCTGCCTCTACCTCTTCCAGCATTTGAGTAGAAGACAGTTTCTTTTGAAGTTCCTCCTGAAGAAGATGCACCACCATTTCTCTGCTCCTCAGAAATTAGAAGAGTAATCAACTCCTCAAAATCAGGAAATCTTTCACGGACGGAAATGGATGTTCGAAACTGTGCATAATCCTTTCCTAGACCATTCAAGGTCACAGAAACTAAATCATCATCTTCCACTGGCGACCCAATGGAAGCAAGTGCATCTGCAATCTTCTTCACCTTCATGTGGTAGTCATTGATGCTCATACTTTCTCTTTGCACATTGTGCAACTCTTGCTTGAGTTGTATTAACCCCAACACAAAGAAAGCAGAAAGAAGTGGAAAAGACGCAGGGCAAAGGCAGAAAAAAGGTAGCCCAACTGAAGAAAGAAAAGGAGAAAATGCCAAAAAGCGCAAGGGCAACCTTAAAAGTCCAAGGAAAAGGCAAAAGGGAAAAGGCGCATTTTAAAATAAAAAGGCGCACCCTGAAATCTTGTAAAAGAGCGCCGGACTCTCACCCGTGCAAATTGTAAATATAGACGGGCAGTGGAAAGGAAGCTAGGAAGATAGAAGGACAATGGGAAAAAGGGCCTAGGCTATGGCCGGCCATGTAAAAAGGGAAAAAGGGGATGACCGCCCAAAAGGGATTTAGGGTTTTGTATATAAAGTTGAAAAGTGAATGAGAAGCTCATTCTTGTGTGTGGCCAAAAGTAGCTCTCCTCTTCTTCTTCTTCTTCTTCTTGTTCTTGCTTGCTGGAGCTTGTGCTTGAGAGAGGGAGTGTGAGAGTGTGAGGGAGTGAGTGTGTGAGGGTGAGGGACCGAGGAGGAGAAGCTCTCCATCTTCTCCTCTCTTCTTCTCTTCTCTTCTCTTCTCTTCTCTTGCTCGCGGCAATGGAGCTTGGAGCGTGGAGCTTGAGGATGGAGCTTGCTTGAAGCTTGCACTTGGATCGTGGAGCTACCGGAGTGCACGGGAGAGGAGGTAACTCGAACGGCATCAAGGTAAGCTCACTACACCCGTAGATATGGATGGCGCGTCAGCTATGTGAGAGGTAGCCATTAGTGCTCGGCTTGGAACGCTTGAAATAATAAGCGGTCCGAGGGTCTTGGCGGTTGAGTGAAAGCCCCCACATTTTGGTTCCGTTGCCGGGACCAACGGATTCAAGCCTTGAGTGCTTGCGCGCTTCGAATCGAGCATCAAAGTAAGGGGTTTCCCCCGAACCGGTGCTTGAGGGAGATAGGTAGGAAGCGAGGGGGTTGAAGATGGTATTCGATCTCCTTGGCAAGTAGGTGTTTTGCTTTCTTGAGATTTATGTTGTGGAATGAAGTAGTGTAGGAATTTACTTTGTGATTGGATGCATTAGGATAGGAAAAAACAAAGAAAAAGAAACAGATAGTAGGGTTCTCTGTTGCTGTATAACAGGCTAAAACAGGGAAATAGGGGCACAGATCCTTGGAGTGCCGTTCGATTCGAGCACCACAGTGGTTCCAGGCATGTCTGGCATTCCCTTGTAGTGTCCTGCACCTATCTGGAAGGCACTGGATGATTTGGTGTAGTAGACGTCAGCCTAGAGGCATCGCGTGCAACTCGCAGGCCGTCGTCCGCGAAGTCGAACCAGGCTGTCCGAGTCCCAGAATCGGACGTTCGAACAACCGTCCGATCGGACCGACCCGTCCGATTTTGAGAATCGGACGCTCGGACGACTCGGACTTGGACCAACTCGTCCGATTTTGGAAATCGGACCACTCGGACTCGGACGCTCGGACTCGGACACTGTCCGATCGGACCATCCTGTCCGATCGGACCACTCGGACTCGGACCACTCGGACCAACCCGTCCGATCGGACCACTCGGACCAGTCCAGAATCGGACTACCCTGTCCGATCCGATTCCCAGAATCAGACCACTTTGAAAATCGGACCACTTTTTGATCCGACTCCTAGAATCGGACGTGACCAAAATCGGACCACTGGTCCGATCAGACCAACCCAAAATCGGACGTCCGATTCTGATAATCGGACTCCTGAAAATCGGACATCTGAGAATCGGACAAGAGAACTGTCAGAATCGGACACGGGTCTAGAACACAAATTCTGATATATCTAAACCCTGAGATTGACCCCTAAGGCTACATAGAGTTGAAGGCACATCACAGATCCATAACCAGGCTAAAATTTAGAGCACATAGTTCAAAATTTGGCTATAACCGGTCCTCCAAATTGCGTATGGCGTCTATCATAACGGCCCTGCGGGCCGGGGGGGACTGCCCCCCCAGACCCCCGCAGAGGGGGCTCTGCCTCCTCCGTACCTCCCCCGAGTAGGTTGGAGAGAAAATGCGCGCCGTGACAGGTCCTCCAATTTGAACCCTAGTGTAGTAATGGCTCTACACAATCATGTGTCCTCACTTGCAAAAGAGCAACCAAAATCCCATACCCAAACAGAGAGAAACAGAGACCCTAGAACATCACTCGGCCAGACTAGCCATCAAGGGCAAAAAGGCCACGCCATGAGAACACAAAGACATTGTGTTCATACCATGTCGAGTCAGAGCGGAATGCAACATTAGCAAGCTGCAAATGCTGAGATGACTAGACATGACACTCTTGACGAGAGATGTACCTTGAATAGCACTGCACTGACGATCCAAGACAGTAGTGGAGAATCCACATCTGGTCGTGCAGTCGAGAACTCAAAGGCATCTATCAGAAGGCTTAAATTTACAAGCCAGGACCCGGAAGATGAAGACATAGTACCACCTGCTTATCTTAGGGTCAAACTCACCGCAAAAAGAGAGCATACTATCGATGCTCTGATTGATGAAGGAGCAGATTTTAATATCTTGACCTATGAATCATGGACCCAACTAGGCCAACCAGAGCTCACACCGACTAGTGCAACTCTTAGCCCTTATGGGGGACACCCACAAGCACTCATAGGGAAGTGCAAAATCCTTGCGACAATTGAAACAGAAAGCTTGCCTATCCTATTTCATGTTCCTCCAAAAAGTGCTAGCTGCAGGAAAGAAACCCTCCCAGGAAGACCCTTCAAAAGGGCGACCAAATGTGAGGCTGACTATGTGGCACAGAGGATACACTTGACACTACCGGGTGTGAGGAAAGTCACCACCTTTAGCAAGGGTGACCTCATCGAACCTCAAGGGAAAGGCAAGGAAGGTGATGACATAACAGTCAAGCCTACAAACGAGGGCAAGGACTTGTTGGAAGAGTTGATACGAGCACAGGTCGAACAACAAGAACCAGTGAGTGAGGCCATGCCAAAAACAAGAAGGTCAAGAGACAAGGCCAAGGACAGGGTTTGGACTCACAAAAATCGTAGAAGACCACAAAAGAAGCCCAAGCCTTATAGGCAAAGGCATCGGTGGAGAGCTAGCACAACGCCACGATGGATATCCAAAGCGTTGCTTCGTGCTCAAGGGTATTATGCAGGCAACCAATGGATTTGGGTACCCAAACCCCCTGCTAAACCACCTCTATCAGCTGAAGGCCAGAGTGCATCAAAAGCATGGCACAGGAGGAAATCTAAGAGAAGCTCTAGGTCTCAAGGCAAGGAACCTGACATGATTGTTCGAAGGAAGGAGCCCCTACCTAGCATGCTAAATAGACATAAGTCATACGTAGCCATTGAGCAGGCACAAAAACCGTTAGTGCCCAAGGAGCCTTTGATTTCCCAAGGGGAGAACAAGCATCATAGGCACAACATTGCTCAAGGCAAGGCTAATCGCTCAACAAAGCAAATGGCACAATCGTCTAATAACCTCGAGCAAATCATTCAGCGAGTGCCAAGTCCACCTAAGAGTCCTAGAGCTCCTACGCCCTCTTCTCCTAAATAGACACAGGAAGCACTACAGCAGTTGTCAAGGGCGACTACTCAATTCCAATCTCTATCTCCATCTAAGCTTCCAACCATCAAAGAGGTGGGACATGATGCCATCTGTAGCTCTTGACCCAAGGATATGCCTGAGCCACCTAATGCGACTAGATCAGCTCATGTTCGATCTGCACAAATGAGTGCTCAATGGCCAATGAAAGACAGAACCACTTCTGATCGCCCTAGGGACTTGACACCGCAATCCACCAAGGGTAGCCAGCCCACTGAACTAGTTGCTACTACTTCCAATCAGGGATCACAGCAGTCACAGCCCTTGGCCGTGACAATGCCCTTTGTGGAGCATGTCCTTAGTAGTTTACCTGTGGAGGAGGTGTCGCAATCAAATCCCTCGACAACTCCAGCACTTTCAAAGTGCCTAAAGCCTAGGACGGGGGAGTTAAACGCAGGGGAGTTGGTTGAAAAGCTAGACTCTTCGAAAAGAGTGGCAGTTGTGCCCTCACAACCGGGCAAGGCTATTCAGCAAACCACGGCTATGTCCCATAAGGACACACTAGAGAAAGGAAATGCTAAGGCCCGACCAAGCACATCAACGGTCGATATAGCCCAGGGTCCTGAGTCATTGAGAGAGGCACCTTCATTGACCAAGAAAAAGAGGAGAAAGCAGAGAAAGCATTAACATATGCAGGTGGTTGTGGACCCCAAGAACATTGAGACGAAGGGTGCTGGAAAGCAGATGAATAAAGCATCGAGTCCATCCACCAACGAACCCATTGATGCCTCTCCTAATAGCGGTGAAACCTCAGACGCATCTGTGTGCTCTGACAAACCAAAGCAACAGTTGCCATCAACAGTTGCTTGCAACACTCTATCCACTGACAATAGAACTCATATTGATCAATCAAGACTGGATACAACGATGTCATAGCAGGGTGACAAATCTATACCAGTCACATCCGAGAAGAACCATGACAAAATAGCAGCAAAACCTCAGGAGAAATGTGAGAACCCCAAGAGCATAAGAAATCCTAGCGTTGACCAATCTTGCTCATCTAGGCCTGAGCCCCCAGCCATGCTAAAGCCTAAGGAAACTCTTAGAACTTTGCATGAGATAGCAACTGAGCAAGCCCTCGTTGAACATAGAAGTGTCACAGAATGCTTAACTGAGTTGGAGGCTAAGCTCAAAGTGGTCGCGCGTGTCTACGTCCTTGCGGACACGGGCACGATCCCCAAGGAGCAGCTTGGAGATTACTTGACCTTTCCTCTATCATGGGAAGAACAAGAACATCTTAACGGGCACTACGATAGGCTCCTGCATGAACAGATGCGACTCATCCCTGACGAGGAGGCTGACGAACTACGCTTAACCGTCATGTTCAATGAAGTGCTCTGCCGATCGAATCTCGTAGACATAGAGCTACTAAAGCGACTGTCAGCAGGCCAGAGTCAATTTGAGCAGTGTTGGTGCGAAAGCCGCGTTGTAATGGCCAACTAGGGGCTCAGATCATGACAGTCTCTGAGGAGCGATTGGCCAAATGGCAATCCCAAAGGGACCCAACCTATGTGGCACCAACTTCCCTTCGAGTGGTCATTGACATTCGGGGTACGGGCTTAGCTGGGACTAGGCTACAGGGCCCTTTGATTGATAAGGTCCTCACTGAGGAGGAGTTACATATTTTCAGTAGACTCGGTCAAGGTTCCATGCTACTCGACGTGGCAAAATATCTATCAGTATTAAGTCAGCTGCCACGAATACTAGATGCGTGTGCCACGCTCCGGTACAACCCCAAGTTCTACGCTTGGTTCTTATCCTCGTGATGTGACATGGATTCATAGATATGTATATAAATAAACACTGATTTTTGTGTCACCGTGTATAAACAATATCAACACACACAAGCAATGATAGTCAAGTGCAGGGAGAAGAGTCGAGTTGGACAGGCTAAGCTCCTCAGGTCCTTCTCTCATTACACATTTAAAAGCTGTGTGACCATTCCCACCTCCAAATGAAGGGCATGCAACCCACGTTATCGCCATAGGAAGCCTTGACCAACAACACTGATGTTGTAGACAGGGTGCAGTCCCTTTCTATACACCTTCTTCCCGTTTTGGTCTACCCTTCCGAGGATGTGCCCTATCCCACTCCATGACAACCGGTCCACACAACTTAGCATAAGCCAATATTGGCTAATGGCTGGAGGCAACACGAACATCATCATGGGGGCCATCCCTACGACGAAACACTGCATGCCTCAAACCCTCCTTCTTGTCATATGTGCTTCATAAACCACACTAAAATCCCTTCCATGCAAATAGTTGTACCCTGTATCAAGGTTTAACCCTTGAAGTGCGTCTTGCAAGTTTCCTTTTGCGGTGGAACGCATGGAGGATCATGGAGATCTAGCATGCAAAGATGCTCTATGCACAAGGCGGGAGCATGTGGCACGCGCCCCTCCACCGGAGTGCTATGTGCCCACCATCAAGAGGTATGCCAAGAAGCGAGGCCCTAAGCAACATTGCCCAAGGCAAAGGCCGAAGAATCCTCGAGTCAAGAAAGTCGAGACTCAAAATGCGCAACAGGTGGCAGCACTAGTGGTGCGCACTCCTAGCTCCCGCTCAGGCCCCAGATGTTCAAAGGCAGAAAGGGCAGCTCGGGAAAGAGAAGAATTTAATGAACTATTTAAAGATATTCTAGAGACGGTAGCGGGCCAGGATTACACCATTCATGTCCCGGCCGACATGTTCCCTTCTCACCCCCGTGGGAGCCCCACACCAGCAGAGCCCCAATCACCTGGCCATCCAGACTCGCCCCGCCTCATACAAATCGAGTAGCCCATAATGCACAAAGGGCTTATCAAATGATAACTGGCCAGGACTTTTTGTTTTTAAATGGTTAAGTGTTCCTGACTTGTTAAGTGTTGACATGTTCCTGACTTGTATGAACTCATCATATCTACGTTTAATATATGCTATGCCTTGAGCAAAAGAAAAAGCTAATCAAGCGCAGGTGATAAATGTCTAGTCAACACCATAGAATTCAAATAAGGGATGTCTCCTTGCATTGCACTGGTTTATCATAGTTGCGGCATACACAATGCATATGCTCTCATGAAGCGACAAGTGGATGCAGGATAATACAGGTCCTTGTGTGAAAATGCTCAATACTCAATCACCGCAACACCCACAACGAGCCGCGGCAAAGCCACGCTGCCGACAGCACCTTTGCCAACCGCCCACATTGCATGGCCCACAAAACATTCCTGGGCCACGCCCCCTTTCTGGGTCAAGCTCTATAGTTGGCTTACGGCAGTCGTCACCTCAATTGTACCCACATCGCATGTGCCGCAAGGAGGGTTGCAATATCTCAAGTGTATCTCCCCCTTTCGCCAACTGCTTCTCTAACAACGAGGCTAGGGCACCATCATCATTGTACTTTTCACTTTCGGAGCCTTCGAAGCTTAACATTTTCCAACCCATTGAAAGGCTGATAGCCTCAACATATTGTAATGGTTGTACTCAGGCACCAAAAAAAAAAGGGAAAAAGAAAAAGAAAAAAGAAAAGAAAGAAGGAAAAAGAAAAAGAAAAAGAAAAGAAAGAAGGAAAAAGAAAAAGAAAAAGAAAAAGAAAGGAAAAGAAATAAACAGAAAAATAAAAAGCACCCACGATCACATCACAGCACCTAGGGGTCCTCAAATTAGGAATGTCTGGTGACCTTGGTCGGCCGGCTTCGTCCCTAGTCCCCTAGCCCCTTACAATCACCCACAATTGTCAGAGCACATCAAGGGCAGGACATACCCGGGGAGCTTGTCTCGCCTAGGGTTAGACCTGTCACCCTGACCCACTTGCACAATTTTCTTTTGCACTCTGCCTTCGTACCATTGCAATCAGTAGTGATAAGCACCGCACGATTGGCCATGAAAAGTACAATGGTTTCCAGCTACTGAAAGTGTGGTGTCCTTGTATTCCATTATGCTACATCGTGCAGTAACAATGCAAAGAATGTCTCATATGCCTTCACGCGTACTCCTTCTCCACATGGACAACTTTGCTTCATCCATGAATTGTTATGAGAAACTAGCCCACGGTCTTCTAACTATGTAATATCTAAGTATGCACGAGCACTCACATAATATTTGCACCAAAGTATATCCACAGTTTGGGTCCTCAAGTGCAGGACAATACTCTCAGCTTGCTTAGAGTTCGATCTGTCTCCCAAACTAATCAAATATGTCTTGTGCACGATAAGAAGACTAGCATTACCCCTTAGGGAGAGACCACACGAGAATTTTTCAAATTGCAGGTGTTGAAGACTCCACAGAAAGTGTCGTCCGATCTTCATCAACACCCAACTCTGAATGCTTATCCCTTACCATCCGACAAGCCTGCAAAGAATCGACATGTGCAGAATCCCCAACAAACCAACACTTGTGTTGACCATCAATGCAATCCCCAACATAGCATAGCCCTACCACCAACTCCAACAACCTTCCACCAGCCATCTTGGCCACCAACAGGCCCCCAGGACCTTCTGCCACACCACCACCAACACGCCTCCACGGAAACCACAGGCATCCTTGACACCCACGTCTTCGGTGCATGCTATAGCCTGCTACCTACGACGGTGAGTGCCATGGGACTGGCACTCGTCTAGGAGGGGGTAATGTTAACCCCAACGCAAAGAAAGTAGAAAGAAGTGGAAAAGACGCAGGGCAAAGGCGGAAAAAAGGTAGCCCGACTGAAGAAAGAAAAGGAGAAAAGGCCAAAAGCACAAGGGAAACCTTAAAAGTCCAAGGCAAAGGCAAAAGGGGAAAGGCGCATTTTAAAATAAAAAGGCGCACCCTGAAATCTTGTAAAAGAGCGTCGGGCTCTCACCCGTGCAATTTGTAAATATAGACGGGCGGTGGAAAGGAAGCTAGGAAGATAGAAGGACAATGGGAAAAAGGGGATGACCGCCCAAAAGGGATTTAGGGTTTTGTATATAAAGTTGAAAAGTGAATGAGAAGCTCATTCTTGTGTGTGGCCAAAAGTAGCTCTCCTCTTCTTCTTCTTCTTCTTGTTCTTGCTTACTGGAGCTTGTGCTTGAGAGAGGGAGTGTGAGAGTATGAGGGAGTGAGTGTGTGAGAGTGAGGGACCGAGGAGGAGAAGCTCTCCATCTTCTCCTCTCTTTTTCTCTTCTCTTCTCTTCTCTTGTCTTGCTCGCGGCAATGGAGCTTGGAGCGTGGAGCTTGAGGATGGAGCTTGCTTGAAGCTTGCACTTGGATCGTGGAGCTACCGGAGTGCGCGGGAGAGGAGGTAACTCGAACGGCATCAAGGTAAGCTCACTACACCCGTAGATATGGATGGTGTGTCGGCTATGTGAGAGGTAGCCATTAGTGCTCGGCTTGGAACGCTTGAAACAATAAGCGGTCTGAGGGTCTTGGCAGTTGAGTGAAAGCCCCTACAAGTTGCATTTTCCTGGCTTGCGTATTTGTGCTATACATTTTTGACAGTATCCCATGCCTCCTTTGGCGTACTTGCATCCTGAATATGCACAATCACAGAGTCTGAAATGCTGATAGACAGCCAGTACATAACTTTTCTGGCTCTCTCATGCCATCCTTTAAATGCCTGCATTTGCTGTTGATTGGGAACATCAGGAAGAACTGGTTCTTCTTCATTTCCTGCAACGAATTCCCAATATCCTTTTCCCATAAGGAAATTCGTCATTCTAAACTTCCATGCTTGGAAGTTGTTCTTGTCAAGCTTTTCAGTGACAATCTGTGAAAGAGAATCAGACGCCATTACAGAACATTGCAAAAAATTCTGTCACTGCAAAAAACACAGCTTCAGCCTCACAAGGGCAAATCTACAAAACTGACGAAAGTGGTATTTGACCACACAGTCACTTCCTAGTGACGATTTTGCATCAACAGGCAATAAGGATGATTCTGTAACTCCCAATGTCTCTGCGCACAGGCATACGATGCAATTTCTACAGTAACTTTTCACCGACCTATAGGACAGTGGTCGCACAGCATAAAACATGGCCTTTTTCTGAGTGCGTGTAGAAAACTTCTGCCTCCAAAACAGGCCCCGAAATGGCCTCGAATCAAAAAAACAGGGATATCAAGGGCTAAAGGCCTCTCCCGCAGCATATATTGCCCTCTTGCTACACCGCGAAGGGCGTCTCAATCTGAGACAATGCACTCTTGCACTTTTCGGCTGTGCTACCTGCAGAGACTTGCTCCCAAACTCAAAAAATGAAAGCAACACTAGTCCTCTTACCATAACACCACAAACTTGGTTTGCTTTCTTGAGCTCCTTACCACGAACAAGGCTCTGATACCATGTCAAGATTGTGGGAGAGAAGGAAGGAGTCTCACTTGTAGCTTTCTTGCTTGCACAATGGGGGAATACACACATAGGTGGAGGCTGAAAACAGTTTTCCTCTTCTTAGTTGTGTAAGCCAAAAAGAACTCTAGTACATAGAAATAGAAGAATCCTATATATGGGTCTCAAACCAAACTCAACTAACTAAGGTGGCATACTAACTAAGCCATGAACTAGAGTAGATAAGGATAGCTATCATCTAGCTATTATTCATGGGCGGTGTACCAACCGCATCTACAGCTAATAAGTCGGTGACATAAATGCACAACGGTCACCCTGGCATATCACAAGTGGAGCTCGATATCTCAACATTAGGCTCGTATACCATGTCCTACCCTTTTCACCTAGGCAAAGCCGAAATGCTTGCGAGCGTTGAGTTTGGTCGTTGAGGCTATTGGCTTCATAGACTTGCTCAAACAGCTCAACAAAGCTGTATGGGTCATCATGAGGTTGGTACTTATCGACTTGCTTGGCAACAATTAGTATTTTGGCCTGGCTCTTTGAGCCTTGGTTCGCCCCTAATCTTGCGAGCAGCGACATCGCTAGTGCGGTGGCACTCTGCTCTGCTGCTGTATTATCGAGCAGTCGTTTCATGAGAAGCTTGCTCAACGTCAAGTCTCCCTCTAATGCTCTCTCATGGTCCGTTCGGTTTCGGCCAGCTAAGTTCGTTGCACCTCATGCAGCTCCATGCTTTGCCTTTGGCTCCTAGCCTGCTGATCCCTATTGTACTCGGCTATGCCCTACAATGCTTTATGGGCTAGTCTTCTCTCCTCTTCTAGATCTGCGATGATTGCATCTGTTGTCCTGTCGCGGTGCTCGTACTGGGCGTGCACATCGTAACTGCTCACCAGCTACTGCTGAATAGCATCTGGGAATACGTCCAAATCGAGCTCCTCATTAGACCGATGGTCTGAGCTCTCTTCCATCATGGTCAAGTTCTCGTGCTCCACTAAGCTGTCTATCAAGTTGAATAGTCTTGACAGATCCATGTCGTTGGCGCTCCTTGCTTGGTCCTAGTCTTCGCTTTGATGGTTTGTTTATGTCTTGGTTCTCTCTTGCTGGTGGGTTCGCTCCACTAAGTTGTCTGTCAGGTTGAATAGTCTTGACAGATCCATGTCGTTGGTGCTCCTTGCTTGGTCCTAGTCTTCGCTTTGATGGTTTGTTTATGTCTTGGTTCTCTCTTGCTGGTGGGTTCCTTGAGTGGTTTTATCTGAGTGAGTTCCTTGTTTTATTGAATACAATCCTCAACTTATGATCACTCAGTGTGTGCCGTTTCTCATGCACTTGTGGTCAATCAGCTTTTTTATGTATACTTCAAGTGCGGAATTTAATGTGAGTACGGCAAACAATCTCTATATGCTTATGCCCCCTTGTCTCGTCCCGGGCCTGATAAGCGTCGTTGCTCAAGTCCTGGCCGTTCTAGCGGATTCTAGGGTCTGCGCTGCTTCTTGCTGTTCACTCGGGGGTTGATCACAGGTCCTACGATTGGATTTCCATTCTCAACGCGTCTGGTCGCTGGGGAGTGCTCCAGCACTGTTCCCTGTCCCTTGGTCGTGACTCCTACGTCAGGAACTACCTACAAGGCGTTCGCTATGTTGTCTTGGAGCGGGTTGTGCATCCAGTCGGTCGCGGGGGTCAATTTTTTATGTTTTTTTTTTTTACCTGAGGGTGCGTGTGGGAGCTTTCACTCAACCGCCAAGACCCTCGGACCGCTTATTGTTTCAAGCGTTCCAAGCCGAGCACTAATGGCTACCTCTCACATAGCCGACGCGCCATCCATATCTACGGGTGTAGTGAGCTTACCTTGATGCCGTTCAAGTTACCTCCTCTCCCGCGCACTCCGGTAGCTCCACAATCCAAGTGCAAGCTTCAAGCAAGCTCCATCCTCAAGCTCCACGCTCCAAGCTCCATTGCCGCGAGCAAGACAAGAGAAGAGAAGAGAAGAGAAGAAGAGAGGAGACGATGTAGAGCTTCTCCTCCTCGGTCCCTCACCCTCACACACTCTCACACTCCCTCTCTCAAGCACAAGCTCAAGCAAGCAAGAACAAGAAGGAGAAGAAGAAGAGGAGAGCTACTTTTGGCCACACACAAGAATGAGCTTCTCATTCACTTTTCAACTTTATATACAAAACCCTAAATCCCTTTTGGGTGGTCATCCCCTTTTCCCCTTTTTACATGGCCAGCCATAGCCTAGGCCCTTTTTCCCATTGTCCTTCTATCTTCCTAGCTTCCTGTCCGACCCGTCTACATTTACAAATTGCACGGATGAGAGCCCGACACTCTTTTACAAGATTTCAGGGTGCGCCTTTTTATTTTAAAGTGTGCCTTTCCCCTTTTGCCTTTGCCTTGGACTTTTAAGGTCGCCCTTGCGCTTTTGGCATTTTCTCCTTTTCTTTCTTCAGTCGGACTACCTTTTTTCCGCCTTTGCCCTGCGTCTTTTCCACTTCCTTCTGCTTTCTTCATGTTGGGGTTAACAATGTGTCAGATTCTCAGAATCGGACGTTCGATTTACCAGTGGTCCGACTCTCAGAATCAGACCAAGTGGGTCTGATTTTGAGATGTCCGATTCTCAGAATCGGACAGGGGTCAAGTGTTCGATTTTAAAAAATCGGACCAGGTGGGGTGGTTCGATTGCTGACGTGTCCTAATCCTGGGTCCGATTACAAATCGGACAGGGGTGGGTTCGATTTCCTCGATCGGACAAGATGGTCCGAGTGGTCCGAGTGGTCTGAGTGGTCCAATTGGATGGTTGTCCGAGCGTCCGATTCTCAGAATCAGACGTCCGATCCTAGGAATCATACACTGGATCGAGTGTCCGATTTCGCCGACCCAAACGCACTTTCAAGCATGAAATTGTCAAAAATCTTAAGGTATTGATTATTACAAGCTACAAGATTCAACAGGAATGATGCTGGAGTGATGGGGAAGAGATCTATATACCTGGGGATTGCCGATAGCAACGTGACTCCTCGCACTATTCAATCGAAATGGGTCACCCAAGCTCTCTCTCTCCCTCTCTCTCTCTCTCTCTCTCAACTAGTTGCAAATGAGGATTTCCTTGCCCTCCTAGAACTTATACCCCTGCTGGACATTACCCGGATGTTACCAATCACTCTCCTTGCGATTCCTACACATTCAAATGAGCCTTTTCTCCATTTTTCACTTGTTTTCCCCGATTTTCTCCATGTTTTATAACAGCAAACCCTATGCCTTTCCGGTGCGATTTCCTAATGCTAGCCTACGCTAAACGCAACAAAAATCAAAAGCAAAATACTGAAATAATTTATCCATGTTTTCCAATCATCAAACAACCAAAATATCCCAAAATACTTACTTGTTTTGAAGATCAAAAACACCCAAACTTCCTACCTATCTCAAGCTCCATTTTGGGGATGAATCCCCTACTTCAATGCTCGATATGAGGCACGCAAGTGCTCGAGCTTGAATCGGTTGGTCCCGGCAACGGAACCAAAATGTGGGAGCTTTTCCTCAACTGCCAAGACCCATGGACCGCTTATTGCTTCAAGTGTTTCAAGCAAGCTCTAATGGCTATCTCTCACCTAGCTGACGCACCATCGATTCTACGAGTGTAGTGACCTTGATGCTTGATTGAGTACCCTCCTCTCTCTTGCACGCCGATAGCTCCACGATTCTCGATGCTAGCTCAAGCATCCTCAATCCTCCTCCATCTCTAAGCTCCATCCTCCATAGCCGTGCGCGCAAGAGAAGAGAAGAGAAGAAGAGAAGAGGAGATGGTGAAGAGCTTCACCCTCTTGATTTCTCACTCCCACGCTCTCACACTCCCTCTCTCAAGAGCGCACACAAGCAAGAAGGAGGGAAGAAGAGAGGAAGAAGAAGACTCCTTTTTCCACACAACCAAAGAATGGGGTTCTCATTCACTTTTCAACTTTATATACAAAACCCTAAATCCCTTTTGGGCGGTCATCCCCTTTTTTACATGGCCGGCCGTAGCCTAGGCCCTTTTTCCCATTTCCCACCATTCTAATTTATCATATCCCCAACTAATACGTACAATTTGCACAAGAGCGAGCCTGGTGCTCTTCTACAAGGATTCGGGAGCGCTTCCACAATTAATAGTGCGCCTTTTACTCTTTTGTTATCTTGGGGCGACATTGAGACTTTCTGAGGGTCGTGCCTAAACATTTAAATTTTTCAGGATCTGGTTACCGGTCAAGGCGCCTTTTCCTACTTTCATCCTGTGTCTTTTTTTCTATTTCATTTTTTCCATTTTCCCGCTCCTCTATGATGTGGTAAACACGGTAAACAGTGGCATTGTCTTCTACCGAAGCAAAGTACAAGGCAGCTTGTTTTGCTGCATGTGAAGCAGTATGGTTGAGAAGGATTCTATGGCATATGGGAGTGTAGGATGAAGAACCAACTATGCTGAGATGTGACAATCAGAGTTGCATCACCATTGCCAAAAATCCAGTGTTTCATGCACGCACCAAACATATAGAGATCCAGTATCACTGTGTACGTGATTTGATGGAGGATGGGATAGTGGAACTGGTCTACTGTCCAACAGAGGAGAATGGAGTAGATATCTTCACCAAATCACTTACAAAGGATCTGCTTCAAGTTCATCTTTTGAGACTCGGCATTGGGCCGAGGAGATAGTTCACCTATGGGTGGACATTGAGGGGGGTGTTAGATATGATCAATGCCCCACCCTCATTAGGTGCCACCAATGATCCATGGTACTCAAAGTTGTAAGGCCCCCATTATGAGGAGAAGCCAAATGTAAGCCCGGACATTGGTTTGAGTCCTGACTTGTATATCAGATGAGGTCTATGTGATCGGATGGAAAAAATGGTGACCATTGTGGGTCTAATCTTTGGGTTAGACGGAGTGGTTAAGCTAGTAGCAACTCGAGGCGCATTGTATCGAGTTGTGGGGTAAGGGAGTTAAAAGGGGCCCCTATTTTGGGGTCCGAGGGCCCGATGGTAAAGGGAATATTCCCTGGCCGACTAGTGGAGGCTTATATGGTAGGTCGGTCAGGCCGACCTAACGGTCTTCGCGGGCTATAAAAGCTAAAGCCCTTCACATCCATCTATCATTCATCTTTCACCCAGTCAGAGTTGTTGTTCCAGCTAGCCTTAATCTCTTCACCTATCTTCTATCTAGATCACCATCTAAGCTTCACACAGTGGAAGCGCACGGGTGGACAGAGCCATCTTTGTATCAGTTGTTTGGAGCTAAAGAATTTACTGATTCTCCTCTTATTTGTTGTGTACTCTCTATCTCTTTCTCAGATTCTGTTCGCTGCGCCGTGTAATTTTTACAGTGTGGTTGCCTAAATCTGCGAATGGCACACGTGCCCATCCACTGCAATCTCCCAACCAACATACATGTACTCATCAACCACCATAGCAGAAGATAAAACCAGAGCAAGAAAAAAGATGTGCAACCCATGAACACTCAATGGGTTTATCATTCAAAATTCTTACCCACTAACAATAGGCATTGCGCTAATACCTCCAATGTAGCACCCACTAAACAAACAAAAACTCACACGTCCCTAAACCACAAGCTCCATCACAAGCGACAAATAGCAAACACTCAAATGAACACCTCATAATGAAGACAACCATAGCTAAGCAGTCCAATCGAGTCAAATCCTAACTACCCATAGGCCTTAAACCTTCTTATCAACACCGATCAATTCTCAAATATTGCATCCGATATGGCCATGAATATGGGAGATGACCTAGTGACCTATATCAATCTATTGGACTCAACTTTCATAGTATTTGCTAGAAGCTATGAACACCTAGACCTACGTATGCTTGACAAATAAATAGTAAATGATATATGCTCTTTGCATTGTTATGGGGAGAAATTGAACTCATATTCACAAAAACTCCCATGATTGCAAAAGAGTTTATTGGCCACTGAAATTTCTCAAGAAAAAACCTTAAACCAATGATTAATCATGTCCTTTAAGAAAAGTAAAGTTCCAATGTTGCCTGATGAACTTGATGAGCTGAAAAAGCTAGCTGAATCTGAATCCAATTTTCTATGGAAATGGTACTCTCTCCACATCCAATGGGAACAAAAGGGTTGTCAAATCATTACCAATGCAGAGCAAAGATGTGCCACTAAGACTTTCAAATATGACCCCCCTTACGTGACCCCAACCTCATTTAGAGTACTAACCTTGACACGAAACAAACCATTAGAAGACAATGTCATCTTGAATCCATACTTAGATAAGATCCTTTGATGAAAAAGTAACTTCATGTTACTAGCAGAATGTAGTTAGGTGATCTCTTGACCGATGTCTTGACCTATATTATACATATGGACATTCCCCCACCATAAGACATGGATCAGCATGCTACATTGGAGTATAATCCAAACTTCTACCACTGACTCTTGAAACACTAGAGCACACAAAGAGTGTACCAAATGTCCTTACCCTCCATTCTCCAATCATAGAAAGGATTCTCATCGTTCCAAGAGGGAAGGGAGTAAGGTGAAAGGTGAATATGAATCTAAATATGAGGGAGTAAGGTGAAAGGTGAATATGAATTGAAATATGATTGAATTCCAAAAAGAAGGATGAATTGAATTTTCATTAAGTGAAATTTTCTTTAGGAAGTTCTTGCATGGAATGTATGGATTGATTGATATGAAAAATTTTCATTGCTTGGCTTATACATTTCACTATTTGATAATGTTTCCTTCTAACTACTTCACTTTTTAAGTAAAAATTATCCTTCAAAGAGAATTCATTGTGAGCTATTGTGTTATGATACGAATCCAAATGGCAGGGCTACCATTTTTTGAGGAAGAATAGAACAAATATCACCTAACCACAAAGATATAGGTATTCAACCAGTTACAATTCTGAAGTGTATACAACATGAAAGAACTCATGGCAATTGAGGATGCGGCCAGGCAGATTGTCGAGCAAATGCAATCTAACCAAGTACCTAGAGAAGGTTGGCTAGTAATTAGGTCACAACACATGCACAAAATTTCTCAGATCCTTCGATGCTAGGAAGAACAATGGTACAGTGAATCAAACAAGGAGATGTAACCAGGAGTGTGGAAGTTGTGCTCAACCCAAAGTTGGTTGAGAAAGCTCTAGGGTTGGTGGAGAAGCCAAAACAGAGGCCAAAGAGAGATGTGTATGGCATGTTGGGGATGAATAAGTAACAAGTGTACATGAATGATGGAATCAACATAGCAAACATCCCTGAGCCTATTGTTATATTGTAAGCCAAGATGGTTTATGCTCTCTTTTTGAGTCACAAGTACAATGCACTCTGTGTGGGAGCTTTCGCTTGACCACCAAGACTTACAGATTGCTTATTGCTCAAGTGTTTCAAGTAAATGATAATGGTTATCTCTCACATAGCCGTGTGCACCCTCTACCCTACAAGGGTAGTGAGTTTACCTCCATTCTTAATCAAGTACCCTTCTCTCTCGAACCTTCCGATAGCTCCAGGATCTGAGATGTGAGCTCAAGCAACCTCAATCCTCCACCTTCAAGCTCCATGCTCCATAACTGCCTAAGACAAGGGATTAGAAGAAGAAGAAAAGAACAAAAGGAGAGGAGAAGATGGAGAGCCTCTCCACCATGGTTGTTTACCGCAGCATAGAGGATCGGAAAATGGAGCAGAAGTGCGAGAAAAATGGAAGAAGGAGATAACCAAAAAGGCACAGGACAAAGGAAGGAAAAGGTGCCCCGGATGGAGGTCAGACCCTAAAAATATTGAATGACGACCTCTCCAGAAGGCTTCAGTGTCGCCTCGAGAAAAGAAAAGAGTAAAAGCGCGCCATTAAATATGAAGATGCTCTCGAATCCTTGTAAAAAGAGTGTCGGGCTCACTCCTGTGCAAATTGTATGCATTAGTGGGAATGGGATAAGTTAGAATGGTGGGAGATAGGAAAAGAGGGCCTAGGCTAATGACCGGCCATGTAAAAAGTGGGGATGGCCGCCCAAAAAGTAGGGCATGTATATAAAGTTCAAAAGTGAATGAGAATCTCATTCTTGTGTGTGGCCAAAGCTTCTTCTTCTTCCTCTCTTGTTTCTTGCCTTCTTGCTTGTGCTTGAGTGAGGGAGTGAGGGAGTGTGAGGGAGTGAGGGAGTGAGTGTGTGAGAGTGAGGGATCGTGAAGAAGAAGCTCCCCATCTTCTCTTTTCATCTTCTCTTCTTCTCTTCTCTTCTCTTCTCTTGCGCAGCTATGGAGGAAGGAGCTTGACGGAGGGGGCTTGAGCTTGCCACAAGGATCGTGGAGCTACCAGAGTGCAAGAGAGAGGAGGGAACTCGATCGAGCATCAAGGTAAGCTCACTACACCCGTAAGGTAGGCATTGCGCATCGGCTATGTGAGAGGTAGCCATGGCCGCTCGGCTTGAAACACTTGATCAATAAGCGGTCCATAGGTCTCAGGGTAGAGCTCCATAGGTCCCTTCCATTTTGGTTCCATTACTGGGACCAATGAAATCGAGCCTTGAGCAACGCGCGCATCGGATCGAGCATAGAAGTAGGGTTTGCAGCCTAAACTGGTGCTCGAGATAGTTAGGAGATTTAGGAGGTTTTGATCCTTGGAGCAAGTAAGTAGTTTGATTTGTTGTTGAATATTAGAGTAGGACCATCCATCCCCATCTCTCATTTTGATTTTTGTTGCATCACGTGCAACCCGCGGGCCGTCGTCCGCGCCATCGGACCAGTTCGTCCGAGTCTTAGAATAGGACTGCTCGATTTCTGGAGTCGGACCGTCCGAATCCGAAAATCGGACCACTTTTCCAATCCGATCTCCAGAATCGAACCAGCCCGAAAATCGAACCACTTTTTTGATCGTTATAATCGGATCCGGCGTCAAAGTCCGACCGTGTATCCTAGTCTCGGACTTGGACCACTCGACCCATTGCAGTAGTCAGATCTCCCCTGTCCGACTAGGGAAATTGAACCAAAGTAGAATTTGACCACCATTTCTAGTGTGAAACTTGGACCAGCCTGTCCGATTCCCAGAATCGAACCAGTTCACCATAACTCTAACTAGAAGGTTTTTAAGCTTGCCCCACAGTCCTGGCCACTTTGGTCACATCCTTGATCCCCCAGGGAACCTAGTTTGGCCCTTGGAAGCCAGAGGCCAGGTGGGATAACCGAGGATTCACCCCAAACAACTAGACACTGAGCAGACCAAATTTAGAAATTGACTTGACGTTCGGCGACCAGCCAACCAACCAACCCTGAAGCAGAATAGAGAATGCATCAGGGACTTTCAGCAGAACTTTAGATTAGCCAGAACTTGCACTTAGAGCCACATCAAGCTACGAATGTGAGGCGAAGAGTGGAGTTTGCATTGAGCATTTCGTGCATCCACACCTCAATTTTTTATTTCATCACCTAAGGTGCACTACAAGAAAAGGAAAAGCATGTTTTCGCACTGAGCACTAGAAAGCACGAAGCACAACTTGTGAATGAGATTGACGACTGATTCCAATAACAAGGAGCTCATCAGGAGACATAATAATATCAAGGAACCCACTACTAGGAGAAGATCCCAAAACATAGTTGGCTACCTGAGAGCCCCATCAATAGGACCCTAAGAGGATACGAAGATCCGGAAGGCGACAACATAGAGGATCGGACGCTGTCGGAGCTACTCAAATTGATCGACAACCTTGTGGAGCTGGAAGTGGGAGCAATGTCAGGATCAGGAGGCGGACAAGGAGAGGACCGACTGGACTTGGGAGAATTCCCAGTCATAGTGCAAGAGTTAGTCAATGAGTATGACTTGTTGACTAGGATTGTAGTTCAGGGAAGGCCAGTAGAGGAAGTGGTAGCAAACCTAGAAGAGGAAAGAAAGGCGATCAGAAAGGCATTAGAGAGCATGATTGCCTATAACCACAAGCAAAATGCTAGGAAACTCCAACAAGATGTAGACATGTACGAGGCCCAACGTGTGCTAGCCCTGGGCTGGTGCAGCCAAAGTAGGACCAAATGCGGAGAGAGAGCGAGTAGTAGAGGCTGACTTATCATTGAGTGAACTTGTAGCTAGCGGCTCATGGACAACACGTCCGCGCTGAGCAGAGCGTAACAGCCTTAGCCACAGCATTACTCTCGGGATTAGGGGTCACGCAAGGGGCAAAGGGGCAATCTAGGATCCCTGTTGTAGCAAAGCAGCTAAACAAGTATGAACCTAGCAATTACCCATATAGCTTTGTGGAGCAGTTCAAACAAGTTTGCGAAGCAAATGGTCTCACGGACCTTGCACAACGCTCTCAAGCTTTCGGGCTGTGTTTAGGTGATAAGGGGAGAATTTGGTACACTAGTCTAGATGCAGCTAAGCGCACGAACTTTGCCCGTCTTAAAGACCATTTTATTAAGAGATTCTCTGAGGCAGGGTACTCTGAAAATCTCATCGTCCGGTTGATGAATGTCAGTCAAAGGAAAAAGGAAGACGTAAGAGACTACGTCACTCATGTGCGTAGCCTTTTAAAGAGGATCCCGGCCAATGAGCGACCTAACGAGAAGGCTATGTCTACCGTGTTTATAAATGGAATTCGAAGCAAGGAGCTCTACAAGGCCTTGGCTAGTAACTCCACCCTACACAAATACGTGTTAGCTAGAGTTTTTGAAGAGGCAATAAGGGTGGATGATCAGCTTAGGGAGCAAAACATGAGGAACTCCAGTCGTCGGGACAGTACAAGCCAGAGAGCTCCAGAGCGGACAACAGCTTTGGGAGAGAGAGAGAGAGAGAGAGAACTCTAGCATACGGGATAAGGAAAAAGGTATTGAACAAGGCCAGGAGCAGGCTGAGGGAAGAATGGAGCTTGCACGATTGCAAGAACAAATGAGGAAGCCTGTGCGGTCTCCTATGTAGTGTATACACTATGGTGGAAACCACCTTCCAGCCGAGTGTCAAGATCCTAGATCTAGGCCGTGCTCAAACTGCGGTAGGTTCAGTCATGACACATTGCATTGCAGATTGCCAAGGAGATTCCCATATGCGCAGCAATAAAACCCTCCATACTTAGGCAACAGGCCACCTAACCTCTTCGGCAGGGAAGCCTAGCCGGAGGCTAGAGATGAACCTAACAGACATACTCAGACCACCATGCCCCTATGTAACCCAACCACCGAGTGACGCTCCAGTTCACTATGTGGAAGAACCTAGTGAAGAGGAAACCTATGTGAACCCATACATCTCCTATGACGAGGAAGGCAATCTAGTCCTGATGGACTATCGACCAGTACAGGTAATGGTGTTGGACAGAGGAAAAGGCAGAGGCTTTGGAGGACCAAGTCAAGATCCAATCTCATGCTGGACTTGCAGTCATCTAGGCCATGTTTCATCACACTGCCCGAAAAGGGAACATGCAAACAAGGACAAAGCTGACCTTCGATGCACCGAGTGTGGAATCACACACCTATTTCCTGACTATCCTAGACGAAAGCCATGAGCTAGTTCTGCCAACGTGCCCTTCGTACCCTTGGGGCTATTCGGTGTGGAGACCTTTGTTAGTGAGGTTACGCCCATCCCACTGCATGTCATGATGCGAGCACAGACAAAACAAGCAGGCATCTCGTAGTCTGGGCCAAGTAACCTGGATGCAGCCTCATTGGGAAAGAAAAGCCAAAGGAGAAGGAGAAAGAGAACAGACACAAAGATTACCCTTAAGACTGAGGAAGCTACAACTTTATGGCGGGAAAGGGGGTCACTGATGCAGAGGCAGAGACCTCATCTCCTAAGACAGTAGAACTAGGGAGTGCCAAGGTAGGGGAGTACCCCTACCCCAGACGGCAACTCGAGGCTATAGCCAAAGTTAAGGAGTGGGTCAAGGATGCCTAGGAACACCTTAAAGATGTAGAACCCATACTGGAAGATCGAATGGAAGACCTCTCTAGTGTGAGTACACCCGTTTCACCATCGAGACCTCAAACAGGGAATGCACCCACACCACGAGAGATGCCACAGAGGCAAGACCAAGAAGAAGCTTGTCAACAAGCTAACCAAGACATATGGCCAAAGAATGCTGACCAAGGAGGAAGCCAACCACCGAGCAACCTCCTCACCACTTTAGTAACCACCCCAGTAACCGTGAGTCTGGGAGATTTGCTTCGGCAGCACCCTCCCTTATGGCAAGAATTAAGGCACTGGGTGGAGGGAAAAGGGGAGCATACTACCGCTGACTTGCAAGAGCAGGACGCAGTCACACAGATTCCAAGCCTAACACTACACTTGGCTCCAAGGTCACTGCATGTCAACGCTTTCTGGGAAGGCACAGAGATGCATGCAGTCTTACCTATCTTAGCCTCGAGGGACGCAACACGAAAAGGAATCGTAGACACAGGTGCTGGGGTCAGTGTCTTGAGTCATGCAGTTCTACAGGCCTGGGGAAATCCACCTGTGGAAGCAACTAGGTTCAATGTTACATTGGCCAATGAAATGAAGGTCAGACCATCGGGGTCCTAAAGAATTGGCCAGTGAAGGTCACAGGAGTACAGTTTTCCGTGAACTTCATTGTCATGAAGGGAGTGGACTATGACATACTGCTAGGCCGACCTTGGATGAGGAACGCGTGAGTTATTGAAGATTGGGGAAACAATCTCATCTTCTTGGGGAATAGGACAGAAGCAATGAGGGTTGAGATGGACACCTGGAAGACTACCCCAACCGACCTCGATGCTATCTCAACCATGCTAAAAGGTGATGCACAGGTAAGCAAACCCTATGGGTCATTGACCAAGTACATCCCTTGCCCTGAGGACGAGCGGGATTGGATGCATGTCTTGGCAACCGTTGACCTACCATTCTCAGATGAAGAAGGTCTATATAGGCAAGCTGCTAAATCACCAAGCATGCCAGCAAAGGAGCCCATCGTGCCACTCTGCATGATGGCAGGAAGCTCACATGACCCAGGGAAACCAGTCTCATTCCATATCCCCACCAACAAGCTCGAGCTTCAAGAAATCATGGAGTGCCTGACCGATAAACTGAAGGGCAACATGGCTGCTAATCTAAAATCTCTTGGCTAGGCCTGAGTGGAAATGGACCAACATTCATGATCTTAAATTCTTATAAAATTGGGCTTTAGTCACTGATGAAGAGGAGATTGCAGAGGAAAACCTGGGGGATGACAAGCAGTCAGAGGGGCAATATTTCGATGATGAGGGGAACGAGGACTGTCGCTCTATTGGGGACGAGAGTGAAGAAGAGTTAGACACGATAGAATATGACAGTGAAGGGAGAGCAATCGAATAGATCAAGGCAGACTCTAGGCCTAGAAGGAAAAGGGCAGGCTGGAATGAAAAAGGAGTCATGCTAATGGAGTGCGATAGGTCCTCGTTGGAGCACGTGGGAGCCATGGATTACGAGTAGGCAAGGGTGGTGCAGCCCCACTGGTAGTTCCAGTACTAAAGACGTATTCACCTACTAAATTACAACCCCCTGGTGAAACTCCTTTCTCAAGCGAGGGATATGAGTTTAACTCGGAGTCTGAAGTCAGTACAGAGAGTGGTCCCGAAATACCCCAACCTTCCGAGGTTAGAAGCACCAAAGGGGATTTCCAGTCCACCTAAGGCGCATATGGCTAAGGGAGGAGGCCAGGAAGCAAACTAAAGACTCAGAAACAGAGAGGCAAAAGAAGCCGCAGAATCTCCCCAAACACTTCACAAAGTTTAAGAAGGGTGATAGAGTGGTGATTTTGCTAGTAGCAAAGAGACAAGGGTGAGCTAGTGAGCCAATTAAGGGACCCGCCAAGGTCAAGGAAGTCAACCTGGCAAGGGAAGGCGAGAAGCCTCAATCTGCATTCATCGCTGACGACCTGACCAAGGATGAGGAGGCTAGACTTGTTGCTCTCCTACGAGAGTATGTCGATGTGTTTGCCTCGTCCTTGGAGAAACTTAGAGGAGTCGATCCTAGGGTTGTGACCCGTAATATTCCAATGGTTCTAGATGCAGTGCCAACAAAGCAGCGACCTTATCCTATGAATCCCAAACACGCCGATGCAGTGAAGGAAGAAATCGATAAGCTCATGAAGGTGGGATTTATATATGAGATTGAGCACACGGATTGGGTATCGCCCATAGTGATCGTTATGAAAAAGAATTGTAAAATTTGAGTGTGCGTGAATTAAAAGAAAGTTAATGCCGCTACGAAGAGGGATAACTACCCCTTACCGCATACCGAGCACATGCTGGAGAGGGTGGCAGGCAAAGAAGCCTACAGCTTCCTGGATGGCTTCTCCGGCTATAATCAAGTGCAAGTGCACCCTGATGACAGGCACAAGACTGCCTTTGCCACGAAGTGGGGTGTATTTGCCTACATCATTATGCCCTTTGGGCTAATAAATGCGCCTGTAACCTTCCAATGATTAATGTGCACCATCTTCAAGGATATGCTGAGACACGAGTTAAAGGTGTTCGTAGACAACTTATGCATACACTCTAGTTGGGCTGAACACTTAGAAAGGTTGAGAGCTGTCTTTGAACGGTGTCGGTTATACAACCTCTCATTGAACCCCTTAAAGTACCAATTCTGGGTGAAGCACGAATGTATCCTAGGGCACGTAGTGTCAAGGAATGGCATTGCCACCGACTTCTCAAAAGTTAGGGTCATTGTCAACCTACCACCACCCATTAACTACAAGGGTGTTCAGTGTTTCTTAGGCCATATAGGATACTACCGACGCTTTGTACTGAATTACGCGCTAATTGCTAGACCATTGTACAAGTTGCTGATTGTATTCGAGTGGACTGAGGAATGCCAGTGTGCATATGAACAATTGAAGAAGGCTCTCACCACTGCATCAATATTACGAGCCCCAGACTGGAGTATAACATTCCATGTACACATAGACACCTCTAAGTTTGCTATTGGAGCTGTTCTATGCCAGCGTGGTGAACATAACATTGATTACCATGTGAGCTTTGCCAGTAGGTAGCTCACTGAAACAGAGATGAACTATTCCACTACAGAAAGGGAAGGGTTAGCCATGGTGTTTGATGTAAAGAAATTTAGGCATTATCTATTGGCCACACCCTTCGTCTTTTTCATTGACCATCAAGCCTTGATGTATCTTGTGAACAAGCTGTGCGCTACAAGTCGCATAGCGAGATGGTTACTTCTCTTGTTGGAGTTTGATTTCTTTGTGGTTGTACGTAAGGGAAAGCAGCACTACATGGTGGATCACATGTCCCGCATACCCACAGGAGAAGCTGCTGGACAAGGCATACCTGACGACTTACCGGACGCTCATCTCTTTGGCTTGTCTAGCGAAGGAGACTTGTTTAGGGCTGATTTGATGTCGTATTGGGCCCATGATGTAGTTCAAGTGCTAGAGAACGGTCTGCCTGAGAGACCTATTGAGAAAGCCAGGATAAGGAGACTTATCTTAAAAATCCAGTCATAACAACTGATCGCTGGCCAACTCTATAGGTTGGGACAAGACAGTTTGTTGTATAAATGTGTGTGCGAGCACGAGATGCACGATGTATTGAGAGAAGTGCATGGCAGGATAGCTGGCGGACACTTTAGTGGGGATACGACCGCCCGTAAGGTGTTACAGTCCCAACTATGGTGGCCCACCCTATTCCGTGATGCTGCTGAGTTTGTCAAACATTGCAATGAGTGCCAGAGGACTAAGGTGCCCATGCGCAAGGATAAGATGGATTTGACCCCCGTAATAGCTCGACAGCCCTTCAAAAAATGAGGCATTGACTTCATTGGACCTATCAGTCCTGTGGCATAATACTCCCAGGCAGGCTACATCATTGTGGCAACTGATTACCTGATGAAGTGGGCAGAGGCAAGAGCCACTAGAAAGAATGACGCTAGAACCACTGCGAAGTTCCTATGGGAGCAGGTCTTTTCACGGTTTGGTTGTCCAATCGAACTAGTGAGTGATCAGGGCACGCACTTCATCAATGAAGTGATATCCCACCTACTCTCAACCTTCCTAATTATTCATAGAAGGTCCTCACCCTACTACCCTCAAGCAAATGGCCAAGCAGAGTCCACAAATAAAATCCTAGTCAAGGTGCTTACTAAAATAGTATCCACATCACGAAGAGACTGGGATAATAAATTGATGGCGGCCTTGTGGGCCTATCGTACAGCTTATAAGACAGTTGTAGGACAAACACCCTTTAGGCTGACTTATGGAATAGAGGCCATTCTACCCTTAGAGTTCTTTGTCCCTAGCTTAAGGATAGCATCTCAAGAGCGTTGGGAGGGAAGAGAAGCTTGGACCGACCGCTTAGTGGAGTTGGAGCATCTCACGGCGACTTGACTCTTAGCCACCCACGCTCTCATTTGTGAGAAGGCACAACGAAACATGTGGTTTGACAAGCATGTCAACCAGTGCAACTTTGATCAGGGGGACCTCGTTCTACTATACTCTGTGAAAGGTCACAAACAGAAAATGAAATTTCGAGGACTGGGACCTTTTCGGGTACGTGCAATTAGTAGAACGGGCAATGTCAAGTTGGAGATGCTCGAAGGGGAAGGAATAGGCTTCTTCAATGGCAGTCACATGAAAAAGTACTATCCTCCTTCCCATGTCAAGTTGGAGACGCTCGAAGGGGAAGGAATAGGCTTCTTCAATGGCAGTCACATGAAAAAGTACTATCCTCCTTCCCGTCCATTGCACGAGCCACCTATGCTTGAAGCCCCTGTCAATGTTTTGGTGGCCACAATTACCAAACTAAGAGATCAAGATGAAGAAGCAATAGCACCCGCCTACCTATGAATCACGGTCACTGCAGAACGGATGTATTCTTTTGATGCCTTGATCGACGAAGGTGCCAATTGTAACATCTTGACGCATGATCATTGGACACTCATCGGTCAGCCAAAATTACAGCCCACAAACGCTAAACTCAGCCCATTTGGGGGCAACACTTACTCACTCTTAGGAAAATGCAAAGTGGCTGTCTCCATCGAGTCTGAAATTATCCCAGTCTTCTTTTATGTGTTACCAAACACTAAAGGGGCCGGTAATAAGTCACTACTAGGTCGCACTTTTAAAAAGCAGACGAACTGCAATGTGGACTACAACCTAGATCGCATCCATCTTGCTGTAGGCAATGTGCGCATAGTGACTACTTTCACCAAGGGTTATCTTATGCCTCCTATAACTACAGAGCTACCGATAGAGACCCCCACGGCCACGCCCATGACCAAGCCTAAGGAGAAGGGCAGGGATATCTCACCCCATGCTCAAACTACTAGAATCAAGCCCACCCACGCCATTCACAGGACCAAAGAGTCCACGCTCATATGGGTGCCAAAACGATGAGGGCCACCTCCTTGTAAACCGCAGAAATGTGCTTTTAAACACAAAAACTATCAGTCGCAGCCTAAGAGGCAACTCAGATGCTATCGACATAGGCTCACTACCACGCCACGATGGATCCCCAAAGATCTCTTGCGAGCACAAGGATACTATGAGGGCAACCCCATGATATGGGTGCCTAAATGTGGACATTCAAGAGGCTCAACTCTGAGCAACCCCACTCCAGCTAGACAAGCTGGCACATACAAAGCACAAACTACAAAGAAAGCTGAACTAGCACCAGTGGTGATTAATGACTCCCAACACATTTACCGTCCCGAGCTAGATGCCCCAGCATCATCTAGGTCAAAGGAGTTGCGCACCCCCATGCTGGCTCGAATAGAATGTAGCACGCCTCCTATGCCACTGAAGCCCACTGCAGCATCTCGAAGTGCTCCAAAGTGCAAAGTCCCATTTGTGATGCCAGCAATGGAGTCACCACTGTCCAGCCCAATTGCACCATCACCACCAGCAGGTCTTAAGCCCTCATGCGAAAGACGATCTTTCCTTTCAGTGCCAAGGATCTCGCTGAGACCTCGGGGAATGACGTAGTGACATGCATCAAGGAGTTGGATGACACCTTCACCACATTCTCTAGGAGCTATGAGAGGCTTGACCTAGGACTTCTTAACGAACCCCTTGCTTCTAATGTTCGTGCGTTGCCATGCACTTGGGAAGACTACAAGTTTATGACCATCAAATTTCCCAAAATTTCCGTTGAATTAATCGCTAATGAAGAAATCTCAAAGGAGCAAGCTGTTCTCGGAAGACTAATCACCTCTTACCGCAACCCCGCTCGCTCTACACTTGAACAAGAACTAGAGGAGCTCACGCAACTTACCAACTCTGCTTCTTCGTTCTTACAATCATGGTATGCCTTACGACTCCAATGGGAGAAAAAAGATTGTCATATCATGACCAATGCTGAGCAAATGAGGGCAATCAAAACAATTAAACACGACCCTACTTATGTGGCACCTCTTTCATTTAGAGTTTTGGCCATTACACGCAACATACACTTAGATGATCAGGTATTGGCCCACCCTTACATTGACCAGTTCCTCACGGAAGAGGAGTTGCATGTTGCTAGTCACCTCAACTCCGGGGACATCTTTCATGATGTCTTGACCTACATCACTCAAGCTTCCATACGACCATGTGAGCTTGATCGTCATGCCCAGCTCGAATATAACCCTAACCTTTATACTTGTCTGTTGGCCAAGTAGCTCGCCCCACACAGCCCATGCGAGCCTTTCTCCTCCCCTTGCTAATCCTAGGAAGGATTCCCTTAACACTTAAGGAAAGGGGGGGGGAGTGAATGAGAGCCAAGTGATGTAGCAATATGTTTTTTTTTTTAAAGAAGGGATGATGAAAATGATCAATTGAATTCAAATAGGAAAGAATGCAAGGAGGAAATAGATATTGGTTGTGAATTATTTCCAAGTTTCATTCCTCTGAATCAGCACGACAAACTGTCACACGCATTCTTTCTTGGGTTTTGCTAGTAATGAATCAAGTTATAACGCTAATGTTGACTTGGTGTGATGACAGGCACCTACCATGGCAGGACAGGGTAAACTCCCATTCACGGAAGCGGAGCTGACAAAGTATGGAATCAGCATCGAGACACGTGGATTTAGTCAATTCACGTTCAAGCATACCATGAATCTAGATGAAGCCATCCTAGAAAAGCTGGCCATGAGGGAGCTGGTGGACAAATGTAACCTCCAAAAGTACGTGGAGAAGGTCGGACAGGCTGTAGACTATAGCATATGCGCGGATTTCTTAAGGAGCTTCGATGAAGAAAGGAGCTATGGTACGGTCACAATAAGGGCGGGTGACCAGGAAAGAAGGGTACAAGTGCCCCTTAACGCAGACATTGTCGAGAAAGCCCTGGGGCTTGTGCCCAAGAAAGAGAGGCGCCCAAAAAGAGATGTGTATGCCATGATGGGCGTCAGAAAAGAGGACGTGCACATGGTCGATGGAATTAGTTTGGCTGACATTCCAGACCCTACGACGAGGATACAAGCTAAAGATGATCCACTCCCTTTTCTCGAGCCACAGATACAATGCACTAATGAATAGAATCGGGGTGCCACTGCTGGAAAGCATTGCGACAGGAGTTCCAAAGGAGATGGATTGGAACGGCTTTGTCCAGAAAACTATCACGAGTTCAGCCGCCCTTCTCGATCCAGCCGCAACACCAACTGGTGGGGAATCTCTAGCCTCTACTACATGATCCACAAGAAAAAAACCTACCATAAAATCCTCTACAATCAGGTATAGAGGTGTCCTCACGGCAATCAGCAACGAGGCTATCAAGGATGCTAGCGTAGAGGAAGAGCAAGCTAGGCACCAAATCTCACCTCACTGTGAGGAAGAAGGCTCGAGCGAAAAGAAGGCAAGTGACAAAGGAGATCCGGAAATACCACCTACTCAAACGGCCAAGCCACAGAAGCAAATGAAGACCGACAAGAGCAAGAAAAAGAAGAAGGAGAGACTGAGCAAAGAGGAGTGGGCCGAGGTTAAGAGGGCTCAGAGAGAGTCAAGGAGGATGGAGGAGCAATGAAGGAAGAAGGAAGAGGAAGAACTCGAAAGAGTTAGAGAAGAGTCAAAAAGGGCAAAAGAAGAGAGGCAAAGAAGGGCAGAGGAGGAAGCCGACGAGCTAAGGATGAAAGAACTGACTGAGTTGGCAGAGGCCACTCGCAAATCTGTTGAAGAAACCCATGGAAGAGGAGAGATCGACCCCTTGAGTCCCCACCATGAGGCCGAAGCAAGTGGTAGCGCGAAAGCAGCCCCAGTGATTGTAGGCAAGGGCAAGTCACTGTTGCACCTCCTGCCTTCCTCCTTCGTGTCGGTGCCAACCGACACCACAACCACCCCGCAACCCACGCCCTCTCTGGACACGGCCCAGCTGATGAGCATGATGCAGATGCTTTGTCAATAAAGTGGTTGAGATTGTATCAAAGATCGGAGCGAAAAGACCGCTGCTGGAGATGCTGAGTCCAGGAAAGATCCGAAACGGCAAAAGCTAGAAGCATCAACCAGCACAACCCCTACTCCCATGCCACCTGGTGCAAACTACGATGCTTACGTGGCTGAGCTCCTGGCATAGTTGGATAAAGCAAAGGAAGAAAAGAAGGTGGCCCTAGTGGAGCTGGAGAAGGAAAGGGAAACTTCGACAACCTTGAGGCTCGAAGTTTCAAGGCAAGGAGCCAACCGAAAAAGGGAGGTGAAAGTGCTGCAAGATCAACTGGAGGCAAAAACGAAAGAAGCCCAGGACAATGAGAGCCACCTGAGACAAAGGCTGGAGAACAAAGAGCAAAACCTAGTGGCAGAGCAGCAGAGCTTAAAGTTGCTAGTGCAACAATATGCTGACTTGGAACAGAGAACAGCTAGACTAGAAGGGTATGGTTAGATAGCAGCTCAAGAAGGCGAGCCAAGCGAGCGGTAGGAGGATACCATAGCAAAGCTATGGTATAAACTCGAGGAACAAGACAGGATGGAGAGAAAGATAGAGTTCCTAGCACGAGAAATGCCGGCAACCCTCACAGCAGAAGCACAAGGGCGGCAACAGGAGGCACAATGACTGCAAGGTGCGTTGGAGGTTGCCAAGGAAGACATAGAGGCCCTCATGGCCATGGCCTTCACGCAACGAAGATTGCACCTTGTGGAGATCCAGAGCCAAGAGCAGCTAGCACAAGAAAAGTCAGAACTAATCGCTGAGGCAGAACAAGGGTTCAGCATTGCAAACCAAGCAAAAGAAATTGCTTCAGCTGGCTCGGAAATCCAGGGAGTGGCACCAACTCTGGGTCTTAACAAATGAACAGCAGCAGCAAGTGGTAACCACATTGGCAAGTGAGCTGGAAGAGGGAAGGAAGAAGATAGATGAGAGCGCCAACGAGTGGGAAAAGAACAACTTTGAAAGGGTTAGGCAATTAACAGAACGCTTGGCGATGGTTGAGTGCGATAGAGTGCTTGCCGAATCTAGGGTAGAAGCAGCTAATGTATGCGCCAACGCACAAAGGCAAGCCTTTCTCCGCACAGTACTACATGTCATCCAAGCAGAGGGCAATGAATCAGTGGAGAAGGTAAGAAGGAAGCTAGAGCAGTTGACTACTCGAGTGCTAAGATATGGCCTTCAAGAACGGGAGCTTCCCACAGGCATGGGAATCACGAAGGGGTAGCAATTCCACTACCTGCACCGTGCTAGCCTCTCCACCATTGAGCTCAACGAACTAGGGTTCAAAGAACAGGAGCAGCCAACACCACCACCACAAGTGGCCCTAGCAATGGCCGAGCAAAATGCCGAAGAGGGTCCGGACTTGGAGCAAGATGCTAAAGAAAAACAACGAAGAATGCCCAGTCTGCCTCTACCAGACCTCCCACGTGAAGAGCCCGAAGATGCCTATATGTCTAAGCGCATTGTGGCAGCTAAAAGAAGAAGGCAGGAACTGGCAGAGGAAGCACAACACAGAGCACAGTCACTGCCCAGACAATTCTCTGAAGAGCCAGTGCCACTACGAGGGGATCCCAACCCTATCGATTGGCCTTAGGAATTGATTATATGGTGTGACTGGCACTTGGAGATCTCTCACTAATAGTCATAGCTCCGAAGACCCTAGCTAGCATGTCCCTTTGCACGTTCAAGTTGCTCGCCAAGGCCTTGTAAAGCTCTTCACTCCTAATTCTGCTTATGAATATGATAGAGACTGCTTGCTCACTAGGTCACTCTATGCTGGGATTCTCTTAAAGAGACTATGTGCATGGGTGATATAGTCTCAAATATCCTCCTTGTCTTTTTGATTGGCACTCATTAGTCGCACAATAAGGTTATCCGAGTACCCTGCCTCCAAAGAATGTCTTAATGAAGAGACTCTTGAGATTGTTGAAGTTGTTGTGTCCTAGATTAGTATACCACGTCTGTCCTTTATCCCCAAGGCAAAGACCAAAAGCTTGTGCACATTGAGCAGGGTCTAATAGGCCGTCCACCTCGTATACCTACTCAAACTACTCTATGAAGCTATATGGGTCATTATCGGGCTGATACTTTTCGAGTTTCTTAGCAACTATATGTATCTTTGTTTGGCTCTTTGAATTCTGAGTGATTCCTAGTCCCCTTAGCAACGAAGTTGCTAGAGTCGCTCTATTCTACTTTGCAGTCGTGTTATCCAAGAGTTGCTTCATATGAGAAGCTCACTCATCATAAGCTCAGATTCTAGCACTCTCTCCCTCTCCGCATTGGGTCTTATCCTATTTCAACTAGCAAGCGCTAAGATGTGCTAGACCTCTCACATTTCTATTTCTTGCCTTAGTCTTTGAGCTCGTTGTTCCTAATTGTAAGCGGCTATGCCTTGCAGTTCTTTCCTTGCCAATCTTCACTATTTCTCAAGATCAGCTATGATATCCTCAACTAGCCTACTATGATGCCCCATCTTAGTTTGCAATTCATATCGATTGATCATCTGCTAGATATCGACTACTTGAAAATCTTCCACACCAAGCTCATCATTTTCATGATTGTTGGTGCTAGGGCTAGACATGTCGGTTGTTTCCTGAGCTACTAAGGTCTTGATCAAGTTAATCATGTCGGGAAACATCAAGTCCTGAATGGTGCTATTCCTCTTTTTCTCCAAGCGGTTTGGCTCCTCGAGTCTCCTACCTCCTGAAAGTTTGGGGTCTTCTCCTAATGGTGGGTTCATTCAGTTTACGTTATCTTGTATGGGTTCCTTGTTATTTCAAACGATCCTCTAATTAAAGCAACTACCGTATGAATAGTGCTCTTGACTGTGCACTGTGCAAAATCAGGCTTTCAACTTTTCATGTGCATTTTAAGTGATTAAATATTGTGATGTGTGAATGCAGCAAATTCAATGTAAGTCTCACTCCCCCCCCTTCGTTCTTTAGTTTCAGTCCAATGTGGCTCTAAGGCACGAATCCGCCCTCTTAGTCTACTCAAGATCTCTATTGGGGTGCGATTAGCAGTTGCAGTCACTCCTAGACTATAGGGTGCCAAGTCTTTGGGAGAATCCGCTCTTTGTCCTATCTACTTTCCTAGGAGTGCACTAGATGTCTTATGGCTAGGGTTTAGCCCCTATCTAGGTTTGGTCAGGTAGAGCAATTCAAAATTTGTATTCTGTTCATTTGTCCGATTTCGACAAATTCTATTTGATTCCCCGAATCAGGCATTTGATTTTCAATTTTTGATTTTGATTTCGATTCTGATTTCTAATTTGGGAGCGTCCAATCCAATTTTGGTGTGGATGTCCAATCGGATAGATGGCCTAGTCCAATTCTGATTTTGAAAATCAAATGTTTGTGATCAGATCGGATCATCCGATTCTAGGAATTAGACTATCTAATCCCATCTACACAAACACACAATGTGGCACTAAATCGATGCATTTGGCTTCTATTCTCAATCCTAAGGTCCTACAAACTCTAGTCACAATCTATGACATATAAACAACTGAGGTAGCTCACATGTAGGCATCGTATGCATTTGAATCATGCAAATCAATGTGACCTCCACTCCCTTGGTCTCTTGCAGCAACATGTTAGCTCTCTCTCTCTCTCTCTCTCTCTCTCTCTCTCTCTCTCTCTCTCTCTCTCTCTCTCTCTCTCTCTCTCTCTCTCTCTCTCTCTCTCTCTCTCTCTCTCTCTCTCTCTCTCTCTCTCTCTCTCTCTCTCTCTCTCTCTCTCTCTCTCTCTCTCTCTCTCTCTCTCTCTCTCTCAAACCTTGCAAGTGAAAATGGGCTCTCTCTCCCTTTCTCAGGGTCTTAAACCCCCTTTTCAACACTCCTTCGATGCCCCTTTCTCTTTCTTTCCAGATTCCAATCCTGTTTTTCTCTTTTGCACCTTGATTTAGGCCTACTGTTATAGCAAAACCCTACTATATTTTTCATTTTTCTTTTCTTATTTTTCATATCTAAATGCCTACTGTAACATGCTGCCTATCAATTATCCAAGCATGTTTTTAGCGGTCCATCGAGTGACAGATCTAAGTGACGCAGCCCAGTACTCCCATGGAATATTATGAAGTTTGTCACCTAGGGTTTCTCAAGTCTGCCTCACAACGGAACGTTCAACCCACTAGGATTGACATGAAATCTGGGTTCCTAGAGGTCAAGGTCTCCTACCAGCATTCTAGCGTGCATCCTAGACATCCTTCTTTATGCATAAATACCCAAGCCAAATCAGATCCATGCTGCACTTGGTTCAAAGAGAATGGGAAACAAGAGGGATGTGCCGCTCAACCTCTCTACCTGTATGCATAGTCCCATTCCGACCGTCCCCTAAAACGGCATGAATCAGGGTTTTATCCTAACAATTTCTTAGGGTCAATTGTCCATCAAACCTTGTGAGAAGCCTCCCAATTTTCTGGGACCATCCTACCGTAGGACAAACCTGTTGTGGGGATTCTGCCCACTTGCTTCCCCCAATAGGCATTCTTTAGTTATCTAATTAGGTCATATCACATCTATGTGTGACACTTAAAATCGGCTTCCTTGATTAAGCCTTTTTAGGGAATAGGGTTTGTTCACATAACTTATGGCACTAACACGAAAACAGTTCCAGACAAATTCCTTAGAAGGAAACTTTATATTAGCATTTTAACTGAGAAACAAGTCTTGTCCAAAAAAGGATGATTCCTGCAATTTGTGAGGATGCCTCTTATTTCCTCCAAGTTTTCGCCCTTGCACTAGTATCAGGGCCTCAAGAATCCATCTCGAGTCACATAGATCATTTGAGTAGGATCCAAATGCAGGGAATTTACATCCAAAGCCCCATTGGCATCCAAGCGTCCTCCTACATTTAAACTAATCCACAGAGAGACCTCGTGGCGGGTTCGGTCCATGTTCCCGTCACAATTATTTAGAACCCCCTTGGATAGGGTTGGCAACCAAATGGGGGTGGTTTGGCACGCCCTCCATGAATTTAACCTAATTCATTATTCCAATTTATTTTGTGAACTTGGGTCATACAATCCTTTCACAAGGTCTTCCTAAATTTACAAGCACAAACAACAATGAAGGCGAGTGCTCATGACATCTACTAAGGTGGAGTTTCCTTTTTGAACGGTTAGAATTCATTTCTTGGATTTTCCTTGGCAGAGATTAGTCATGATGTGTTTTGCATCGAATCCTCAGCGTTATCGTCCATATCCCTCACGTGTCGGAGGTTTACCCTCCCATTATTATCCCCACGAAACCCTACCCCAAGCCCCTAGGATTTAGAGATTTTGCGTAAGTCAAGTTTTTGTCATTATCAAGTTTTTGTCCTATTCTCATTATCCTACTTCCTTGATTTCCCTTGTGGAAATCATTATCAACTATCTTATGTGCGGTAAAATAACTCTACCATGGTTTGGATGACCACCACCGTCCTGAGGTTTTATTTTCCCACGATAGCAACCCTAGTTTGCTATGATTAGTCACATGCTTGTGGGAAACTATGCTCCCACCAATGAGTGTGGAAAGAGAACTCAATAGTCCTATGGGTCGGCGGTCCTTAGTGTTTCTGTTGTTTTAATGGTTGGGTCACAACTATCACTCTAAGGTTCATCTATTTATCAGGGAACCTAGATAACCTAAGTGAGTTGCCCTTCTTACCTGGACAATTCTAAATATTCACGTCATTACCTGAGGTAGCAGATCAGAGCTTCAATGTTTTTCAAGTAGTCTCTATCGTAGCTACATTTTTTTATGCCTTGGTGAATGCAATTATTCTAATTTATGCACATTGCAATCATGGGGTACAACACAATTTTATGGAAAAAGAGAAAAACCTTTATCCCCTTCAATTCCTTTCACTGTGCAAGCGAAGTGGAAAATTGAAAACACTACTTATGTAAGTGAAGAGGAACTTATCTCTTTTGCTCATGCAGTCAAGCAAGAATTTATTGCTTTTCATGGATGCATCTATTTCTTGCAAAAACGGATGTGAATATTTCTTCATTAACTAAGATATTGGGATCCTGCCTTGCAATCATATGACGCAACTTTCCTAGATGCAGATTTCATTCAAAATATATTTAATGTAAAATGTCAATCTCCAACAATCCTTCTAATTTTTCTACGCACTCGAGTGCACCCATCTTTCAATTCTTTTTACCTCTCAAGCATGCCAATGCTAGTGCATAAATTTAATGCTCTATGAGCAAAATCAATAAAATCCTTGATTTCAATATGCACCAATGAGAAGTCTATTGTGCAAATTGTTCATTCTATAATATGCCTTAGTGCAATAAAACACAATCTCCAACATGGTTTTTAATGCAACATAATTAGTGGTTTGCTATCGTAAATTTTTGCATGACTACTTCCCACCTAACATAGTCGATCTATGTTTATTGTCCCTTCAAACGTTTCTTACCAAAGTAAGATTTATGGAATGCACCTAGTTACCAAGTGTCACGGTTCCTTAACATGTAGCTCCATCAGCTGATATGGGATTCACACTCGATTGGACCTTACTTCGCTTGGGAGGCATCGTGTAGTTCGGCCTTTCCTTCACGGATGCACACACGAGCTACTAAGGAGCTAACTCCTTGCAAGAGAACGGCCATGAGAACCCTCTCAAAAAGGGGGAGGAAGCTTGGAAGATTCCCCCTTTCTCTCTCTCCCTCTCTCTCTTTCCATATCCCTTAGTGTCCTCTCTATCTCCCTCTCTCTTCCTCTCTCTCTCTCTCTCTTTTTCAGTCCGATAGTAGGGGGAATAAAAAGGTGGTCCTCTCTCGCCTAAAGGGGGATTTTATAGTATTATTGGGGGGGGGGGAGGGGGAATGGCGTGGCATGGAGCCCCCCTTATCTCCATCTAGGCAGCCAGGTTGGTTGCCACCATGCAGATTATAGTTAAGGGGAAGAGAAGGGATATTTTGGGGGAGGAGGGGGGGGCGGGAAGGGGGAGGGTTTGGAGGTGGCACACGTGTGCCCCTCCTCCCCGTCATCATTTTCATTGTCACCCTCATCCTTATCAACATTCTTGACATCATCACCAACTCCAGCTCCGTCGTCATGCTCAACACTTGATTGCAGCTCCCCCTGCCTAGCTAGTGACGTGGACAGGGGGAGCATTAAAAAAATTTTGTTTAATTATTAAGGGTGGGCTGTTGAGATATCGAGCTCCACTCATAATATGCCAGGGTGACCATTGTGCATTTATGTCACCGACTTGTTAGATGTAGACGCGGTTGGTACACCGCCCATGAATAATAGCTAGATGACAGCTATCCTTATCTACTCTAGTTCGTGGCTCAGTTAGTATGCCACCTTAGTTAGTTGAGTTTGGTTTGAGACCCATATATAGGGTTCTTCTATTTCTATGTACGAGAGTTCTTTTTGGCTTACACGACTAAGAAGAGGAAAACTGTTTTCAGCCTCCACCCTTGTGTGTATTCCCCCATTGTGCAAGCAAGAAAGCTTCAAGTGAGACTCCTTCCTTCTCTCCCACAATCTTGACATGGTATCAGAGCCTTGTTCATGGTAAGGAGCTCAAGAAAGCAAACCAAGTTCGTCGTGTTCTGGTAAGAGGAGCAGTGTTGCTTTCATTTTCTATTTTGGGAGCAGATCTCTGCAGGTAGCACAATCGAAAATTGCAAGAGTGCATTGTCTCAGGTTGAGACACCCTTCGCGAAGAAGCAAGAGGGCAGTATATGCTGCAAGAGAGGCCTTTAGCCCTTGGTGACCCTGTTTTTTTGATTTGAGGACATTTTGGGGTCTGTTTTGGAGGCGGAAGTTTTCTACAGGTCGGTGAAAAGTTACTGTAGAAATTGCATCGTATACCTGTGCGCAGAGACATTGGGAGTTACAGAATCATCCTTGTTGCCTATTGATGCAAAATCGTCACTAGGAAGTGACTGTGTGGTCAAATACCACTTTCGTCAGTTTTGCAGATTTGCCCTTGTGAGGATGAAGCTGTGTTCTTTGCAGTGACAGAATTTTTTGCAGTGTTCTGTAATGGCGTCTGACTCTCTTTCACATATTGTCACTAAAAAGCTTGATAAGAACAACTTCCAAGCATGGAAGTTCAGAATGACGAATTTCCTTATGGGAAAAGGATATTGGGAATTTGTTGCAGGAAATGAAGAAGAACCAGTTGTTCCTGATGTTCCCAATCAACAACAAATGCAGGCATTTAAAGCATGGCATGAGAGAGCCAGGAAAGTTATGTATTGGCTGTCTATCAGTATTTTAGACTCTATGATTGTGCATATTCAGGATGCAAGTACGCCAAAGGAGGCATGGGATACTTTGTCAAAAATGTATAGCGCAAATACGCAAGCCAGGAAAATGCAGCTCAAGCAAGAGTTGCATAATGTGCAAAGAGAAAGTATGAGCATCAATGACCACCACATGAAGGTGAAGAAGATTGCAGATGCACTTGCTTCCATTGGGTCGCCAGTGGAAGATGATGATTTAGTTTCTGTGACCTTGAATGGTCTAGGAAAGGATTATGCACAGTTTTGAACATCCATTTCAGTTCATGAAAGATTTCCTGATTTTGAGGAGTTGATTGCTCTTCTAATTTCTGAGGAGCAAAGAAATGGTGGTGCATCTTCTTCAGGAGGAACTTCAAAAGAAGCTGTCTTCTACTCAAATGCTGGAAGAGGTAGAGGCAGAGGTAGAGGAGGCCGATCTGGAGGCTGTGGTAGAAATCAGAATATGCAGCAAACTCAAGAAAACCAGTCCTATGGAGGAGGACGTGGTAACTCTAGAGGCAGGGGGAGCCAAAGAGGTCGTGGTGGATGGCAAAGAGGCCAAAATGCAAACAGTAATGTTGAATGCTACTACTGTGGTAAAATGGATCATATGGCTAAAGACTGCTATAAAAAGCAGAATAACATCATGAATGGAAAATTACAACAAGGAAATTATGCATATTCTAGTAGACAGGGTGATGACAGAAATGAGCATTTGTTTATGGTACAGCACATGAACAATTCTATGATAAGTGTAGAAGAAAGCAACGATGTATGGTATGTTGACTCAGGTGCATCAAACCACATGACAGGTCATGCAGAATGGATGGAGGATGCAAGGAAAATGGAAAAACCAGGATTTGTGGAGACTGGTGACGATACTGCACATCCTATTGTGCAGATTGGAAAAATTCATTTGTCTATGCAGGAGGGGAGAAAGAAATACATGTCCGATGTATTTCATGTCCCGAATATCACCAAGAATCTAGTTTTTGTTGGTCAAATGGTTGAGCAGGGCTTGCAGGTCAGATTTAATCCTTATGGATGCTTTGTTGAGGATATGAAAAATAAAGGTTGCTTGATAGCAAAAGGTAAGAAGAAGGGCAGAATGTTTACGTTGGATGCAGACATGTCTGAATTGAGTACAGCAATGTTTGCACATGGGACCGGTGTAGTTCCAGATATTGATATCTGGCATAAACGCATTGGTCATGTTAATGTACAATGACTTAAATCAATGCAGGCCCAAAATATTGTTGCAGGATTGCCTAAATTCAAGGTTGCAGAAATGCATAAGGTATGTGAAGCCTGTCAATTTGGAAAACGGGCAAGGAAACCATTTCCTAGACATGTTCAACAGAGTAAGAAGCCATTGGAATTAATCCACTCTGATGTGTGGACTACTAAAGCTGCATCTCTTGGAGGCTGTCATTATTTTGTCACTTTTATTGATGACTATAGCAGAAAAGTTTGGGTGTATTTCATGAAAAAGAAAAGTGAAGTTTTTGGGCATTTCAAAACTCTTAAAGCTATGGTTGAAAAAGAAACAGGCCTGCAAATAAAATGCCTAAGGTCAGATGGAGGGGGAGAGTACCTCTCAAATGAGTTTGCAAGGTTCTTGCAGGAGCATGGCATAAAGCAGCAATATTCATATAGTCATACCCCACAATAAAATGGAATTGCGGAAAGGAAAAACAGGCATATTGGAGAGGTATCTCGTGCCATGCTCAATGAAAAAGACTTGCCAGATTTTTATTGGGCTGAGGCAGTTGCTACAGCAGTCTACATTATGAACAGGACTCCTACTGCAGCAATACATGGGATGACTCCAGAGGAGAGGTATACTGGTAGGAAACCAGATATTTCTCATTTGAAGATTTTTGGTTGCATTGCCTATGTTCATGTGCCAGATGAGTTGAGATCCAAGTTGGATCCAAAAGCTGAGAAGTGCATCTTTATTGGTTACTCTTTGCAGCAGAAAGGGTATAGATGCTATAACCCTTCTACTCGTAAGCTTACAATGAGCAGAGATGTTGTTTTTTATGAGATGAGCAGCTGGTATAAACCAGTAAATGTGATTGATGATGTAGATGTACAAAGTGGTAATGCTGCACAGAATTCACAGCAGCAGTCACAAAATATTAGTGGACTTGGAACGTCCTCTAGCAGTGGTTCACATTCTTCACCATGGACAGGCAGATTGAGATCAGGAGAATCTTTTCAAAGCAATGTAGATAGTGGTATGCAGGTATCACGAAAAGGAAAAGAGAAGGTAGATCAGCCCATGTTTGATGTGAATGCAGGTCACTCTTATGTGGATGGTGAATCCAGTGGCTCAGAACAGAGCATTGATGATGAGTTGGGTATTCCTTCTATTGTTACACCTGGAGTAAGGAAGACCAGGGATGTTTTGAGAGCACCTGGGAGTAAACCTACTTTGCGCAGGTCTACTAGAGCTAGGTATCCTGTGGATAGGCTGAAATATGATGAATTTACAGCCATTCACTATGCATATATAGTCAAAGTGATACAGGAACCAGAACCCACTTCTTTTGAGCAAGCCATGGAAAAAGAAAAATGGAAGAAATCCATGGATGAAGAAATGGATGCCTTGGAAGCAAATGCTACATGGGAATTGGTACCTTTGCCTAAAGATAAGAATGCAATTGGTTGTAAGTGGGTTTATAAGGTGAAGCACAACGCAGATGGTTCTGTGAACAGATACAAGGCAAGATTAGTAGTCAAGGGCTATGCACAAACATATGGCATTGACTATGAAGAAACATTCAGTCCAGTTGCAAGGATGTCAACTGTAAGAGCAGTCATTGCTATGGCTGCATCAAAGGGATGGTCTTTACATCAGATGGATGTAAAGAATGCCTTCTTGCATGGTGATTTGCAAGAAGAGGTCTATATGGAGCAGCCACCAGGTTATGTACATGCTGTTCATCCTGAGTTTGTTTGCAGGTTGAAGAAAGCCTTGTATGGCTTGAAGCAAGCACCTGGAGCATGGTCTGACAAGATAGGACAGTATCTTGTCACTATTGGCTTTCAGATTTCTAAAGTAGATTTTTCACTTTATGTGAGAAAAATAGAGAAATGTATTATGCTGCTTGTCATTTATGTTGATGATTTGATTATCACAGGTGATAGTGATGAAGATATCCTTCATGTGAAAATGCTATTGAAGCAGAAGTTTGAGATGAAGGATTTGGGAGAGCTGCATTATTTCTTGGGGATTGAGGTGATTAGATCACCAAGTGGGATATGGCTCTTGCAGAGGCAGTATGGATTGGACATGCTATCCAAATATGGGATGACAGGCTATAAGCCTATTTCAGTTCCTTTGGAGCAGAATGTGAAGTTGAGCATAGATGCAGGTGAGCTTCTGGAAGACCCTACTATGTACAGACGCATAGTAGGAAGTTTGATTTATATGATTATTACCAGGCCAGATTTGAGCTATGATGTTGGATTGGTGAGTTAGTTTATGCAGGCTCCAAGGAAACCACATTTGGATGCGGCTAGACGCATACTCAGATATGTGAAGTCCACATTGCAATATGGACTATTTTATGAGACTGGGGCTCAGATACAGTTGCATGGATACACTGACACTGATTGGGCTGGTAGTATTTCTGATAGACGATCTACCAGTGGATATATGTTCTCTTTTGGGAGTGCTGCAGTCACTTGGAGCAGAAAGAAACAGCCTACAGTTGCCTTGTCGAGCACAGAGACTGAGTACAGGGGTGTAGCAATGGCTACATGTGAGGTAGCTTGGTTGCATAAGCTACTTTATGATATGCATCAACCTACAGATGGGCCAGTTGTCATTTATTGTGACAACATGAGTAGTATACACTTGGCAAATAACCCAGTCTATCATGCTAGAACAAAGCACATTGAGGTGCATTATCACTATGTGCGGGAGAGGGTTTTACTAGGTCTTATTGATATGTCAACATAGAGGATCAAGTAGCTGACATATTCACGAAGGCATTGGGTGCAGAGAAGCTGCGCAAGTTCAGAGACCTGCTTGGTGTGCAGGAATTGGGATTGAGCTCGAGGGGGAGTGTTGAGATATCGAGCTCCACTCATGATATGCCAGGGTGACCGTTGTGCATTTATGTCACTGACTTGTCAGTTGTAGACGCGGTTGGTACACCGCCCATGAATAATAGCTAGATGATAGCTATCCTTATCTACTCTAGTTTGTGGCTCAGCTAGTATGCTACCTTAGTTAGTTGAGTTTGGTTTCAGACCCATATATAGGGTTCTTCTATTTCTATGTACGAGAGTTCTTTTTGGCTTACACAATTAAGAAGAGGAAAATAGTTTTCAGCCTCCACCCTTGTGTGTATTCCCCCATTGTGCAAGCAAGAAAGCTACAAGTGAGACTCCTTCCTTCTCTCCCACAATCTTGACAGGGGCCTTACGTGTCATGGGGATATTACATCCTTCCCCCCTTAAGAAATTGAGATGTCCTCGTCTAGAAAGGAATTGGGGGTATCGTTGGTTGAGAGTACTCTCGTCAATCCATGTGGCATCTTCTTCTGGATAGTCCTTCCACTAGATGAGGTACTCTCTGAGAATTCTACTCCTCAATCTCTTTTCCTGAATGTTTGAGATTCTATTTGGCTAAAGGTCAGGGACTCCTTGGCTTGGCATTACAATTTGTTGATCATTGAGTACATGGCTAGGATTAGATACATATTTCTTTAGTAGGCTAACATGAAATACATTGTGAACCTTTACGTTCTCGAGAAGTTGGAGGTTGTAGACATTGGGCCCTAGGGCCCTAGGCACTTGAGGATCGTGTAGGGTCTACAATACCTTGGACTTAGTTTCTCAAATTCAATGATAATAAACTCTTCTTAGGTCGTACACGAATAAAAACCATATCTCCTCCCTTGAAGAGTCGCTCTTGTCTATTTAGATCTACATAGACTTTTTGTCTGTCCTTGTTGACAGCTCTAATATCTTGTCTAATGGCCTTGACTTGCTCGTCCATTTCCTCAAGCATTTTCTTGGAAGCTTCTACCCTTAAGGTAAGATCTAAAAAATTCAATGGAGTATAACAATCATGCCCATATAATGCTTGAAAGGTATCATTTGAATGCTTTGTTGGTAGGAAGCATTATACTTGAACTCTACCAATGGTAGATATTGGATCCACTTCTTGGGTTTGCAACAGCAATATGCTCTAAGAATATCTTCAATGACTTGGTTGACTCTCTCTGTTTGGCCATCAGTTTGAGGATGATAGGATGTACTAAAACAGATTGAGTTCCAATGGCCTCGAATATCCCTCTCCAAAAGTGAGATGTGAAGAGGGAGTCGTGGTCACTAACCAGCCTTTTGGGCAACCCATGGATCCTAAATATCTCCTTGATGAATAATCTGGCAATATCTGAAGCTTTATAGTTCATCTTGACTGGAATGAGATGTGCAACCTTGGTGAGCATATCTACCATTACCATAATTGAATTGTATCCTCCTTGAACTGTAGGTAACCCAACAACAAAGTCCATGCTGATAAATTCCCACGTCATTTGAGGAATGTCAAGAGGTTGTAGCTTCCCATGCATCTTGAAATGCTCTGCCTTAATGCACTAGCAAGACAAACATTCTGTGACATATTTGAGTACGTCTTTCTTAAGCCTTTCCCAATCGTAGCTCTTCTTGACCTTGTTGAGGGTCTTGATATATCCGAGATGGCCTAAAAGGGGGAGTCTTGTGTTTCCCAGAGTATTCTCTGTTTGAGTTTCTTACTTGAGGGTATGCATAATCTTGTCCTAAAATAGACAAGTCCCTCATTGACAAAGAATTCTTGATACTTGACTGGGGTTTTGGTCCTTTTCCAAAATCTCCTTTATCATCTTCAGATATTCTGGGTCATGGCTAGCTTCCTCCTTAGTTAGTTCAAGGATAGGGTTGCTAGGAATTGACACCATAGTTGCTAATGCTTCCACCTTTGAGGGTTCCTCCATAATAGAGAGTTGAGGAACGCCTTGCAACTTAAGGCATCAACGACCACATTCTCTTTACTAGGCCGATACCTAATCTCAAAGTCATATTCTTGCAAAACCTCAATCCAATGTTGTTGTCTCATGTTGAGGTCAGTTTATGTGAAGATCCATTTGACACTCTTATGGTCCGGGACCAAAGAGAACTTGTTGCCAAGCAAATAGTATTGCCAAAGTTTGAGAGCATGAGTAATTGCTAGTAGCTGCAGGTCATGATTGGCATAATTCTTCTCATGAGTTTTTAGCTTCCTCAAAGAATATGCTATAGAATGACCTTCTTGATTAGTACATAGCCTAGTGCAAGTGAGTTAGCATCCGTGACAACTTTGAATTCCTTGCTCAAGTTAGGGAGTTTTAGAATTGGTGTTGTCACTAAGCTATGCTTGAGTTGATCAAAACTCGATTGCTTAGTGGGCATGCACACTATGGAAACTTGCTTTTTTAGTAGATTTGTGAGGGGTGCTGCGATTAAGACATAGTCCTTAATGAAGATCCTATACCAACCAATTAATCCAAGAAAACTACACACTTCTTTGACAATGGTTGGTGGAGGCCACTCTTGGACATCCTTAACCTTTGTAGGGTCTACAAAGATTCCTTCTTCTGACACAATGAATCCAAGGTATTCAAGGCACACTTTTTCTTCTCAGCATAGAGCTTATGTGTCCTCATAGTTTCAAGGATGATGCGAACTTAGGTTCATGATCCTTCTCTTCCTTGGAATAAACTAAGGTGTCATCAAAGAAGACAAGTACAAAATCATCAAGATATGGTCTAAAAATTTCCTGCATTAGCCTATTAAATGTGGCATGGGCATTAGTCAATCCAAAAGACATTACTGTGAATTCAAAATGACCATATTTGGTATTGAATGCCATCTCAAGAATATCCTCATCCTTGATGCAAATGTGGTAGTGTCCTGACCTCAAATCAATTTTGGAGAATATTTTTTCTCCCTACAATCAATCAAGTAACTCGTCTATCCTTGGGATAGGATATTTATTCTTGATGGTTACTTGGTTCATGCCTCTATAATCAATGCAAAGGCGAAGTGTCCCATCCTTCTTCCTTTGGAACATGACTGGAGCCCCCAAGGAGAATTGTTGGGGTGTATGTACCCTTGGTCCAATAGTTGATTGAGTTGTTCTTTTAACTCAATAGCTTTAGAAATGAACATCTTGTAGGGCCTTTTTGCAACCGATGCAGCACCTGGTATCAGCTTAATCTCATGGTCAACTTCCCTAGGCGGTGGTAATTCTGTCAATTCTTCCAAGAATACATCCGCATACTCTTTTAACCACGATGGTTCTTCATTGGAGTCCTCTACATGTTCCAGCTTGTTTAGCTTGATTAGATATATGGGTAATCCTTTCCTTATTCCATGAGTTATTCGTGTTGCCTTAGCTAGCTGGATCTTTGGTTTACCTGCTCCACCTTGAGTTGTAACTAGCTCACCTTTAGGATTCCGAAAGGAGACTTGACCCTTCCCACAATGGATGTGAGCATCATTGCGGACTAGCCAGTCCATCCCGAGTAGGCACTCATGGACTCCTAGATTCATTACCTTAACCTAATAGATGTGGGCTCGTTTTTTAGTAGAAATTTCACCTTATCAGTTTGTCTAGTGCAAGTGATTTCTTGCCCATTTGCTAGTTCGACAAGCAAAGTAGGTGCAGCTACAGTGGCTATCACTACCCTTCTTGCACAAGCTGATGAAATGAAAGAATGAGTGCTTTCACAGTCAAATCAGGGTTTTGAATTTCTTACCTTGGTAATATGATGGTATTTGGATCATCAAAAATTTGCAGTTTGGCCCCTTTTTATGGAGAGCAGCATGAACAATCTCAGCTTCCATGGACGGGTCTTGTTCTTTGTTGATTCCTTTAGTGGTGATATTGGAAGTTTTTGCCCTTCCCATTGCTGCACGACTGCAGCCACGGTAGCCCTAGCTTGGTCATTAAATTTTCCTTGACAATGATCTTTGTCAATTTTGGGACATTCCCTTTTTTGAAGTGCCCAGGTTCATTGCAGTGAAAACATCATAGGCTTTGGTTAGTTCTTTGAGTGGGGACAAAGTCACTGATTGCATTTGCCCTCAACTTCTTCCATTAGCCTTGACTCTGTCCTTGCACCCTTTTAAATTGAGCTTTTAAGATCCCTCGATTCTGGTCTTTGTGAGACTAGGGTCTATTATTCCTCAACTTCAGCTAAACCGAGTGATTGATTCCAACCGAGTATTCATTGGTGGGTTCATCCCATCACATAACTTAGAAACTTGTTGGGGAATACTCATTGTCGAGGCGTATTTTAGCAAGGAGACAAATTTCAAGTAGTACGCCTCCAGAAATAGGCCCAATTATTTCAACCTAAAGAACTCATTCATCTTCTAAGTTCTGTATGCAAGTGGCATGTACCTTCCTTACACTGCTTCCTTTAGCTTATCCCAAGTTATTGTGCTTTCCGTGACTACTTGGTCTTTACACCATTGCTTCCACCAGAGCCTAGCTTCACCGATGAGCTTGAGCCTAGCTTCGCCGGCAATCATGGCATGGTTTGTAGGTGATGTTCCTGCTGCACTGAAGTAATCTTCCATGGATTCAATCCATACTTTGGCATCAGCTTCAACAATCTTCTCTTTCCCATCAAATTTCGGAGGTTTGATTTGTTTGAGAAGAAACTTCTTCTCTTGTGCCTCCGTCAAGCTTAGTGTGGCGGGGACAAGATTCTGGTTCTGCATTTGGGGTTGTATCCGGTTTTCAATTTAAACCTTCACGTTAAGATTGCATTTACACATCTCTTCACAACTTACCTCAATGCACAAATTATTTTTCATCAACACTATACAACAAATCAAATAAACATAAAATTCTTATTTATCCATAAAGAAGCATAAGCCTCAAGTACAAGTATTCAAGGATAGATAGAGATAGGCTTGGATGATTTTCTTTTCGGGAGATACATCAGCGCTAGGTTAATAATTCCTTATTGGATTTAGCTACAGGGACAGCATAGTAATATGGCTTTGGGGAATGGATTCTCAGGAAATTCTAAGTCTGGGAAGTTCAAAAAATCCCCGTTTTTGATAGCCATGATGTTTGTTTCTCCCCATTACTTTGATTCTATCCGCTGGCAAGACTTTGACCACCTCCTCATAGATGTAGCAAGTTTGTTCTACCTGTCGGCATCCGATGTGTAGGATCGAGTCCACACATGACTCATGGAAGATGAATAACTTGATAATATTCAAGTCCTCCAACCATTTTAGCCTCTTTAGTATGTTTCAAAGATAGGCAAGCTAGTTGGCATCTATGTAATAGTAACATGTGCTCCAAGTCCAACACCTTTCCACATACAGCGGTGAAGGGTTGTAGAGCCAATCCAACATCCCCATCATGTCGATTCTTCTGCGATAACTTGAAGAATTCATAGCCATCCCAAACATGATATGAAATATGACAAATCTGCTCCATGCCTCGTAGGTCTCGAAGTAGCAACAATCCAGAAGTGAGTAAAAGAAGAAAGGTTTTCCAGTGAAACATCACTTCACTCTTCTTGATTATTCTTAACTTGATTGTTCTATTTGTTGGTTTGCTCTGATACCAACTGTAACATGCTTCCTATCGATTATCTAGGCATGTTTTTAGCAATCCATCGAGAGATGGATCTAAGTGATGTCGCTTGGCACTCCCATGGATTGTTACAGGGTTTGTCACCTAGGGTTTCTCGATTCTGCCTCGTAAAGGAACATCCGCAGCCAAACCCACTAAGATCGACCTGAAACCTGGGTTCCTAGAGGTCAAGGTCTCCTGATAGCATTCTAGCATCGGTTGTGTCTTGGACATCCTTCTTTACGTAGAGATACCCAAGCCAAAGCAGATCCATACCACACTTGATTCAAAGAGAATGGGAAACGAGAGGGATGCGCCACTCAACCTCTCTACCCATAGGGCATAGTCCCATTCCGGTCCCCTAAAAATGCATGAATCGGGGTTCTATCCTAACAATTTCTCAAGGTCAATCGTTCCTAAAACCTTGTGAGAAGCCTCCTAGTTTTTTGGGACCGCCCTATCGTAGGACAGACCTGTCGAGGGTTTCGCCCACCCACTTTTCCCAATAGGCATTCTTTAGTTATCTAATTAGGTCCTATCACATTTATGTGTGACATTTAAAATTAGCTTCCTCAATTAATCCTTTTTAGGGAATAGGGTTCGTTCATGTAACTTATGGCACTGACACGAAAGCAGTTCAGACAGGTTCCTTAGAAGTAAAATTTATATTAGCATTTTAATTGAGATACAAGTCTTGTCCAAAAAAGGACGATTCTCGCAATCCGTGAGGATGCGTCTTAGTTCTGCCAAGTTTCCGCCCTTGCACTAGTAGCAAGGCCTCAAGAATCCATCTCTAGTCACATAGATCATTTGAGTAGGACCCAAAGGTAGGGAATTTACAACCAGACCCCCCTAGCATCCAAGCATCCTCCTACATTTAAACTAATCCACGGAGAGACCTCTCGTGGCGGGTTCAGTCCATGTTCCTGTCACGGTTATTTAGAACCACCTTGGATAGGGTTGGCGACCAGCTGGGGGTGTTTTGGCATGCCCTCCATGAATTTAACCTGATTCATTATTCCAATTTCTTTTGTGAGCTTGGGTCATACAATCCTTTCACATACAGTGTTCCTAAATTTACAAGCATAAACAACAATGAAGGCGAGTGCTTAGGAAATCTGCTAAGGTGGAGTTTCCTTTTTGAATGATTAGCATTCATTCGTCGGATTTTTCTTGTCTAGGAGAGATTAGTTATGATGCGTTTCACATCGAATCCTTGGTATTATCATCCATATCCCTCGCGTATCAAAGGTATCCTAAGTATAAGTCCTTCTACTCCTGGATGAGTAATCTATATTGAGAATAGCAAATGATGTATGCCCATAGAGGCTGAATGTGTGCCCAAAAGAGGCTTGCCCATAAGTGGCTTTGTATGAGAGATATGACAAAGATGTATGCTCTAGAAACTCTAAGAAGAGATGTCCAAAATCCCATATGCACAGTGAGGTACAGTGATACTATCCAAAAAGCTATAAAGGCATGTACTTGACACTCATTTCAATGCAATGACACTATCAGTTTGAGTCACTCAAAACTGTCTTTATGAGTCCAAGCTAATCTATCTTGGAACCTAATTCATTTGAGTTAGAATCTCTCACTCTGATAATGTATCGTGTGTTTGACTTGCATCCACCATAGCCAACTAGCTCTAGATCCGTGTTTCTCAATATGGTATCAGAGCCATGGTTGAGCTAGGAAGCTAGTAGGTGGAATCTCTTCTTCTATGCATGCTCTAGGATTTTCCCTCCTTCATTCTTCTCCTTTTACAAGCTCATTCCAATCCCAATCTTTCAAACCATCCAACATCCATTGTGTGTACGAGGAGAAGAAGCTTAAGGAAGGAGGTGCTACCAAAGGAGCTCAAGGAAGAAAGTGTTGCTACTCAAGAAGATCAGTTTAGAGTTTATATTGAAGGTATTGAAGGTCTTGCTATTTCCATTTCTCAAGTTATCGTTTGGAAGAAGAAGAAGAAGGCTGCAACCATTGAAGGCCAGCCTCAAGATCAAATCATTTGGTATTATCCTCAGCTTATTACCTGGAGCAAAGGGCTTGCTTACTCCATAAAGCACAGGGGCTGTTTTTTTTAAACAGAGAAATAGAGAGGAAGGAAGAGAGCTCAAGTTGAGAAGACTTGGTGTTTGGGTTGTTAGGTGGAGAGTCTGGAACTACCTCAGGTACTTCATAGTGGTAAAGCTGCCATATTCATGTGTAAAAGCTGGGAGAAGAAAAGAATTACTACTGCATCTGAAAAGATCTACGTCATCAGAGAATATCATATTACTAATCTGTCTTGCTAATGAACCATCCTGGTAAAAGGGTTTGACTTGTGTAGTAGCCCTTACAAACACTTGAGAAGACAACTGACACATCATCCAGGAGCACAGACAGGCCATAACAAAAGGTTGATCTGCATCATTACTACCTCGAATCTACTCGGCCAGCTCTCTCCATCTGCAACAAGTCTGCGACCAGCAAGAGATCTTTCGGCTAATCTACAGCCTGGCGTTTCACGTTTCCTATGGGCGGCAACATGTGCAGAATCGGCAGGCTCTTCCCTGGTAGCAATTCACGATTAAATTGTAAAGGCTAAAAGAGCCTTATCTCTAAGGCTTCAATAAGCCTTTTTCAAATACCCCTGTTCACACTCTCTTGTTTCAAACCAAATCTCCCTCTAAGCTATTCATGGTGATCTTAGTTTTAATACCGATTTTCTACTCCATGAAGTTTCTTTAGACACTAACATTTTGTGCCATTTCTTCAATATCTGAAGCACTTGTACGGGATTAGACACTGCCATTGAGCAAGATTGCCAATTGGTAAGACCTTCCCGCATGAAATTATTTGCTTGCACAATTATCGAATCCCTTATCTTCTTGTAAAAGGATAGACACTACCCGAGAGTTCCCGTGGTACGACCTCCCACTAAAGATGAGTGAAGTGGAACATATAGCAAAATTTAATGGTGAAGGCTTCCATGCTTGGAAGGAGAAGACCATGTACCATCTTATGCGGAAAGACTTATGGGACTTGTTTGAAGATGATGCAAATAACAAGAAGGAAGATGATGAAGACGAGTTCATTGAAGAAGACCAGCTCAAATCCAAAGAATGGCAGAAGATGAATTTAAGGCACTAGGCATCATTGCTTGGGGACTAAGTGATGATGTGCTACATCATATATCTGGCATACGAAATGCTAGAACTGCTAGGGAGGAACTGGATAGAATGTTTGGTACCCAAGCAAAGAATTCAAAGGTAAAACTTCTCATGCAGTTTTATAAACTAGATATCAAAGACAGTGCTTCTATGACCATACACATTAATAAGTTTAAGAGTTTAAAAACTCAGCTTGCAACTCTTAAAAAGAATATTGATGAAGATGAAGCAATAGCCGTACTGCTTGCAAGTGTAAACAAGGATCCATATTAAAATCTTGTGTCTACTCTAAGTAATGTTCCAAGTCTCTCACTCAAAGATATTGAGCACTCACTGCTTAATGGAGAAAGCAAATTTAAAAGCAAAGATGTAAAAGAGACCAGCTCAAGGGAAAACCTCTTATACACTAGAGGAGCTACTGGACCCAAGGGAAGAGGTCGAGGATTCAACACCGACAACAGGAATCGGATGACATGTCATTATTGTGATAAAACTTGCCATATTTCCAGTGAATTCTTCCACAAGAAAAGAGCATAGCAGATGAAGAATAACCACCACCAAAATCAATTCATGAATGAAGAAGAAGAAAAAGATACTTTCGCTACCATCAACAACTATGACAAACTGTTTTAAGGAATTTGTTCCCATAGTGGATATTGTAAAAACCCTACCAAAAATGTAAAGTTTCAAGCCTTAACTTGACTAGGCTGCCAAAGAGCTAGTCTCCTGGTCCATGTCTACATGTAGGGGGGGCAAAAGCCAGCAAGGGTAGAGACTCATCATTTGAGGGGGGGTGTTGAGAATAGCAAATGATCTTTGCCCATAGAGGCTGAATGTGTGCCCAAAAGAGGCTTGCCCATAAGTGGCTTTGTATGAGAGATATGACAAAGATGTATGCCCTAGAAGCTCTAAGAAGAGATGTCCAAAATCCCATATGCATAGTGAGGTACAGTGGTACTATCCAAAAAGCTATAAAGGCATGTACTTGACACTCATTTCAATGCAATGACACTATCAGTTTGAGTCACTCAAAACTGTCTTTATGAGTCCAAGCTAATCTATCTTGGAACCTAATTCATTTGAGTTACAATCTCTCACCCTGATAATGTATCATGTGTTTGACTTGCGTCCACCATAGCTAACTAGCTCTAGATCCGTGTTTCTCAACAATCTATGCTTCATTCCTCGATTATCCTTGTAATAGGAATTGCAATTTTCCTTTAATAGATGCTACCCTCCCATTATTATCCCCATGAAACCCTACCTCAATCCCCTAGGATTTAGAGTTTTCGCATAAGTCAAGTTTTTATCATCCTGGATCACTCTAGGCCCTATTTACGATCCCTCTTATTCTCATTATCCTACTTCCTTGATTTCCCTTGCGAAAATCATTATCAACTATCTTATGTGCAGTAAAATAACTCTACCATGGTTTGGATGACCACCACTGTCCTGGGGTTTTATTTTCCCATGATAGAAACCCTAGTTTGCAATTATTAGTCACATGCTTGTGGGCAACTATGCTCCCACCAACGAGTGTGGAAAGAGAACTCGATAGTCCTATGGGTCAGTGGGCCTTAGACAGTGTTTCCATTGTTTTAATGGTTGGGTCACGACTATCGCTCTAAGGTTCATCTATTTATTGGGGAACCTGGGGAATAACCTAAGTGAGTTTCCCTTCTTGCCTGGACAATTCTAAATATTCGTGCCATTACCTCAGGCAACAGATCAAAGCTTGAATGTTTTTCAAGTATTCTCTATCATATTTACATTTTTATGACTTAGTAAATGCAATTATTCTAATTTATGCACATTGCAATCATGGGGTAAAACATAGTTTTATGGAAAAAGAGAAACACTTTTATCCCCTTCAATTCCTTCCTCTCTGCAAGCGAAGCGGAAAATTGAAAACACTACTTATGTAAGTGAAGAGGAACTTATCTCTTTTACTCATACAGTGAAGCAAGAATTTACTGTTTTTCATGGATGCAACTATTTCTTACAAAAACGGATGTGAATATTTATTCATTAACTAAGCTATTGGGATCTTGCCTTGCAATCATATGACGTAAGATATTGGGATCTTGCCTTGCAATCATATGACGTAACTTTCCTAGATGCAGATTTCCTTCAAAATATCTTTAATGTAAAATGTCAATCCCCAACAATACTTATAATTTTTCTATGCACTCGAGTGCACCAAACTTTCAATTCCTTTTATCTCTCAAGCATGCCAATGCTAGTGCATAAATTTAATGCTCTACTAACAAAATCAATAAAATCCTTGATTTTAGTGTGCACCAATGCGAAGTCTATTGTGCAAATTGTTCGTTCTATAACATGCCTTAGTGCAATAAAACACAATCCCCAATATGGTTTTTAATGCAACATAATTAGTGGTTTGCTATCATAAATTTTTGCATGAATACTTCTTCCCACCTAACATAGTCGATCTACGTTTATTATCCCTTCAAGCGTTTCTTACCAAAGTAAGATTTATGAAATGCACCTGGTTACCAAGTGTCGCGGTTCCTTGACCCGTAGCTCCATTAGTTGATGTGGGATTCATGCTCGATTGGACCTTACTTCACTTGGGAGGCATCGTGTAGTTCAGCCTTTCCTTCACAGATGCCCACACGAGCTACTAAGGAGTTGACTCCTCGCGGGAGAATGGCCATGGGAACCCTCTCAAAAAGGGGGAGGAAGCTTGGAAGCTTCTTGGAAGATTCTCCCTTTCTCTCTCTCCCTCTCTCTCTCTTTCACTGTCCCTTAGTGCCCCCTCTCTCTCTCTCTCTCTCTCTCTCTCTCTCTCTCTCTCTCTCTCTCTCTCTCTCTCTCTCTCTCTCTCTCTCTCTCTCTCTCTCTCTCTCTCTCTCTCTCTCTCTCTCTCTCATAGCAAGGGGGAATAAAAAGGTGGTCCTCTCTCGCCTAAGGGGGGGGGAGGGGGAATGGTGTGGCATGGACCCCCCCCTATCTCCATCTAGGCAGCCCGATTGGCCACCACCATGCAGACTATAGTTAAGGGGGAAAGAAGGGATAGTGGTGGGGGGGGGGAGGGGGGAGGGGGTGTTGGAGGTGGCACACGTGTGCCCCTCCTCCCCATCATCATTTTTGTTGTCGTCCTCATCCTTATCAGTGTCCTCGACATCATCGCCAACTGCAGCTCCATCGTCATGCTCAACACTTCACTGCAGCTCCCCCTCCGTCCATCAGCAGTGTGGACAAGGGGGAGTGTTAAAAAAAAATTGTTTAATTATTAGGGGGGTCTTACGGGCCAAGGGGATATTTCACACACAAATACCTATAAATCACAAGCTAATACCAATGCTAATCAAATCGACCTATCTAAACTTCAAGAATCCAAAACACTTACTTACAATGAAGATTAAATGCCCTTTCTTCCTACCTATCTACCTCAAGCACTAGTTCAAGGAAAACCCTACTCTAATGCCCGATTTGTGCATGCAAGCACTCAAGGCTCAAATCCATTGGTCCTAACAATGGAACCAAAATGTGGGAGCTTTCACTTGAGCGCCAAGACCCATGGTCCGCTTATTGCTCAAGCGTTTCAAGTCAAATGCTAATGGCTACCTCTCACATAGCCATGTGCATCCTCTACTCTAAAGTGTAGTTAGCTTACCTCCATGCCCAATTAAGTATCCTTCTCTCTCGACACTTCCCGTAGCTCCACGATTCAAGATGCGAGCTCAAGCAACCTCAATCCTCCACCTTCAAGCTCCATGCTCCATAGCCACGTGAGACAAGAGATGAGAAGAAGAAGGGAAGAAGAATAAGAGAGTAGAAGATTGAGAGCTTCTCCACCACGGTCCCTCACCCTCACTCCCTCACTCAGTCTCTCAAGCATAAGCAAGAACAAGATAAATAGAAGAAGAAGGGGAGAGCCACTTTTTGCCACACACCAAGAATGAGCTTCTCTATTCACTTTTTGGCTTTTATACATGCTTCAATCCCTTTTGGGCATCCATCCCCTTTTTTACATGATTGGCCATCTTGCCTGAGTCCTCTTTTCCTATTCCCTTTTATTTACATTGTCCCTTCACCTATGCCAATCTACATGTTACAAATTGCACAAGAGAGAGCCTAGTGCTCTTTTACAAAAAATTAGGGATGCTTTTATATTTTAAAATACTCTTTTTCCCTTTTGCATTTGCCTTGAACTTTTGAGGTTGCCCTTGTGCTTTTGGCCTTTTCTCCTCTTATTCCTTCTATCGAGCTGCCTTTTTTCGTATTTTTTTTAAAAAATTTATTTTTCTTCCTTTTTCTCTGTCTTGCATTGGCGTTAACACACTCATGAATAGAATAGGGGTACCACTACTCGAGACCATTGCAGCCAAGGCACTGGATGAAGTAAACCTGAACTTCTATATCCAAACAACAATCTAAGCATCAGCTAAAGTATTGGCATCAACTCTTGGAGCCATGAGCAAAGAATCCCAATGATGAAGGTTGAGTCAGAAAAGAAAAAACGTGCATCCAAGGTATCCAACATAGGTTTCAAAGGAGTGCTAACAACCCTAATCCAAGAGGCCATGGGGGAGATGGACAAAGAAGAGGAAGGAAGCCAAAACAATCATCAATCCATGAGCACCACTCACCTAGTCTAGTGAGTCCTCCTATCTCTTTCTCTACATGAAACCTTAAGAAAGAAGAATCTAATAGGGTTCAATAAGAAGAACTAGAGCAAGAGGCTAAGAAGAGGGAAGGTGACAACCAAACTCAATAACAAGGAACCTCAAGTGAGGGAATAGTCAGCGAGAGCAAGAGGAGCAAGGCTTGTTGAGTGTTGAAATGACTTGTTTTTTGGATGATTTTTGTTGTTTTTGGAGAGCTGAATGGTTGATTTTATGGGATGATTGATTGATTTGGAAGTGGTTTGAGAGTGTTTTAGATGATATTGATTGTGTTTTGGAAGTTCGTGATGTTTGTTGGTGGTTCTGTGATGTTCTGATAGGTTCTGAATGGTTCTGTATACCTTCTGTTTTGCTCTGTTTTGGTCTGTTTTGTTCTGATTGTCTTCTGTAAGGAGGGATGAAGTATTGATTGATGAAGAATGAGATATTGATTAAGTTTATTGAATGGTTTGTGAGAGTTTGAAATGGTTTGAGAGTGAGTTATGTGGTTTTGATAACCTTCTGTAACCTTCTGTAGGTCTTCTGTAGAGCTTCTGCTTCTGCTCTGCTTCTGTTCTGTTCTATACTGTAGCTGTTCTAGTTTTTCTAGCCTTGGAAAGAGGTGAATACAAGTGCAAAAGAGCTAAAGGAAGTGGAAGAAGTAGCTGTTGAAGACTCAAAAGAAGACTAGAGTGAAGTGACAGTAGTGAGTTGTGAAGAGACACTGTAGTGGCTCTGGTGACCCTTCACATCAGACATACCACTTGGGAGGGGTATCCACGACCTAAGAGTGATTATTGAGAGTAATTTTGAGAGATTGTAGTGAGGATATGATGTATTATTGATAGAGAGAGAGAGAGAGAGTCAGAGATAGCCAATTCTATCAAAATAGAGTGATTGTATATGAGAGATTGAGAGAGAAGACTATGAAGATATTGAATATGAATATTATGTGATGTATTTCCATTCTAAGATGGTGTATTCCTTTGCTTTCTTTGTTCCATTGATGGATTTTGTAAAGATATTGAAGAATATGGTTGATTCTATTAAAATCCGTGGGAGATCTACATGATGCTGCATGAAGATTTGTTGTGCCTGGTGTTCTTTTCTTCATTGTGATCATATGAAACATGATAAACAAGCTTGTTGATGTTACAAGATAGATTTTCTTGCAAGAGAATTCCCTTTTCCTTGGTGTTCCTCTTGGGGCTCCATGTTTTTGGTGCGCAGCCGCGGAAACTTGCCATCAACAAGCACCAAAAGAGGCTGAAAATGAAGGAAATTGCATTGTCAAGAATAGAAGAATTCAATGGATGTTTGTAAAGTTCCTTCTTCCACTAAAGAGTTGGAATTCCTCATAATCAAAGCCACTTTCCACAAGAATTTCATTCCACAATGGCGGAAACATATCACCATCATGATGCATGCTCTATGTGGTGGACAGTTTCCTCTTCCTATTGAAGCAGCAAAAACTTGCATCTTGGTGGCAAACTGTTTGGGAACAAACTGAAGAGCAGAAACAGAGAGAATGAACATCCATGGAAGATTTGGCATTCATTGAGAAGTTTCCAGACAACATTAAGTGGGAGATTGTGAAGAAGCTTCAGGAGTCTTGGTCTGTAGAGGTTCACAAAGACAAGAAGGAAAAAAGTTAGAATTTGTTCGTGGATGCTCAACAGCAAGATACATGGGATGCTTGGTGTACTGATAATCTTCTGTTTGTTCAATTAGCAACCCACTGGAAGTTGGTAGACAGAGTGTTCTTTACAACATACACAATTGAAACCATCAGAAGTTGGCATTACTATGATGATGGCACCACCACAATGCTCAGACGTATGCATTTTGACACCTTAAGAACCGAATACCTTCCTCTGTGCAGTGGCATGAAAGCAGAATTCAGGGACATTGAAAAGAAAGAAGTAGAAGAAATGTTGGCAAGAGAGTCCTCCAGAGACTGAAGCCTTCTGTTAACCCTCTGTGGAGCACTAACAACATAGTGGAGCCAACCCCCTGATGAATGACGCAATAAAGAGGCAAGCGTTAGAACGAGTCCAGAGGTACGTGAGAAGAAAGAAAGCAAGAATCAGAGCTGAGAGCGAGCTCGCAGCAGAAGTCGCCTTTGACGCCCTTGCGGAACTCTTTACAGAAGTCCTAATGGCACATCAAGCCCTTCCTCCTCCTGCTGGAGGTCCACTTCCAAGCCAGATCCGTCCTGGAAATATTGATGACAGACCAGCGAATGTAGTCCCATTGCCAGTTTTTAAGGGAGAGTACGATGAAGACCCCGATCTTCATGTAGCAGAGTTTATGGTAGCGTGTGTGGCTAACAATGCCAGAACCCCTGAGCATTGGTTAGCAATATTCCCCGCCACTTTCAAGGGCGCGGCGTTTCAGTGGTATGAGAGACAAGCAGCAGGAACTTTTGGCACATGGGACGACCTAAAGTTGGCCTTCCTCACTAAATTCAGGCGTGAAGGTTTTGAAGAGCGGATGAGAGAGGAATTTATGAACCTAAGTCAGTCCTCTGGAGAAAGAGTAGAAGCCTATGTCTCACGAATGGAATCCATCCTGAAGAGATGGACTAACCATAATCTAGATGATGGCATTCAGAAGGGGGTGTTTCTCATAGGATTACAACCAAAAGTCCGTAAGTTTGTGGAGTTGCAAAGACCAGCCACACTGCAAGATGCAACAGAAGGAGCAAGACTGTACGATGAAGTGGAAGCTAGATTGGCGATGAATTCGGGAAGAGGAGTCCTACCTCCTCTGATGCCAGGAATGATGTATCCACCAAATGTAGTTCCAGGGACTGTCCCCTACCCTTACCAACAGATGCCCCCGATATCACAGTACAGTGCACCAAATCCACAGTGGCCACAATCCATGCCTCAAATGATGGCTCAACCACAACAACAATGGTCCCAACCGATTTCCTCCATGACAAATCAGCAGCAACAGTGGAATCCTACCAACTGGAGTCAACAGCCAACAGTTCAAACAGGGGCCCTGAATCAGAACCAGAACAGAGACCCCTCTGCACCAGCCCAACCCGTTTATGCAGTAATTACAGAGACTCCTCAAAACCCTCCTGCCAGTACGTCAGGAGGAGAAAGCTTGAAGGATTATTTATCCAACTCAGTTGCAAACATCAAAAAGGAGTTGATGGATGTGATTACAGAACAACTACAGACGCTGAAAGTGAATACCGCTAGCATATCCAACGTTGCAGGAGCAGGAAGAGATGTGATGCGGTCAAACACTTGGTGTGGTAAGAATCATCAAGCAGGCCATTTAGCCACTGAATGTACATGAAAACCAACTATCCCTGGAGCCTTCTGTTCCTACTGTTTGCGGAAGAATCATACAGAGGACATTTGCTCTCTGAAGGAGATGCATGATAGGAGAAGGAAGGAAGAAGACGCAAGATTTAACTTGCTGGAATCCAAAATGACAACACAAGATATTGGACCCAAGCCTAGAGAGTTTGGTCCTAATTTCGGACCCAGAAGATTTCCCTCTCAAAGTTACAGAGGAAGACAGTCTGGCGGTGGTCAGAGATCAGAAGTGGAGTGCTACAGATGCGGAAAAAAGGGACACATTTCACCAAATTGTCCAAATCCTCGAAGGTCAGTGGATTACAAGCCCTTATCCAGTCGATGCAAAGGAAAAGGCCACACTGCAAAAGACTGTCCAAGCCCAGCCCCAGTGAAAAACAGTGCTACTAATAGTCCGTCCAAGGCTCAAGAGCCTACCTCCAATTTAGTGGAATTGGAAGTTGCTACCATCACGCGTGCAAAGCAGAAGGAACCACCTATCCAGAAAGAAAATAACCCTCCTGCCAGAACAGTGAAGTTCAGTCTTCCACCAGAAGAACAGAACAGAACAGAGCCTAACAGTGCCGTACAGAGCTCTACAGTGCCACAGAGAGCTACAGAGACAGTTACAGAGACAGGACCAGAGGTCCAGGATACAGAAGAGGAGGAAGTGCCACAAGTGGCAGAAGAAGTTCCTATAATTCCTCTGATGGAAGAAAGAGGGAAAATGAAAATGGGTGTTGCCCCATTCCCTAACCGGTTAGAGAAGCCAGTGGATCCTATTAAGGAATACGATCTGGTTAGAGATCTAGATACCTTTAGACCAAACCTCACATTCCGACAATTATTGTTGTTGTCTCCCAGTTGCCAGAAAAGATTCAAAAGTATACTGACAAAAAGACGTGGTTTAAGGATTTCTCCCTCAACAGTGACAAAGTCCAACAAGGCTCCAGAGCTTGTAAAAGAAGTGGATGTGGCTAATGCTTTCCTAGATCCAGGTACTCCAGAGACTGGCGTATGGATAGAAGGCTGTTTCATTGCAAATGCACTGATTGATGGAGGTTCATCAGTAAACATTATGACGGATGTGACAATGAAGGATCTAGGCCTACAAGGTGTGCAACCCACCCAATGGCTCATCAGACTGGCGGATCAGAGTAGGATCAAGCCTTTGGGCATTCTCCCATATGTGAAGACTACAGTGGCTGGAAAAGATTATTGGCTAATCTATTTGGTGGTGAAGCCAAACTCTTATGGTACATCCTATCCTCTGTTACTAGGCAGACCATGGCTTTTTGAAGCCAGAGCAAGGACGGATTGGTTCAAAGGAACCTTGACCTTGGGTAGAGGACCCAACAAAGTGGTGCTGAAACTGTATGGTTCTCAAAAAGGACATGGATCCACCTCCTTGGAATTATCTTCTGACTCCCCTAATGAGGCTACAGATGGAACGTCAGCAGACGAAGATGCTGTCAAACAGATCCTTCCCAAGAAAACAGTGGCACATTCCTTAACAGTGGATACTGTAAGCCGACTTCCAAAAGATGCAAAGCCGTTATCAATGGGTGAATACTTCTTGCCTGAATCAGGCATGACTTCTGAAATCACTTCTGACAGTGAGATAGAAGCATGGATATACTGCTCTCCCTGTTACATGGCTACAGCAGAGACAGAAGCAGAAGCAGAAACAGAGACAGAAGAGGTTGGGTTTGATATGGACGAAGAAGATTATGAAAGTGAAATGGAAGGGTCTATCCCACCTGAAGAGGATACATTTGAGGAAGAAGTTCCAGAAGCATCAGAAGCTGATGAGCTCATGCTATGGGACAGAATGGTGATGATACCATTTGGTCTGGTAAATGGATCTTCTCATATGCAAAACCTTTATAAAAGATGGATTAAGAAGAACAAGCTGTCTTTCAAGAGTGGCTCCTGCCGTCCTAACCCATCCTTGCCAAAGAAAGATGATGATGATGCACCGTGCCAACAACTACCAATCCCACAAACCCAACATGCGTCAGAGGGTCCCTGTTATATGACGTTCCTGGATGTGTCATCTTCAGGAGATGAGTCTTCAAGCCACGAGGTAATTAATCTTGAAACCAAACCCGAAACGGCTCTTATCCCATTTCAACGTCTTAAGGAGCAACCTAAGTCTCCACCAAAAGAAGAAGTTGGTTCTAGTGGGACATCAGAAGAGGATACCACTCCCTTGAAGGAGTCAGATCTATATCCAGAAGTAGTCCGTGGGACCTTCATCCGTGAAGTAGAAGGTGAAAGGCAGTTAACCTTTGTGGATGCAGAAGGCACTGAACGCCACTTGAAGGTGGGTAATAGTCTCCCAGAAGAGGAGTTGTCAACCTTGTACAACTTGTTGAAAGAGAATTTGGACGTGTTTGCATGGTCCTACAAAGACCTAAAGGGGATTGATCCCACAATATGTCAACATCATATTGACTTGGAGCCTGATGCCAAGCCAGTACGGCAACGACAGAGGCGAATGAACCTGAATTATTCCACATTGGTGAAAGCGGAGCTGCTGAAGCTTCTAGAAGCCGAGTTCATCTATCCAGTGGCAAATAGTGAATGGGTTTCACCCATCGTGGTTGTACCCAAGAAGAATGGCAAATTGCGAATATGTGTGGATTTCAGAAAGCTTAATTCCAAAACGAAGAAGGATCATTTTCCTATCCCTTTCACAAATCAACTGCTGGACACAGTGGCAGGACATGAGCTTTATTCTCTTCTGGATGGATTCAGCGGATACAACCAAGTGCAGATCGCAGAAGAAGACCAGTCCAAAACAACCTTCACCACAGAATGGGGGACCTATGCTTACCGAGTGATGCCATTTGGGCTCTGCAATGCCCCTGCTACTTTCCAACGAGTCATGATGGCTGCATTTCAAAATCATCTGCATGACTTCATTGAGGTATATTTGGATGACTTCTGTGTCTATAGTTTGATCCGTGAACACTGGGAACACCTGGAACAATGCTTTGACCGATGCCGGGAGTATGGGATTTCCCTCAACCCCGACAAATGCATCTTTGGGGTCTCTTCTGGAGTTCTGTTGGGCCACATTGTCTCTGCACAAGGGATATCAACAGACCCTGCAAAGATCGAAAAGATCGCAGCTCTGACAGCACCCACCAACCTCAAACAGTTGAGGGGATTCCTAGGCCATGTGGGTTACTACAGAAGGTTCATAGCCCATTTTGTGACAAAGGCAACTTCCTTGCACAAGCTCCTGAGGAAAGATGCAGAGTTTACTTGGACGAAAGAATGTGACAAAGCCTTCCACACTCTGAAGCAGTGTCTGATAGAGGCACCCATTCTGCAACCTCCTGATTGGACGAAAGAGTTCCATGTACACACTGATGCATCAATTGAAGGTTTAGGTGCTGTCCTTTGCCAGAAGGGCTCCTCGAAGTTGGATCAACCGATCTATTACGCAAGCCGAAAAGTCACTGATAGGGAACAGAACTATACAGTGACCGAGCTGGAGTGCTTGGCAATGGTGTTTGCCCTGGAGAAGCTTCGCCATTACCTCCTATCTACCCACTTTAAATTTTATGTGGATCATGAGGCCCTGTCCTTCTTGATGAACAAAGCAGATGTGAAAGGACGAATGATGAGATGGCTCCTTTTATTCCAGGAGTTCGACTTTGAGGTGATTACTAAGCCTGGTCGTTCCCATGTTCTGGCTGATCATCTGTCGCGTATCCCACAAACTGCAGATGAGGAGCAAGATGATCCAGACCTCCCTGATGCTTCCCTATTCTTGGTAGAAACTGTAACTCCCTGGTATGCAGACATTGCCAATCTGCTGGCAACCCAACAGTACCCTCCTGGTATTTCTAGTCGGGAAAGGAAGAAGCTCATGCTAGAATCAGCCCCATACACCCTGCTAGGCGGTGCACTGTACAAGAAAGGCAAAGATGAAGTACTCAGAAGATGTGTTGCAGGAGATGAGATTGGGATTGTTCTGAAGGCTTGCCACGACGAGCCATGTGGAGGTCACTTTGCAGGAGAAGCTACAGCCAGGAAGGCTCTGCTAGCGGGATATTGGTGGCCTACCATCCACAAAGTTTCCTATGATTACTGTAAAAGATGTGATGCTTGTCAAAGAATGGGGAAACCCACGAAGACAAGTGACATGCCATTGCAACCTATCCTTCCGTTGAAGCCATTTGAGAAGTGGGGCATTGACTTTGTAGGTCCGATCGACCCTCCCACCAGAAGGAAACAGAACAGATACATCCTCGTATGTATGGATTATGTCACAAAGTGGTGTGAAGCTAAAGCCCTAAAGCGGGACGATGGTAACAGCGTGGCCCTGTTCATGTACGAGAATATCATCACCCATTTTGGCAGTCCCTTAGAGCTGGTAAGTGACAGAGGCACTCATTTCCTTAACAAAGTCATGGAAGAGTTGACAGAGTTGTATAAGATCCGCCATCGCAAGTCCACTCCTTATTACCCCAGAGCCAACGGCCAAGTCAAAGTCACGAATCATATCCTCTGCTCGATTCTGACAAGAACAATCGCCGCACATCGTCGTGATTGGGACGATCAACTTACAGAGGCCCTCTGGGCATACAGAACCTCCCATAAAGCAGCAACAGGACAGACACCTTTCCAGCTGGTGTATGGTACAGAAGCTGTTTTTCCTGTTGAATTGGAACTACCCTCTTTGAGAGTGGCTATCAAAGAGCGTTTGGGGGATGATGATTCACTGCAACGCCGTCTCCTGCATTTGGAATGTTTGGACGAAATTCGTAGGATGGCTCTACAGTGCATGAAAGCCACGCAAGCTCGACGTAAGGCTTACCATGATAGCTTCATCAAGCACAAGGAGTTCAAAGAAGGTGATTTGGTCCTAGCCTATGATTCACGCTTTGGCAAGTTTCCTGGCAAGCTCCAACAACGGTGGATGGGCCCCTATAAGGTACTTGCAGTCAACCCTAATGGCTTTGTTCAAGTGCAGACCGTTGATGCCTCTGATGATCCCTTTCTGATCAATGGATATCGCTTGAAGAAGTACTTCCCTCCTTGGGGATCTTGACAATTACGGACGCTTGATCCTTTCCCTCGTTGGCGCGGCATTGTACTTCTTATGATGCTACTTCTGATAGCCGTTTTTCAATCACTTCTGATGAAGTGGGCGCAACCCTCTGTCCCCTCAAAACCACCCTCCAGCCTTGATCTCTTATCCTCTATTTTCCACCAGCGACAGTGGCGAGGTTGGTCTTGATACATGGTCTTTCTACCATTCCCTTGCTCAATTTGAAAAAACAAAACATATCGGTCATGGGAGAAAAGGACTTAGGTCCCTGTCATGCCGACCTATTCTTCGAGAAAAGGTGGAAACACCCTCGGGAATAGGGGAAAATAGGAAAAAGAAAAAAAACCAAAGAAGAAAAAAAAAACAAGAAAAACAAATCTGTTATGAGAGAAAAGGAAGCAATTCCCTGTCATAGCAGGCCTCGTTCCAAGAAAAGGTGGTAAACACCCTTGGGCGAGAAGCTGGCTGTGGAAAAGGTGGTAACACCCAGCAGTCCAGAAAGTGGATTCATTAATTGATATCCCTCGGATCCAATTCCAAAGCTGCCTCCCTTGGTACGCTGTGTCCTGGGTCCCTCTACAAAGTGACTACTTGTCCTCTAGCAGACGACATGATCCTATCCAATACAATAATCGATTTGATGGCTACCTCCCTGGGTATGCCTCTTCAACAATTGATGACGCGATCTTCATCGACAAACAATCGAGTGATGTGAGCTTTCATCCTAACCTCTCAATGCACAAAGCACAATTTGTTTCTGTGCACTACACCATACGGCTCCCTTGCCTTCCTTCTTGCACCGTATGCCGGCACAGGGCGGGATGCACTGTTGTACCATCAAATTCGCACAAGGCATACAACCTTTGCACATGTGACTGTGAGGATAATATCAATGGGTTTCAGGAACAGGCTGCCCTGCTGTCTCTATCAACAGAGCGTGAGATAAGGGGTGGGCTAAGTGTGACTGGAGTTTCTTCAATCAATTACCGAGAGGTGAGATTGAGGGACGTTACGACACTTGGAGTCAGGTATGTTCCACTTTCCCTATGCACCCACGAGATGGGTTTTTGCCGTCATCACAAGACACATCACCCTGTTCTGTACACTGCACTGTAAGGCTCCCTTGCCTTCCTCCTTGCACTTATGCCAGACGGGTTAGACGCACTAATGCACCATCAACTGTGCACCCTGGCATACTCCCTTTGCACCGTTTCCCCCTTGTTGATTCCTCAATCGGGTATGAGATATGGGTTTCAATCCTTTTTCCTCGAGTGATATTAGTCATGGGGCGAGTGACTGTTCTTTCATTCCAATTGAGTGACTATGAGTTGAGTGTAGTATCCCTCATCATCGACGGATTTCCTGTGATTCCTTCAACCAGCTACCTCCCTGGGTGCTACCGCATGGTCCCTGCCATGACGAACGGGTGCCGAGAAGATGCCTTGGTCCCTCCAGCGCCGACAACCACATTGGACGTGCCATCGACACTCAAACTTGCTTCTTGACGAAACGGGCCAAGTTTTTCTAACCCTACACTTTGGTTTCTTCGTGACGGTCATGTTTTAAGTGTGGGGACGTTAGTGGATGGTATGTGGCGTGGTCCTAGGTCCCTGTTGCTCGGTTAACCCTATCCGTTAAGGTCTTAAGTGTGGGGACGCGTCCCTGCGCGTCTACATTGTATATCCTCTGCATATGCCTCAACCTGTTCATGCATGAATGCCATGACTTGCTTTTACCCTCTTGGGGTCCCTTCCACCCATCCGGTTATGTTCCACCCACTCTTGGGGCTGTTCCCTTGCAGTTTTCCTTCATTCCTTGATTTTGAGGTCCTACTATATGAATGCACCCTACGTTCACCAACGTCCAAATCCAACCTTATAGCCCTGTTCCTCCCTTTGAACTGATCATTTTTCCTTTTTACCTACCCTTGTTCCAGTGAACAGTTTTTTAGATATTAATTTTTGAAGCATTTTGCACAATTTAGCCGGTTTTCCATGTGAACGCGCTTTTCTTGCTTCGGAACCATGCTCTGACATCATATCCCTGACAACCACTTTTTCCCTGACATTTTTCCTTTTTCCTCCGCATCATTCCGATACACGGTTTGTCCATTAATAATTTTCCGGTTTTTTAAGACTTTTTTCTGCGTCTTTTTGCTATTTTTCCATGTGAACCTGCCCTATTTGTATCGGAATTCCAATTTGATTTGATAGCCGCGTCCCCTGTGCCTTCCCTGACCTTTTTCCTTTTTCCTCCACCCTTTTTCGACTTTCGGATTTTTACTTATTAATTTTTAAATGAGTTTTCGGGAGTATTTTTGGCGTTTTTTGCATGTGAACCCTTCCTACTTCCACCGGAACTGCGGTTTAACATGATAACCCTGTGCCACCCCTTCCTGCGGACATTTTTCCTTCTTACTGCATGTCATTCCGGTGAATGGGTTGTCCGATATTAATTTCCGATCCCATTTTTGGGTTTTTTTTTTTGTTTTTCCCATGTGAATGCGTCTTATCTCCGTCGGAATTATGTTTTGATGTGATAGGATTGTCGGGCACATCTTTCTGCACAATTTTCCTTTTTTCTGCACCTCATTCCGATGCACGGATTTTTCGCTATTAATTTTTAATTGCATTTTTTTTGTTCGTTTTTTGTGTTTTTTGCACGTGACCGCCTTTACCCCTCCCGGAACCTCCTTCATATATTTTTCTTGTTTTTCCTCTGTCGTCCTTCCCACTTTTTGTTTTTACACTATGTCGTTTTGACGTCCCGATTGGGAGTTATTAATTTTTCTTTATTTTTACGTTTTTTCTCGCGCCCGTTTTACGTGTGACCGCGCCCTTTTTCGATTTTACGAATCTCCACGCGCCCCGGTCGTGTCCGCATAACCCGTACCGTCTTCCCAGCATCATTTCAATCCCGTCACGGCAAATTTTTTTACCCCGCCCCGCGCACGTGCGCGGGACGGGGGTACGCGCCCTTGTCCCTACCCACCCCTTACCCTCTTGCCCCCTACCCTTTCCCCCACCTGCCCAACCCATGGCCCCCCCATGGGCCCCCCACCCCTTTCCCCTAACCCCCCACCCCTTTCCCCTAACTGCCCACCCCTTCCCCCCAACCGCCCATCTCTCTCTCTCTCTCTCTCTCTCTCTCTCTCTCTCTCTCTCTCTCTCTCTCTCTCTCTCTCTCTCTCTCTCTCTCTCTCTCTCTCTCTCTCCTCCTGCGCCCTTCCCTCCTTCCTTCTCCCCCGACCTCCTGCGCCCTTCCCTCCTTCCTCCTACCCCCGACCTCCTGCGCCCTTCCTCTCTTCTCCCCTCCTCCCGCCAGCGGCGCCCCCCCGCCCTTCTGCCTCCCTTCTCCCTGCTCCTCCCCCCAGCGCTCCTTCTCCCTCCCGCCGCCGCTCCTTCTCCTTCCCTGTGCCTCCCGCGCCGCCGCTGTCCCTCCTCTTCCCCTCCCTCCTCCATCCCCTGCCCTTGTGCCGCCCGCTTGAGGACTCGCCGTCGCCACCACGTCGCCCGTGGACAGCCGCCAGAAGCCGACGTCGTCGCCGCTCGGATCCGCCGCCGCCCTGGTGTCGCCCGCGCCGCCGCCCAACAGCACCTCCTCCTCCCTTAACCGCCCCCACCACCTCCTCCTCCTCCCTGTACCTCCAGGTCCCCCACTAACTCCAACTAACTTATTAAACTACACTTAGCTTAATTAACTTTACTAAGTTTAATTAACCCCCCTAGTTAGTTTAACCCTAGTTAGGTTAGTTACCCCCCAATTAACTAACCCCCCTAGTTAGTTTAACCCTAGTTAGGTTAGTTAACCCCCCCAATTAGTCTAACCCCCCTCCTAGTTCACCCAACTGTAGTTACTTGAATCCCACCCTCTCGTTCAACTAACCCTAACCCTAACTAGGTTTACTAACCCTCCCCTAATTAGTTGACTAACCTAACCATAGTCAACTTAATTACCTAACCATAGTCAACTTAATTACCTAACCCCAACCTACCTAGTTAACCTAACCCCAACCTACCTAGTTAACCTAACCCCACCTTAACCTAGTTGACTAACCTAACTTAGTTGACTAACCTAAGCAACCTTGACTAACCTGACTTGACTTGGGCAGACTAACATGACTTACCCCCACTAACCAGACTTAACTGACTTATGCCTAACTGACTTATCTGATTAATGTGATTTAGGTGACTTAATTAATCACTACATTAATTTTTCCCTAAAAATTTCAGAAAATTTTCTAAAATTTCCTTTTGCCTTTTGCCAATTTTTGGGAGTTTGTCCACTAGAAATTACCCACCCTAAAATTTTTGCAAATTCAATATTTCCTGATTAATTCCCCAAATTGCCAATAAATGTAGAAAATTCATTTTTAAAAATTCTACAAAATTCTAAAAATTTTCTTAAAAATTCTAAAAAATTCCCCTCACCTCCCTTCATCATTTTCCATTTATTCCGCCATAAATAATCACAACTTAACACCAAAAAAAATAATAATAATACTAAATAAATAAAACACTACTAACAAATAATAAAAATAAAAATAACAAAAAATCAAAAACCAACCACAATCAAATCCACACATCCGCTAAGGTGTTGTTTGTTGTTTCATCAGTGATCTTTACTTTTCCTTTCCTGGATTCACTTCTTTTGGTGGACTCTTCCGTGCGCATTCCTGCATTACATACACACCCCTTCCAGGTATTTATTTTATGTGCTTTATTTATTTTCATTTTCCCCCTTAAATCACAAATTAATTGTTAAAATGAATTCTTTAATTCACCCACAGTTTCCACGCGCATTCGCGCTCAACACACATACTTTTTAATTAAAATAAACCAGCCGTTCACTTAGCACGCGCTACGTGCGCTAAAGAGGCACTTTAATTTTTTTTAATTAAAATAAACCAGCCGTCACATGAGCACGCGCTGGCAAAAAAGCGCTCCACATCACTTTAATTTGTAATCAATGAATTGCATTTAGAGACCCAGTCGGGAATCGAAGTCCGGGAATCGAATAACTGCACCGCTTCACCTAATAATTGGTAATTTAATTTATAATAAGGAACCGCCGTTTTCTTGTTAAGGTTTATCACCTAATAAAAATTCACCCATTTTTAATAATTAATTAAAATGAACCCTTCATTAAATTAATTCTCCCTCACTGCACTTAATTCCCTTTTTTTTAATGAACCGTTTCGTGGGATGGGTTTGCGCCGTCATTAGAGTTGTTTTCCATGGTCCAGTCTTGGTTTATCACAGATGTAGTTTTGATATGTATCGGATGTGGTCTTGTTTTGGTTTCATATCTTTGTTACGGTTACGGGTACGGTATGCAGTTTTTTCTTTTATTGCCTGATACGGGGTTCAGGGTGTTTGTCTGATGCATCGCATGAAGCTTTCGGTCACATTTGTCTCAAGGTCATGTCAACTTTTTTCTAGCATGTGGTTTGCTTGGGGTTAGTTGGTCGTGTCACGTTTTATTTGGTAATTCTCTTATCCTTGGTTTTTGTCTGTTGCTTTGCAGGCATTCTCCTTGATTGTCTGTGTTTGTGGTGTGTGTATAACCATCTGAATGGCGCCTTCTCATGCTCCTCCCCCTATCCAGTATGTCCCATTAGTTAGTAGGGATTACTCTTCCCTACTTACTTTTGAGCCTCTTATGAAGGCGGGACTTGCTGCTTTTGTGGCCACTCCTTTTCCCCTGCTTCCAGAGGATTCGTCCTTATGTGATGAGTTCCTGGCCTCTTACAGCAAGAAGACAGGCGTAGTCCAAGGCCTGTCTATGACATTGACATCTCGAGGCTTAGGGAAGGCTCTGTCTCTTCCCTTCAAAGGAGAACCTTTTGTGACCACTCGTCAGCTCTTCTCTAATAAAGAGATTCTGAAGCTGTTGCAGAAGCAGACAAGGGAAGTCCTTGATATTAAGAAGGTGATAAACTCTTCAGGAGTTTCCTTTTCTATGATTACTGATCCCGTATGGAAGATGATATGTCAGTTCCTTCAGGACAGGTTTATGCCTGCCAAAACGCCATCCCATTATTTGTCCAAAGAGCTTTTACCAGCTTCCAGGATGGTGCTGAAATGAGTTGCTATTGATTGGAGCACTTACCTCCTCACTAAAATGGATCAGCATTTTGTTAAAGTCACCAGGGGTAATGTTACCAATGTTACATACGGATCATATTTGTCTGCCTTCTTGACCTATTCAGGTTTACAGAAGACTATGCCTCCACCTCCTCCATCAGATCCAGTACCTCCTCCTCCACCTTCAGAAGAGTTAGCACCCATTGACATAGAGGATGATGATTCTCCGCCTCCCCTGGTCATACAGCGCAAACGCTTGAAGAGGGTAGCGGATAAAGCCCCTTCTGTACTTCCTTCAGTGCCTATCCCTGCTACCTCTGGCAGTGAACTCCCTGGGTATCTCACTTGCAATAACCTGTTCAGAGCACATAGAGAAGGATCTTTGGAGATCACAGTTCCCTCCCTGAACAGTCTCGTCTCAGGAGATGCCATTCCTTTCCTCTGCAAGGATATTCAAAGTTCCATTGAGTTGTCAGTGACAGCCTGTGTTCAACAGCTATACGCATCTTTCTATGAAGAGCTCATGCAGTCCAAAGACCAGTTGCATAAGGCAACATCTGAGTTAGCTTCTTCTAAGGATACCCTAGCCGATTTATTTAAGCAAATGGAACAACAAACCCAACTGGTTGCCACCCAAAGCAATGAGATTTCTTCATTGAAGACCCAGTTATTCGAGGCTCAGTCACAGGTTACTAGCCTTTCAGAGGAGAAGGAGAGGATGTCCAGCGAAGCGAAGGAATTCCAAGCTATCTTAGATGACAAGCTTTCAGCTTTACAGACTACTAATGACACAGTGGCCAACCAAGCCTCCCAAATCCAGCAGTTGCAAGATCAGCTTGCAAAGTCCTGCTCTGTTCCTCCAAGCCCTCCTGTTCCATTAATTCCTTCTCTTTCACAGCAGGATTTGGCTGCCCTACAGAGACATGCTACTTTGTGCCCTCTATTCCAAGAAAAAGTGGAAAGATTGCAGTCCAGAATGGACTTGTTATGGTCTACCTTTGAGCAGTTTCAGGAATATGTCTTACCTGACCATTCTTTCTTTGTCCACTACCACTTACAGAAGTTGGTCTTCTATATGAAGCTTTCCACGATGGATTTACCTTTTCCAGAGGATGGCTGGAGTGGGGCTTGGTCTGCTGAGTTGTTGACAGAGGTAGTCAGAATGGTCTTTGAAGATTCTGTCACGCCAGATACCATGTTGATGTCATACATGTATCTCCAAGGAGACTTTTCCTTGGTGTTCCTCTTGGGGCTCCAAGGCTCAACACCATTCTAGCAAGGGAGAGAGACAAAGAATTATACCGAGGATTCCCATTAAGAAGAATAGATCCACCAATGAAGAAAGTAGATATTTATAAAGGGTTGAAGAAGAGTCAAGGAAGCTCAAAGAGAAATGTAAAAAGAGACAAGAGGAGGAGAAAGAAAGGTTAAGATGAGAGGAGGAGGAGCATGTGGCCATTGCCATGAGAAGATCAGTAGAACAACCCTCCCAATCCCAAGAGCTAGCCATAATGAGCCCGACACATAAAGAAGTGCCTAGCAAAAGTGATGTTGTAGAGGAGGTTTAAAAAAGATCAGTGGTAAAAGGTAAGGGAAAGGCCCCCATGCATGCAATACCATTAGTCATAGATACCACAACCACCCCAACATAAGAATCCACAGAAATAGTGATCAATGAAAGTAACGTGATGGCATGGGTGCAATACCTACTAGGCAAAGTGCATGAGCTAGCACCAATAGTATCAGAAGGGGCCCCAATGGTAGGAGCCAAGAGAGCAGCCGATGTAGAATCTTGCCAAGGTCTGAAGGTGCCACACCTTGAGGTATCCACTTCAGCACAATCGGTAGTGTTCAACACAAAAGAGCATGACAAGCTAATGAAAGAGCTCTAGAGCTAGTGTGAGAGAATGAATGAGGAGAAAAAATTTGTGCTTGCTAAGCCAGAAGCAGAAAATGATGCTTTGCACCTCCCAACTAGAAAAAACAAGGCAAATGATTATGTACACAAGGGAAGCGATGCAGTTGAAAGAGGCCTTGAAGGCAAGACAAGGTGAAGAAAATCTAAAGGAGTTGTATGAAGAAGAAAGGAAAATCCGCAGGGCTTTAGAGCAAGGATGTGCCTTAAAATCCAAGAAAAACAAAGTTTGGATTTAGAAAACACGGAGTTGAAGTGGTAGAGAGAGAAGTTGAGACAAGAGCTACATATGGCACAAAGATGCAAAAAGATGAAGAGGCCATGAAGAAGATGGTGGAGCTATATAATCAACTCCATGCATCACTCCATGAGAAAGGCATCCTAAGGAAGCAGATGGTAATACTCTCTCATGAGAGCAAAAGCAAAGCCTCAAATAGATGAAAGATAGAGTTGAAGGATGGGTAGAAAGGAATAATGCTAGAATCAGGGATTTAGCAGAGTGCCTGGTAGTATCAGAAATTGAATGCATGATGGCTGAAGGAAAAGCAGAAGCAATAGAGACGGGGATGCTAGCAAAGCAAGATGTTTTTTCAAACACAGTGCTACATATCACTCAAGTGAAAGGAGAAGAGACAATCAAAGGGCTCAAAAGGAAATTAGAACTCACAAGGAGTGCATTAAAATATGGCCTCCATGAAAAGACACATAGAGCCAACACCAACCTAAGTATAGAAGAGCAAAGGCAATGCCTGATCAAGGCAGGGTTGTCTAGGGATTTGGGAAATAAGAGCAGCAAGCATTGCCCCCTACTCAAGAGCCTATAGAACCAAATCTTGAAGAAGGGCCTGATTTTGAGCAAGAGAATGAAAAGGAAGAGCAGTCTAACGTACCAAGCCCACCCCCACAAATAGAATTGCAAGCAAAAGTACATGACGAAGACCCCACTACCCCAAAGAGAACTATGGAAATGAGACACAAAAGAAGGGAATTGGCATAGCTATCACAAAGAAATCTTAGAGCCAAGCCTCTTAGAGCCATTGCCTAAAGCCCCTATCCCTCAACATAAAGAATGCTTACCAGTCATTTAGGGACGAGAATTGTCCCTATGGAAGTAGTATGAAAGTCATTGCAACCCATTCAAGTTCACCTTCTCCTAACCCCAATCACTTGATTGAGTGCTATCACCAAGGGTGGTGGAAGAGGTGATCAAGCTTTCAATGTAGCTAGGCAAAAAGTGGCTAGAGGAAAGGGCAAGGCACCCAATGCAATCGCAGAGAGAACCCACCAAGTATTGGGAAGATTAAGTGATCACATTGCTATATCAAAGGGATGATTCAACCTACATGCCCTACCCAAGGAGATACGGAGTAGATTTTGATTTGGAGGTGCATGGAAGGTATGATCTCCCTCAATTTTATAATATTTATGCACAACCCCTAAGGAGTGCATGACCTTCACTGAAAAATGTATTTGCCCATCTATTGCACACTTCCTCAAGGAGTTTTCTTCATGTCTAGATCTGATGTTTATCACCACTTGTAACTATCTATGTCTCCTAAGGATACTTCTTAAGTAAAAGCCTGCAGTAGAGAAAGAGTGACTACCTCCCCTCTTTTTTGATATAAATGCGGGCATAGATAGTTGTGCTATGACTAGGCTCATGATGAGAGCTACATTATTGCCTGTTTTTTGTATAAACCTCCTAGAGGACATGAGTGATAGTCTATTTACAAGATGTAACCACCCACTTTTATCTACTACACCTCTAAACATGAGGGTTAACTTAAAAGGCTATATGCTAAGTCAGTCTTTCCTAAATAGGCCGCTTAAACCTCCACCTAGCTCTACCCCTATAGGAGAATGGGATGCAACTTAGTATCATCCCTTGTAACTTATTTATTTGTTTATTTTTAAAAGGAGAAGAAGAATAAAGAAAGATAGAAGGAAAGAGAGAGAGAGAGAGAGAGAGAGAGAGAGAGAATATAAAATAAAATTTTCTCATTTGTGATGTATGAGTGCCACACAAACACTGCATCTAGGGACCATTAAATCCCTAGCCTCTCCCCACTTCATGCACTTAAGGCGCATCAAGGGCAGGACATTGTGATCGACATATCTCCCTAAGTTATGCACAACACCTCCCCCTTCCATAAATTGGGTCCTTAAGTATGGGACAACACTTCAGGCTTGTAACCCATCTCCCAATTCCACCAGCAGTTACACAATGCACTACATAGTAAGGCAAACACACCACCTAGTAGGTAGTGGGCATATTCTTCCTTTATAGGTACATTTTGTAGGTGCAACTAGCTAACAACTTCAGAGGCCCTCTTCGATCAGTCAATATGTCCTTAGCACTAGCAATCTCTAATCATATATCACAAGGTTATCCTACATGACCACTTCCCCAAAAGCTTCAAGTACCATTTCCCAGACCACCCTCAACTCTCCAACCCATACCATCCCTAGTGCCATGGGACTGGCACTTAGCTAGGAAGTGGGTTATGTTAACCCCTCAGAATGATACAAGGTGCAAAGAAGGCTTAAGAAGGAGCATAAAAAGACATCCCATTGGAAAAAGAAAACCAATAAGTATGGAAAAATTTTAAAAAATCAAGAACAAGGAACATAAGAAATAAAGTGTATTTTGCCCTTTGTAAAAGAGTGCCAGGCTCCCTCCTGTGCAAGTTGTAAATGAAAAGGTGCATGTAAAGGAGCCATGAGAATAGGAAAGAGAGTGGAAAGAGAAATAAAAAAGCACATGTAAAGGAGCCATGAGAATAGGAAAAAGAATAGGAAAGAGAGTGGAAAAGAGAACCAAGGCTGTTGGACAGCTAGTCATGAAAATGAGTTGGATGCCCAAGGCGAGAAGGGCATATATAAAAGTCAAAAAGTGAAAGAATAAACTCATTCTTGGTGTGTGTGCAAACTAGCTCTCTTCTTGTTCTTGCTCTTGCTTTCTTCTTATGCATGAGAGAGGGAGAAAGGGAGCATGAGAGAGGGAGAGGGAGAGTGTGTCAGAGTGAGGGTCCATGGAGAAGTTGTTCTTCTCCTCCTTCTTCTCTACTCTTTTCTTACATGCATGGCTATGGACATTGGAGCTTGGAGCATGGAGATGGAGTTTTCTTGAGCTATTGCCTTAAATCATGCAGCCATTGAAGGATTCAAGAAAGAGGACTACAATGATCGAATTCAACGGTAAGCTCACTACATCATTGTGCAAGAGCGTGTATGGCTATGTGAGAGGTAGCCATTGCCAATTGCTTGAAATGCTTGACTTGATAAGCAATTCGTAGGGTCTCGATGGTTGCTACTAGTGATAGCGATGACACTTGCCCAGTTTAATGTTTGCCTTTGGCAATCCTAGGGCAAGTTTGGAAAATAGTCTCTTAAGAAAGAGACTTCATATTCACTTATCAAGTTTAGAAGCGTGCAATTAGGATTTAGATATCTTGAGGATATTCATCAGCTTTTGAGTGCATTTCTCTTTGAAAATGCACAAAAAATAATTAGCCAAAGTTAAGCCACTCGAAATTAGGTAACAAGCCAACTATTGAGAGTTGTTTCACTAGATAGGGTGAAAATCATGGATAAGTCCACTCTTTTATTAACCTTGCAAGCTCTTCTCAAAACTTCTTTCATAGCCCAATAACAACTTACACACTAATTGCACTTACTTCAACTAGATAAACCTAATTGGTGTAATCAATTTCAAATATATCCAACATTTATTGTAACTAATCACTCCTCGATCTAGTCTCTAGCTAGGAACTAGAAAACTAACCTACGTACGCTACGAATTCTCCCCATCTTTCATGGGCTACTCCTCATAGTTAGTCTCCTATCGCTTGTTATCTAAGATTGCTTTTGTGTTTAGCTTTTAGAGATTTATTTGGTAAATCAATTCAATTAATCCAAGGCTTGCCACTGTTAAGTTCCTTGTTAGGAATTTTTTGTGCCTTTAAATCAAATTAAATTCTTTTTTACGAAATTAAAAATGATTAATTAAAAATAGGCAATCAAGAATCCAAATAAAATCACATAAATTAACCCGTTTTAATGCATACCCCACTCCATCAAGTATTGTCTCATGCATCATTGCTCATAAAATGGTTAAGAAATTAATAAATTTAAAATTTTGAGAAAATCATCATTTTCACTTGTTTGATCTATAGAAACTAGAGTAAATAAAGTACCTTACCACCTCTCACACACATACAAACAAAGTTCATTTAAAAATCCGAACTATGCCCCCTAAATTAGGAATTTACCCAAATCCCCCATATTGCATTACAAGTGAATTAATTGCAAATTTTTGCAATTGTTATTTATTTTTATTACAAAAAAGATAATATGATACTAATGTAAAATTTCATCCATAGCTTGTTTTAACCTAGATCTCCCATATTTAACACGGATTTAAAAAATCATATAACTTCCATTTAGAAAAGAACTATTTAATCTAAAGGTTTTCACGTTAATGTAGCATTACCATTTTATTTTTGTTTGTTGATTTAAAAATTACACTCAAATCAAAATAATTTTCAAATATTTTTAGATATTATTATAAAATCTTAATTGTTTAACATAATTTATAATTGTAATTAAATATTAAAATGGGTTTAATAAAATAACTAGTTTTTGAATTTTAAAAATTAGTAAATCTATTCTTAAAATTTCTAAAAAAATCACAATCACTTTGCATCTCTAGCCCGTATTGGATCTCGTACAGTCCGTTAGAGTTATTACTTTGCTACTTCGCATGACCTAGGCTTATGTTTCTTTTAATTAAACCTTCAAAACTAAAAATTTCAAGGAAATTAATATATTAGCCTCTTCTTTATGTCATATGAAAGAGAAATCAATCAACATGAATGCCCATGAGCTGCCAAGTATCTTCGAATGGAGAGGAAGCAAATGTATATTGATAAAGAAGAGGATGGAAGGATTAGTGGATGAAATAGTGGAGGGAAATTTTGATAAAGGAGATGATGACATCAAGAGATGATGATGATGTTTGAGATAATGATGACGCTAGCAATTATGACAACTTTGGGAGCAATAATCATGAGGCAAGCAATGATCATTTGATCCAAACAATGTCCTTTAGCACCCTACAAAGATCCCTCTCCTCTCAAGGGGAACCAAGAATGGCTGGCTCTCACTCAGTAAAACATAAAGCACAAAACTAGGATAATCAAGGAGTAAAGTATATGCTTGGAGCTTGGCTCCTCACCATGAAACCTGATGAAATTGGAGGCTATCATTCCTTCCACACTTGAGTGGTGAGCTCCTATGAACCGACTAATTTTCCCAAGAACCTCAATCATACCCTTTAATATATTTATTAAATTAAAATATTTGACCAAACACAAAGACTAAGGTAGGATCCTTTAGTGTGTTACATATATATTTTAGGCAAGTTTTCTAAATTTTTAAAAGTAAGAGACATATGTAATAGCTTTTATAGCTCCAAGCCAAGCATCTATAATTTAAGGAACCCCAGATGGAATATCCAAGTACTTTGAGTGGGTTGCAAAAGAATGTGTCTTATGTGAACATTTCATTAATCTCACTTGTAATTGTAAATTATAATAAGTCAAATATACCTTTGAATCCATATGCCTTGATTTCAACTTATATGATGCCTACATGAATGTTGACTTTGCCTCAAACTCAATCTACATTTGATGAAGCTAAAGTAGTGGATATGATTGCAAAGTCCCTAGGCAAGTTAAAAGAAGGAATAATGGGTGCAGTCCAAGCTCCATTGAAGGAGATTTATTTGATAATGGCACAAGTTGATGCTTCACAATAGCCTACAAGTGGTTCAACTTCAAATCCACTTAAGTTAAATGTTTGGTGCAATAAATGTTACGGATATGATCATGTGGCTACAAAATGCCCAACTCCTTTTAATACTAGACCACCTACCTTCTATGCCTTTTACCTTAAGAAAAGGCATTTGGATACTAACTATTAGCATAAGATAGGTCAAGAGCAACATCAATCATTGGGCTAAACACACAATAATCAAGACATTGGATAGACTTCTATTGTTTGAAAAGCTGTAACTCGCTTTGGCCACAATCTCTCACCTTTTCTCTTGATACACCACTCTAACTAACCATACATCCTTCTCTCCAAAGCAACAAAGCAAGAATACAAGACTAGCTTTGAAGTGTAATGAACTCACCAACTTACCTTCCCACATTGTAGTCTAAAAGCTTGACGGCTTGAAGATGATCATTCACACCTAGGTCACAAAGTTCATTCGCACCAAAGTTTTTTCCCATCTTAGCTCCTTTGTACCTAGGTTACAAAGTTCATTCTCATTTTAGATCTTTCACATCATAGTTCCTTCGCAACTAGGTACTAAAGATCCTTTGCATATAAAATCATTTGTACCTTAGGTCATTTGCATCAAAGTTCCTTCACGCCTAGATTTAAAGTTTCTTCACACTAAAAGATTATTCAAATTTAGAATCATTCACACCTACGTTTAGGGTTCATTTGTATTAAGAGTTCATTTGCACAAAGAGTTCATTTAACCATAGGTTTAGATGCTTTGCACTAAGAATTTCTTCGTACCTAGGTTTAGAGTTCCTTCGCACTAAAAGTTCATACATACTTAGAATCATGAAGGGAGTGAGCCCGGAGTGGAAGTATGTGAGTGAAAGCAAGAGCTATCGTGGAAGGAACGAGAGAGAGAGAGAGAGAGAGAGATATATATATATATATATATATATATATATATATATATACACACACACACACACACACAGAGAAGATGTGGAAACTCCAAGAGTCACAATGTGTGACTGGTCGCCTTCCCTTTATTCAAATATCGCTAAAAGAATAAAGAATGAAGTGACAATGACAGACACTTACCACCTGCAGTGTATAGGTGTGCAGGTACTATCAGTGTAATTATACATGGGCAGTTAGGCATAGGCGCATTTACCCCCAATAACCTCCCATTTAAAGGTGAATGTGCCCCTAGTGAGGAGAGAATAAGAAAAAAGTGACAAAGTACAAATGTACATAAGTATAATAGGATGAGGAAAGACGTCATCTCATCCAATGCCCGTCAACTTCTTAAGAAAGGTAAGATGCTCTGTTGAGAGACTTTTCATCAACAAATCTACAAGATTTTGGTCAATTGAGATCTTGACAAGGTCAATAGACCTCTCCTCAATGATCTCCCTCATAAAGTGGTAATCTCGATGTGTTTTATTTTTCGCATGGAAGACTAGCTAACTAGATAGCAGTCATAGAATCCAAATGTAGTGTAGGGACCATATTAACGAAACCAAGGTCGACCACTAGACAGCCTACTAACCAGAGGCCCTCCTTGCAAGTCTCAATGGTGATTGTAACATACTTAGCCTCGATAGTAGAGAGGGCCGTGCATTTTTGCACCATGGACATCCAAGAAAGAATAGCTCCAACAAAGATGAAGACATATCCAGAGGTGGACTTCCTACTGTCTACATGTCCTACATAATCACAGTCAGTATATCCCACAACTCTTGTATCATGGCCACCATAACATATGCACATACCTATTATACCCTTCAAATATCTCACGATAGCCTTTATGGTGTAGCAATACCATCATGCCAAGTGTAGCCATATAGAGTGTCACAACTCCCACTACAAATGTTATGCCAAGATGAGTGGCTACCATGGGATACATCAAACTACCCATGGCGGAGGTATAAGGGATCTTGGCCATCTTGACCTTCTCCTCATTAGACTGTTGATAATCGGCATGACTAATCTTCACATATAAAGATAGAGGATAGCCAATAGACTTACCATCCTACATATGAAACCACTCAAGGACTTTTTGGAGATACTCCTTTTGTGATAGATAAAGGAGCCCCTTAGAGCGATCATGTGTGATGTGTATGCCAAGAATATACTAGGAATGTCCGATGTCCTTCATCTCAAAGCTCTTCTTGAGAAAAGTTTTTAAGGCATTTAGCTCATCATGAGCTCTCCCAACAATAAGCATGTCGTCCACATAGAGTACCAAAATCATGAGATTGCCATCACGAGCCTTCTTCATGTATAATCACAAATCAATAGCACTACAACTATATCCTTATGAATGTATAAAAGCATCAAACTTGTAGTACCATTTCCTAGGTGTTTGCGTAAGGCCATAGAGGCTCTTTCTCAACTTGCACACTAGGTGTTTCTTGCCTTTTTCTTCAAAGCCCTTAGGCTATTGCATATAGGTCTCATTATGCAATCCCTCATGTGATAAATGTGTATTTATATCCATTTGATAAATATCTAAATCTTGTTGAGAAAGCAATTTTAGTATTAAGTGTAGGGTCATCATTTTGACCACAAGAGAAAAGACTTCAACTAGTTCTTACTTGTACATCTTGGAGACAAGATCACGGTTCCTTGCACGGTATACAACCGGCTAACACTTGCACAACTTGGACGTTGGCATCTTTTGATCCTTCTTGAGTCTCCTTCTCTCCTACACAATATGTGTAGGGCTCTCTCTTGGTGCTTGATTTCAGCAGAACTTCCGCAACACTTGCACCTTCTCTTCTCCTCTTGGAACTTGATTTTAGCAGAGCTTTCGCAGCACTGACACCTTCTCTTCTCCTCTTGGATGCATGCAAAGTGATGCTTCCTTTACCTCTCTCATACCCAAGGAGAGCCTCCTCTTTTATAGGCTTTCAAGAGCTTCTCTTCTTGGAGAGAGACTTGAGTTGATCTTCATGCAAGATGTGGTTGTTCCAGGACCTACTCTACAGCACCAATTTCGAGATATGGAGTTACTTGAGTGAAAGTTGTATCAATGTCTCTAACAAACTCATCTACTGCAAAAATCTTATCCTTCGTAAGAAGAATGGGTGGTAAATGAGGCTTACCATAGATGATCTCAAAGGGTGCCTTACCAGCACTAGAGTGCACCGTATTATTGTATGCAAACCCTACTAAAGGCAAATACTTTTCCCATTCTCTTTGATTATTAGAGACATAGGATTTCAAAAGGTCCATAACAATAGAATTAGCACTTTCACTCAACCCATCCGATTGAGGATGATAAGAGGATGAAAACTTTAACTTTGTCCCGAGGTTCTCAAAGAGAGCTTACCAAAAGAGGCTGGTCATGCGGGGATCTCAATCACTTATAATGGACTTAGGCATGCCATGATTTTTGAAAATATGAGCAATGAATAGCTTAGCCATATGATCATCTTTGATTGTCTTTCACACAAGTGTAAAGTGAGCATGCTTACTAAATATATCAATGATAGTCCAGATTGCATCGTTGCCTACTTGTGTGCGAGGAAACTCCATGATAAAGTCCATGGCTATAATTTCCCAAGGCTCATTGGGAATAGGTAATGGCTTCAGTAGACCATGTGGTTTATGCATATCATACTTTACTTTTTGGCATATCTTGCACTCGCGGACATATCTTTCAATGTCAGCTCTAAGAGTGGGCCAAAAGAAATATATTTCCAATGCTTGAGTAGTGGGTAGAATACCCCTATGTCCAGCATATGGGGATGCATGTGCTTCATCCATTACCTTGTGTCGTAATGGTAATGCTACACAAATTTCTTGATGATGATACAAATAATCATCTCGAATTGAGTAAGGTGTAATTGACTAACCTAAGTTAAGATGATCCCATATGGTTAAGAAGTCGAAATCAGTTGCATACATTTTGGGTAAATCCATGAACTCATTATGGTAAATAGTTGTGATTGCATTCACTTGAGGTCGTCATGATAGAGCATCTACTACCACATTCTTAGTTCCAGATGTATGAAGGATTTGAAAATGAAACATAGATAAGAAACTTGCCCAACGCATCTGTTTCTCTGAGAGCTTCTTCTGAGTGAGGAAGTATCTTAGACTTTGGTGATCTATTTTAATAACAAAATCTGCACCAAGTAAATAGTGTTTCCATACTTGAAGAGCATGTACCACTGCCATAAGCTCTTTCTCATATACTGGAGCATATAGCTCATGATCCTTGAGGCGTCGGCTCTCAAATGCTACTGCATGATGCTCTTGGTTAAGCACAGCTCCGATGCAATCCCTAGAAGCATCACAGTGAACTTCAAAAGGTTTTTCAAGATCCAAAACTATGAGAACTACTTCTTGAGTCACAAGAAACTTAATTCTTTCAAAGGCTTGTAGTTGCCTTGATCCCCAGCAAAAAGGCATTCGCTGCTTAGTAAGGTCATGTAGAGGAGATGCAACATATGCAAAACCCCGTATGAACCTCTTGTAGTATGAACATAGGCCCAAGAAACTTCTAACTTCATGTACAGAAGTAGATGTAGGCCAATCAACAATGGCTTAAATCTTCTCAAGATCCATTCTCACCAAATTGTGAGAAACAATATGGCCCAAGTAATAAATTTTCGAAAGGAAGAATTCACTCTTCTTAGCATTAACCTGTAGTCTATGCTTGCGAAGCTCTTGAAAAACAATAGATAGATGTTTTCTATGCTCTTCCTCAGACCGTGAAAATATTAGAATGTCATCAAAGAAGACCTTGTGAACTTTGAGTGAGGTCTAAAAATTCTCTCCATCATTCAGTTGAATGTGGTGGGTGCATTAGTCAAACCAAATGGCATGACTAAAAACTCGTATAGTCCAAATGTTGTATGAAAAGTTGTCTTATGAACATCTTTAGGTGCTATCCATATCTACTGATAGCTGCTCTTGAGATCAATGCGACTAAAGATACTAGCCCCTTGCAACTTATCCAAGATATCATCTATCCTTGGGATAGGAAAATGATTCTTGATTGTGATCTTGTTCAAAGATCTGTAGTCTATGCACATACAGAAAGAACCATCTTTCTTTTGAACAAGACTGGAGAGCAATATGGAGAAGAGCTAGGTTGAACTAACCATTTTTCCAATAGTTTGTTTACTTGTTTTAGAATCTCCTCTTGCTGACTTGCACTTACTCGGTAAGGCAGTTGGTTAGGTGGTGAGCTCCTTGGGATAAGATCAATTGTGTGATCTTCCGGGTGCTTAGGAGGTAACTCTTTGTCATAGGTTTCCTTCCTTCCAAAGTGAGAGTCAACCACCAATTGCTAGCGGTGTCTTTCAAGTGCATGCCTACATGCCTGAGCTTGGACTTTTTTGAGAAATTACCATCAGAAAAAGCAACTTCAAATTGGCTTAGCAGGATCTCTCTTACTGAAGTAAGAGTCAAACTTTATGAATTATCCCCAGACTTGAAAATCTTGGTCTTCTTAATCTTGCTCCTCTTATAGTCCCTCTTTGTCCATTTGTGGATTGCACGAGACTTAGAACCAAGAGAGTAGAAACTAGAAGATGATGAGGAGGAGGAGGAACTTGAGTAATCAAGGGAGTAGTTGGTTGCTGAGGGAGATGACTCCCTCCTTATCCGCCTCACTCGAGGTGAGGTCTTTTTACTCTTCTTGACCCGAGAGTCCTTCTTCCTTCTAGGAAGCTTCTCTGCAATTGGGTGCTTTGCATCTTCACCATCAATTGGTGCAATGGTGCTTCCTCTAGTATCACCATCTTTTGGAGGATTTGGTCCTTCATAAGTAGCTTCTTCCCTTCCCCTTAAGCTGTCAATCAATTGACGTACTTCGAGAATTTCCAACAAGCTATGGTACTCTATCAATTGAGCCCATAATTGCTCACTTGTAGGTGCTTCATTGGTTGCCATCTTTACCTTCTTCTTGCAAGGATCCCCTTTACTTTGAGAAAAGCAAAGAGACCTGATTTGATACCACTGTTATAATATCTGAAATACACGCTCGACTTTCTTATATACTTAATATATATATGGTGAATATTATGCTGGCACAGAGAGAGAATAGATGAGAGAAAAGAAAGGTGTAGAGAGAGATATATATAGAGAAATTAACAACACACTAGGGACTGGAAGATGGGCTAGCAGTCCCCCCCCTTGTGGAGTTATATTATTCACAAGGAGCAAGCTCCTCCGTTACACATAAACTAGTTCTTACTTTTAGATCTTGGAGACAAGAACATGGTTCCTTGCATGGTATACAACTAACTAACACTTGCACAACTTGGAAGTTGACATCTTTTGATCCTTCTTGAGTCTCCTTCTCTCCTACACAATATGTGTAGGGCTCTCCTCTTGGCGCTTGATTTCAGCAGAGCTTCCGCAACACTTGTACCTTCTCTTCTCCTCTTGGAACTTGATTTCAATAGAGCTTCTGCAGCACTTGCACAACTTGGAAGTTGGCACCTTTTGATCCTTCTTGAGTCTCCTTCTCTCCTACACAATATGTGTAGGGCTCTCCTCTTGGCGCTTGATTTTAGCAGAGCTTCCGCAACATTTGTACCTTCTCTTCTCCTCTTGGAACTTGATTTCAATAGAGCTTCTGCAACACTTGCACCTTCTCTTCTCCTCTTGGAACTTGATTTCAGTGGAGCTTCTGCAGCACTTGATTTCATCAGAGCATTCGCAGCACTTGAACCTTCCTTCTCCTCTGGATGCATACAAAGTGATGCTTCCTTCACCTCTCTCATACCCAAGTAGGGCCTCCTCTTTTATAGGCTTTTAAGAGCTTCTCTTCTTGGAGAGAGACTTGAGTTGATCTTCACGCAAGATGTGGATGTTCCAAGTCCTACTCTGCAGCACCAATTTCAAGATATCTCTCTGTGTGTTGCTCAAATGAAAAAACATCCAACATGAAAGTTATAGATCTCTTTGTTTCCAATAACCTTCATGGGCCATTTTTAGAGATCATCTTTCTATCGCCAGATATTTTAAAAATAAATTAACCGTGTCTTTTTTCTTTTAACAGCTTCTCAAACTTGTACTCTTAATTTGTGGTCCATGCAACCACCTTAAGGAGAGTTCATTAAATTGCCTTGGATCTCAACCTTAAGATTGACTTCCACATAAAATCTTGTGTCATTTTAGACCTTAGAAAGAGAAAATCACTTCTCTCCTTACTTCCAGAGGATCATGTCTCTTGTCTTTCTTAGTGAGAGAATTACCTCTCTCGCCTTTCTTAATGAGAGAAAAAAACATTAAACCTTGAATTGTAAGGGAGAGGATTATCCCAAATGAATGCAATGCTCATTACACACAAGTAAACATTCCCAGGCGTCCCTGGATGCACACATAAATACATATACACAATGCTACTGCACTTCCTCTTCTTAGAACTTAATCCATCTTCATTTATGTGTAACTCCTTGGTTCTTGTGTACACTCTTACACTTGACAAACACTTCTTTCCCCCTTCATAACTTATACCGCATGTACTAGATATCCCCGTCACAATGCTATGATCACCCCATTAAGTGATGCACTAGGAATACTGGTCTCTAACTGGTCTTATGGCCATGCTAGATCATCATCAACACTTAAAGAAAAGTGAGTCATTAATTTACTAGCATAAATTTATTAAATAGAGAATGTGTAATTGTAACGTGTCCCCCTGTCCACTTGTAGGACACGTCTTAGCAGCCCATCGGGAAGAGAGTCTAGAAAGTGCCGCCCGATACTCCCAAGGAATGTCATGGGGTTTGTGATCTAGGTCCTCCCGAGTCTGCCATGAAGTGAAAGCATTCCGACCATTCCCACTTAGGACCGACGTGAATCAGGGTTTTTCTAATGATCAAGTTCCTAGAAGATAACTAGCGTAGACGAACTACTTTACGCAAAAAACATCAGGGTCGAAGCGGATTTATACTGCACTTGGTTCAAGGAGAATGGGAAATGAGAGGGATGCGAAGCTTGACCTCTCTGCCTGTAAGGCATAGTCCCATTCTGTTCCCCTAAAACAGTATAAATCGGGACTCTAGCTCTAAAGATTCTAGGTCATCATTTACCTTGCTGTCAATTCCTTTTAGAAAAGTTCGCGGCCAACCGGGACCACCCTTCCATAGGACGAACCCAAGGTTACATCCACCGCACTTTCCTCAGGTTGTTTTAGTTATCTAATTACCTACCATGTTTAGTTTGACAAGCAAAAATAGCTTCTTTAATTAGCCAATTAATCACTGGTTCCTTCATGTAACTTGGGCACTGACATAGAAAAACAATGTCAAGCAAGTTCCTTTTCAACATTTGATCTTTATTTATCAGTCTTTGAAATACATCATATAATCCACCCGAAGGCTAATCCATAATCTGCCAAAGGCAATTCCAGCAATCCTCAGGGATCGCTATTCCAAGTTCCGCCCGTTGACTAGTATGCGGGCCTCGAGATCCAATCTCGAGTCACGTCGGCCTCTTGTGCAGGACCCGGAGGCAAGGGATTTACGGCTTGAGCCCCCTTGGCACCCAAGCGTCCTCTTGCTCCAAGTAGCACCAACGGAGAGACCTCTCGCGATGGGTTCGGTCCACGTATTCGGCATGGCTAACAACCCCGTTGGATAGGGTCAGGCAGACAGTCGGGGGTAGCTGATGTTGCCTCTCCCTCCAGACTTTCAACCTGAAGCATTAGTTATTTTCCAGCATTAGTTCCTTGATCAAAGAAGAACAAACAGTGCTCCTAAGTGTACAAACACAAGCACTCCAGTGGTCATTTATACGGCCAACTGCTAAGGTGTGAATCCTTCTCTCCGAATACATCCAGCATTTGATCCGGGATCAATCGTGACTTAGCAAGATCCCAAGGGTTTTGTAAATTAAGTTTCTTATTTACCGTTTATCCTTGGGTTAGGGTTTATACCCTGCTAGCCCAAATTGTCAATATCTTAGGTTTCCTTATATTAAGGTCATTACATCCTGGACAAACCCATTGTCCTCACTTGATTGGTCAATTTCCTGCTAGGTAATTCATAATTACCCTAACTTGGCAAATTAGCTTCAAGGAAGGGTGATGTAGCAGGATGACTACCCATCCTCTAGAAATTTAGACTTGTACTTAGAACTCATCAACCTTGTTCTAAGGAGTGGCAATACTATTTTGTGCTGTAGACACAAAATCATGCGACGTTGCAACTTGTTGCACGAGATAGGTGTCGCACCTATCTTGTGGGATTATTTCTCCCATCACACAGTATTCCTTGGTCAAGAATACCTTTGGTCAAGATGTAGGGTTTGGGAGTCCTCTTGACCCAACCCAACCCTAACCCCACTAGGCCGATAACGCTTTGGCCCTATTGTTCCTAAATTCATACGGAGGTCTAGTATTTGATCAATTGATCCTTAGGGTGAGAATCCTAGATTGTTCTTGCATGGGCGTCTAGATAACCCTAACATTTTCGAGAATGTGGGTAGGATCTTTGGGATCGAAAGTCTTAAATTGGCATCCCAAGTGCAATACTAGGCAGAATTTTAATGTAACTTAATCCTACCTAGCACTTTGAGGTGATCGTCATATGCAATCTAATCATACCTTTATGATTCCCATGTGAGTTACACAATTACAAGTGATTTAATTGTCTTACGACAAGAGGTGATCTTTCCTTAGAGATGCAAATACTTAAAGATGTAAATAAATGCAAGATAGGTGAGATGCATCATTCCATGCAAATATGCGATTTCAGGACCATAGACCTTTTCCTTCTATGCAGCTACTATAAGTTCTACAATGATCGTTACTTTTCCTCTTGATGCAACGAAATCAAAGCTTTAATATTTTTAATGAAGATGCATTCAAGCTTTGATTTTTAAAAAAAACTACATGCATGAGCGAATGCCATGAGTCCATCCTTGATTTAATCCTTTCTTTTATCACTTAACCCGACCTAAAATGTAACCATCTTCGCGTGTAATTTTCCATGCATTGCGGCTATTTGGACATCATTCAATGGGCATCTAAGATTATCTCATACACGAGTCACAACTAGGAAATTATTACCTAAGTGCATTATGTGCTGTTCTTTTCGCGAGGCAACAAGGATGCCTTTAGACAAATCCACCTTTTAACTTATGCAATATGCGTTCAAGAATGCAACTACCATGACCATGCAAGTACTCGTCATGCAACTTACTTGGTAATTCGATGCGAGTATATAAATTTTCCAATGTATTCAAACTTGCCTACATGAATTAAAGACATACTTAAATGCATCCTTTCATGCAGGAAATTTATCGGAACCTAGGCATGAAGAATTGGGGAGTTGTCCACTCGCGTACTTGGGGTGGAAGCTCCCGCGTGTGCGCCTCGCGACTTTTGCTTAGGAGCCATCAATGACGTAGAACTCGATTCAGCAAACTCTCCTTGCCCTTTATCCGATTTCCAAAACTCCCTTCTGCCCGCGAATTTACTCCTCTTCGCAGGAAACGAGCCTTATAAATTTAAAAACCCGAGAGAGGTATGGGTGAATAAGGCTTATGGAAGCCTTATTGGAAGCTTCCAAGCTTCTGTTACAGCAGAATGACGTGGAGAGAGAAAATGATGATTGGGAAAAATGATGAGGATGGAGGTGAAGACGACGACAATGATGATTATGATGACGATGGTGGCCCAGGACGGAGGCGGCAATGTGGCGGTAGCCCTGGCGGCGTGAAGGCAACGTGGCGACGGCAGCAACGGCACGATCCTCTCTCTCTCCCCTCTCAAGCTTGAGAGGAGGGGGTCATATAGATTGAAGGGGGGGGATAGCCACACACATGGCTAGTTGCATGCCTCCTCCCCCCCATGCTTTCCTACTCCACACTCACTCCTCTCACATGTGGCTAGTTGCATGCCTCCTCCCCCCATGCTCTCCTACTCCACACCCACTCCTCTCACACTCCCTCTCCCCCGCCATGCAACGGCTGAAGGGGAGGGGGTTTAATAAAAAAATTTGCACTAAATTATCCATTATCCTTTTGCTTTTCCCATGAAGGGTGTTCCCACGTGGGCTTGCGGTTTCAAGCCACGGCTTCCTATATGCAACACGAAGCTGGAGTTTGCTATTGCGCTTACATTCTCTCCCCCTTAGAGGAATCGAGATGCCCTCATCTCGAGAAGATCTAGGGGGTATTGTTGGTTGAGAGTACTTTCATCCATCCAAGTGGCATCCTCTTCGGGGTAATCTTTCCACTGGACGAGGTATTCTCTCAAGGTCCTGGATCTCAAATGCCTCTCCCTAATATCTAAGATCCTTTCATGCCGTAGCTCAAGGACTTCTTGGCTAGGCATTACAACTTCTTGATCATCAAGCACGTGACTAGGGTTAGGCACATATTTTTTCAATAGGCTGATATGGAATACATTATGAACTTTTAGGTTTTCAAGGAGTTGCAGTCAGTAAGCATTAGGCCCTAGGCACTTGAGAATCTTGTAGGGTCCATAATACCTTGGACTTAGCTTTTTGCATTCACCCAAGGATAGGGAACTCTTCTTTGGACGCACGCGAATGAAGACCATATCACCCTCAACGAAGGATCTATCTTGACATTTCAAGACTGCGTAGGCCTTCTGTCTGTCCTTGGCAGCTTGGATGTCCTATCTTATTGACTTGATTTGATCATCCATGTCTTCCAGCATCTGCTTTGAGGCTTCAACCCTCAAGGTTGGATCCGAAAAGCTTAAAGGAGTGCGACAATCATGCCCATACAATGCTTGAAAAGGGGTCATCTGAATGCTTTGTTAGTAAGAAGCATTGTAGGCAAACTGAACCAGTGGCAAATATTGAATCCACTTTTTGGGTTCGCGACAACAGTGTGCCCTTAGCATATCTTCAATGACTTGGTTGACTCATTCTATTTGACCATCAGTTTGGGGATGATAAGCTGTACTGAAACAGAGTTGAGTCCCAATGGCCTTGAAGATAGCCCTCCAGAAGTGTGATGTGAAGAGAGAGTCACGATCGCTAATGATTCTTCTGGGTAACCCATGCAATTTGAATATTTCCTTGATGAATAACCTTGCGATGTCTGAGGCTTTATAGTTTGTCTTAACAGGGATAAGATGTGCAACCTTGGTGAGCATATCCACCACAACCATAATGGAGTTGTATCCTCCCTGAACTTGGGGCAGGCCAACAACAAAGTCCATACTAATGAATTCCCATTTCATTTGGGGAATGTCAAGTGGTTGCAATTTCCCTAGCATTTTGACATGTTCGGCCTTAATGCGTTTGACAAGACAAACATTCCATGACATATTTAAGAACGTTACCTTTGAGCCTATCCCAATAATAGCTCTTTCTGACCGCATTGAGGGTCTTGGCATAGCCAGGATGTCCTGAGAAAGGGGAGTCATGGGCTTCCCAAAGTATCTTCTGCTTGAGTTATTGGCTTGCTGGTATACATAATCTCATTCTATAGTAGACAAGTCCACTACTGATAGAGAATTCTTGATACTTTTCTTGTAGCTCCGGGTCTTGATCCTTGATGGGGATCTCCCTTAGGAATTTTTGATAGGTTGGGTCATGGCATACCTCTTCTCTAGCTAGCCCAAGAATTGGGTTGTTTGGCATGGATACCTTTATGGCTAGAGATCTTGCTATTGATGGATCTTGCAAAATCAGAGAATTCAGAAATGCCTTGCGCGACTGAGTGCATCAGCAACTACATTCTCCTTTCCAGGCCAGTATTTGATTTTAAAATCATATTCCTCCAGCACTTCAATCCATCGACGTTTCCTCATATTGAGCTCATTCTGGGTAAAAATCCATTTAAGACTCTTGTGGTCCATCACTAAGGTAAATTTGTTACCCAGCAAGTAGTGCCTCCAAAGTTTGAGAGCATGGATGACAGCCAACAGTTCCAGATCGTGGGTAGCATAATTCCTTTCATGGCTCTTCACTTTCCTTGAAGAGTATGCTATGGGATGACCTTCTTGCATAAGCACACATCCTAAGGCAAGTGCGCTAGCATCGATTATCACTCCAAACCTCTTACTAAGATCAGGAAGTTTCAGGATGGGTGTTGATACCAAGCTTTGCTTTAGTTTGTCAAAGCTGGTCTATTCAGCAGGTGACTATACAATTGATACTTGCTTCTTTAGTAGATCAGTCAGCGGTGCTACAATCAAAGCATAGTTGTTGATAAAGACCATGTACCATCATGTCAATCCAAGGAAGCTACATATTTATTTGATGGAAGTTGGTGTTGGCCATTCTAGAACGTCTTTAACCTTGGCCAGATCCACTGAAATTCCTTCCGCTGATACAATGAATCCTAGATATTCAATCTGTCGCTTAAAAAATGCACACTTCTTCTTCTTGGCATAAAGCTTGTGTGTCCTCATTGTCTCAAGGACGATACGAAGCTAGGGTTCATGATCTTCTTCCTGTTTGGAGTAGACTAGGGTATCGTCAAAGAAGACGAGTACAAAGTCATCAAGATAGGGCCTAAAGATATCCTGCATTAGCCTGTTGGAGCTAGATGTTCATGATGTTTGTTGTAGTTGTGCTCGTGAGAGGACACTTCATACCTAAGTTCGGGAAAATGACAACCCCTAAAAACTTACTCCAAATTGCAACATTTTTTTGACCAATTTGTATGCATATACTACATTGTTGAGATTTTTTTGAATTAATTACCGATGTGTCATAGTTGTTATCTTTGAAGGTACGTTGATACAATCTAGTAAAAGAAAAAACTCCAATTCGAAGGAGTTTTTATACAAGAAAAGAGTAAGATTATAGTCAAAATATGATAGATTTTCTTTAACTTTGTGATTTTGCATTACATTTTATAAATGCCAAATTATCAAGATGAGTATATCACTTAAATATACTAATATTGACAAAAGAGGGGGATGACAAAGGGCATAGACTGTTATGGATGTTTAGGATTGCCAAAAAAAGTTATTAGGATAATTGCAAAAACTCTATTGTAGCCTAGCCATAAAGTAGCACCTTGATAGTCATCAGGAGGAAGATGGAGACCGTGTCTATTCAACCATACCTCAAAGATTTATGAGGATTTGTGTGATGATTCAAAAATATATGCTATATGATGAGATAGGTGAAGGAGATTTGGGGGGGGGGGGGGGGGGGGGGGGGGGGGGGGGGGAGGGGACTTTAATTAGTATAAGGTGTATAAGATTTAAAAAAGAAGAGGAAAAATAAGTTGTTTTTGAGAAAGGGGGGTGTGAGATTTTGAAAGGGGTGTCAATTTTGTATGCATCTATCTTATGGAGGGGAAGGGAGGGGAAGGGAGGAGAGGGATCTTCATAGGGTGCCAAAGGACAATTGCGTGGCATCCAATGATCATCACTTGCCTTCCCATGATCATCATCCAGAAAGTCATCATGATTGTTGACAGCGTCATTTGGAATTTTTCTTGAATAAAACACAACTCTTTTCTAGTCAATCTGTAAATAGCCCCTTTATATTACACCCTTTTGTATCTAAAAATTATATGAAAATGATATTTTTAAAATACCTTATTTTGAACCCACATGATACATACATATATATGTGAGTGACCCCCCCCCCCCCCAAGCGCAAAGGTGATAGATGTCGTTATGATAGAGCAAATACTTGCCCATCAACTAGTACCTCATACCTCTCAGTTATAGTACATCAAAGTATTATGCACGCCCTCATAAGTCTTTATGACAACACTATTTAACAATGATGTATAGGCAATGTGAAAACCAAGAGAATTCTAGTTGGATGGATAATCATGGTTGATTTAGAGATTCAAGATTACGTGATGGAATCATTGAGGCATTTTTATAGTAGTATTACTACTCTTTTGCAGTCTTTTCAAGGCCAAGAATGTAGCACAATTTTCTTATATCACCACTAAAATGGTCTTCTCCACAGTGACAAGAATATGTAGTGGTATTACTATTCATTATTATGCATAGATTGATGCTAATGAGAGGGCCATGGTAACTCACAGACCTCTATTTGTCACGTAGCAACAATGGGCTTTGTTGAAGGGCAATTGGTATGGAAAATTACATATGTAGGCATGAGATCATTGGTGAGGCTACTTGAGAGAGGTTTCAATAAGACCAAAGAACATTTGGATTTCATATTACTTTCTCTTTGTATTTATAATGAAGATCTTCATGCTTTTGTGGAGATGGCAAAGAACCTTTTGCTAAAGAATGCTAAATTAAAATAGAAAATGCTTGCATAAAATGTTACTTGGTGTAGTCATGAAGGCAAAATCCAACCATTTTTACAAGATATGATCATTTCATTGGAGCATTATGATGATAGTGACATGTCCAAATGTGAAGAGGCAACCTATACTGAGAATGAAGAAGGTCATGGGTGGCAAGTATACTATGTACCATGTCATGGACAAAGAGCATTACTCTAATGAACTTGAACAACTATCTATGGGGATCAAGCAAATGTAATGTTGAACTCTTTACTTGTTCAAGGTGTTGATGATGAAGAAGAGGACAATGAGCAACATGAAGAGCAATATGAAGAACAACACGAGGGAAATGAACAAGATGAAGAACAAGAAGATGACCAATGACCAGCAAGAAGATGAACTAAGAGAGGATAATGAAGAGGAAAATGCATATGAGGATAACCTAGTAAGTGAAAAACCACATGGACCATTTGTGGATGAAGGCATATATGCAAAATATGATGATGTTTAAGACTTTAAGCACTCTTATGATGGACTCATTAAGGATATGCAGCATCATCAACCAAGGTCCACACCAATGGAACGCCAATCAAAGAAGAGCGGTATACTCCTTTTGTTGCATATACATATGATTATGAGGACTTTGACAATCGATAATGATTGGAATGCATATGGTGTGGATATACATGAAGATGTTGTGGAATTGTATTCCCTTATGACTCGATGGATTATGGATGTGATTGTGGGATGTATGGGGATACTTCTTTCTACTCATTTAATCTAGGTGGTAAGAATCTTGTGATTGATGACAATTTTCTTCCCTTTGAGCATTATTATGTTGGAATATCTTTTGATCTAGGAGGTTAAGGGATGGATTTTGGATCTTGTTTAGACCAATATCTATCTTGGGGGATTTTCTATATTTAAGAGGCTCTATTAGCTGAAAATTAGTCACTTTTAGCTTTTGTTTTACTATGGACAGTTTTTAGATAGCTTATTGTTTTACAATAGTTTTAATTCTAATTTGTTTCCAGAGAAGAAAGACCAATATGAGCTGAAAGTATGTCAAATAAGCTTCCTTTTGACACATTTGGATAAGCCCATCAAAAGTTATTTTAGCTTTACTACAATAGGGTCTATAGTAGATAGCTTGCGGTCTATTGTTTGCAAGTGTCTTTTCATGGAGTTATGGTGATCAAGTTCTTAGCTTTATCATCTTAAATGGATATATATATGACTTGATTTTCCACTATCAATTCCATATGTTACACAGTACATCTACAAGATTTTTCCATTCTTGTAGCCATTGTAACAAAGTAATGCTCTGACTTTCCTTATATCTCAGCCATTGTAATAAGTTCCCAATTGTTTTTTAGGACAAAAACTTATTTGAGTGGGAATGGAATGTAAGGGTGGGCAATAAGATAACAAATAGTGGAAAAGGAAATAATATATGAGCAAGTATAAAAGGGGCCAAGATTTGTTATTTTTCACAATTGAATATTATTACCAATCACTTTTCTTCTTCAACTCTTTCCTCCAGCTTTCATGGTTGCCTTCTCCTTCCTTTTCTTGTGTTTCTCTCTCTTCTCTTATTGTTTTTTTCACCTCTTTCCTCTTTCTCTCTCCTTACAATCTTTCTCTCTCCTCATGTAGTCCTCTCTCTCCTATTATTCTCTCTCCTTGTTCACTTCACAAGACATTCTAATTTTAAAATATAAATGGCTAGTTTGGGAGAAGCTATTGTGGATAATTATAAGATTACAAGATTACAAGCATGCTATATGAGAGATTGCCTAAAATCATAATACAATGAAAGATCTTGAAAGAACAAGAGTCCATTCAAGTCCCCATTGTTATGTAAAATCATAATAATTTTTGTTTCATTATCAAGGCCAAGATGGAATCCTCTCTCAAGTTGTTGCTCAAACTCTCACCATATGTAAGAATAGGAGATTGTGACTACTTGAAAGGATTGAAATTTGCTATTTGATTAGAAAAGACATAGCTAATTTGAAATATAAATGGCTAGTTTGGGACAAGCTATTGCGGATAGTTGGAAGATTGAGCTTATCATAAGAATAAAGTCTTTCATCTTTCAATAGATGCACTCTCCAAAACACAATAGATTATTATAGGAAGGCTAAGTCAGAATCAAACTACTTGATGGAAATGGAGTAAAAAGTATATTATTTTATATTCACAAAAAGAGAAAAAAAACATAAAAAGTTTTATTTGTGATCTTTTGTTAAGCTTTGAATTTGAATATATTCAATGCGTTGCTTGTTTGTATGCAAGAATTTCAAGTCACATCTTGCTTGTAGAGCATAAAATGGAAGTGTAAGAATTGTGAGCATTTTTGCATAATCATTTCTTATGCTTCTTGAGTACAAAAGTGGTAGAAAAAATTTCCATGCTTATTATATGCATGCAGTAAAGTGTGATCACTTATTGCTTACATACATCTCAGAGCATTGACAAAGTGCTTAATTAATTCTTAGAAGCTAACACAACTATCACCTTGATTGTACATTGGATCACGTTGATTGCTACACTTTTTTAACCCAAAACTTTAGTTTTCCCTATGTAAATAATCTCAATATTACCTAGGCGACAAAATTGATTATTAGTTTAAGTGTTTGAATATCAACAAGGGACTAGAGCACTTGAAAATGATTGCCTCAACTATTACTTCTCATCACCACAACTACTACATTTTTGCTCAGAAAATACATATTTTTTAATCTCTATGTTACTTAGCATCATTGTTCACATCTAAAGACCCCACAATGTGCACCATAGGTGATCTATAGTTAGGACATTATTTTTCATTCACTTTCAAAAGTGTACATCATGCCTTGACTAAGAGTAGCCATCACCTTGACTAGATGCACTTTGGGCTTAACAAATCTCAATTGATGACTTTTTGGGTGGAAAAAACATTTGGGACAATCCTATGAGACAAGCATTAATGATGTCAATGTGGAAGCTCTATTTGAAGTTTTGCCCAAAGACAAAAGGTGTGTAGAATCACCTCCAATACTGTTGATAATCATCTCAATTACATGGCTAAATATTTCTAAAACTAGGGTCTACTACTATTACACTCGACATAGGACACTTCTAAGAGCACATAGTAGTCTCATTATCAATCAAACAAGAGTCTTTTGTAGAAAAATGGACTAGTCAAGAAATTTAAGTAGGTCACTTGATTGGTCCATCAATTTGATTGACTCTTCACCTTGATTGAGATTGATCACCTCTTCTAGATGATCAACTTAAGTGATTTTGATCATGTTGGTCAAGATGATCACATTTTTTTATTAGATCAATTGCATTACATCATGTCTACTCAAGGTAATCATCACCTTGATTCAATCACCTCTACTCATTTCGATCACCTTGATCAAGGTGATGACTACCTCCATTGATACTAAACTAGTCAAGTTGATCATTCCCTTGATTGGAACCAATGAGTGCTATAGCATCCCATGACATCTACATTATAAACACTCAAGGTGATCAATATATCCACATTACAATACAATCACTCAAGGTGATTGATATACCTACATTACAATACAAGCACTCAAGGTGATCAATATATCTACATTACAATACAATCACTCAAGGTGATCGATATATCTACACTACAATCACTTAAGGTGATCATTACCTATTACCTTGGATAGAATCCAATCACCTTGACTAATTCCAAGTCTAGTCAAGGTGATCAATCACCTTACATCCAAATGGACTAGGCATCACACTAATTGCATTTCATCACATCTACTCAAGATGATCATCACCTTGATTGGACCACCTCTACTCATTCTGATCACCTTGATTAAGGTGATTGCCACCTCTATTGGAAATGGAGGAAGAGAGAGAGGGGGAGAGAGAGAGAGAGAGAGAGAGAGAGAATGTAAGAGAGTGAGCAAGATTGGGTAGCAGTCCCACACTCAAAAGATGCAAGTAGTGGAATGATAGAAGGAAAGTATAGTAGGTCTAACCTAACTCTAGAAGTAGTGACACAACTTGTTAACTTAGTTGTGTCCACACCACAAACTAAAACATTGGGCACTACATAGTTGATCAATTATAACACCTCCCTACAATGCCAATGTATGATGTATAAAGAGTGAATCAATCACCAAAAGGTAGCAAGCTCAAGGAATTTCAAAAGTCCTCAAACTTTTCACACGATACTGCCTTGCTGAAAGTATCTACAACATTCTCTTATGTGGGGATATAGATCATGCTGATCTCCTCTACATGTGATCACTCTCTGACATATGATAATGTACCTCAATGTGTTTCGTACAAGCATGAAACACACAATTCCTTGCTACTACAATAGCACTCTAGCTGTCAAAAAGAATAGGAGTGGGTTCCTCTAAATGAACATGAAGATTGACAAATACATCGCATAACCAAGCACATTTGACTATGATTGTGAGAGTTGCCTCGTACTCAACTTCGCAAGATAAGGTAGCCACAACATGCTACTTCTTTCTTAGCCAAAAATGGATGATTGGCCTAGAAATAAACAATGTCCACTAGTAGAATACCTTGTATCATGATCATCAACCCAATTTGAATCATTGTAGGCATGCATTTGCAAGTTTCCCCCCTTGAAAAATTGCAAACCATATGACTATGTTCCTTGAAAATAGCAAAAAATGTGCTTAACAACTTGCCAATGTAGGGTCCTTGGATTATGCTTGTATCTGCTCACCGATGATACTGTATATTGCATGTTACAACTAGTGCTGCACAAAACAACATGCCATAAATAGCAACACTTGATAGATCATTACCATCATGCATTGAAAGCTTCACTCCTATTCCCATAGGTGTTCTCATAGGTTTAAATACTTGCATGTTAAACCTTATTAGCAACTTCTAAACATACTATGATTGAGATGGGTGGATTGAATCCCAAAAAAATAGTGAATCAACCCCATATTTGACATATCAAAATTAGACTACAATTCAGTCTCAAAATCTACAAATTTTCTCTCATTTGGTCTAGTGAGTAGCATATATCCACGTAAAGAATGATGATGATCAAATCCCTCACTTTCTTCTCTTTAAGTTTATATACAAGCCCTAAATCCCTTGGGCACCCATCTCCTTTTTTTATGTGATTGGGCATCTTGTCAAGGTCCTCCTTTCTGTTGAGAAATAAAAAATGATGTAAGTTCTAGAAAGAGATGTCCTGAATCCCATATGCACAGTGAGGAGAGTGGAGAAGCTGAAAAGCTATAAAGACATGTACTTGGTTCACTTTTCAATGCAATGCTATTTGTACTTTGTACTTCATTCTGTGTGTCTGTCATGGTCAGCTCAAGATTTTGTTTATGAGTCCAAGCCTACATCTTGGAACCTAATTCACTTGAGCAATAGTTTGTATTCTTGTCTATGTCACTATGAGTCTTGTTACCAACTTCCATCCTCCATGGTCAGTGTGTTATGCTCTAGATCCATATTTCCTCACATGGTATCAAAGCCTAGTCAGGCATGGCACTACTCCTCCAACTTCATTTCACTCTTATCTAGCTCACTTTGAGCTCAAACCAACTCAGGATAAGTTTGGAACCCCGATTCCTACTCTTTCTTCTCACTGCCTTGCTTGGCAGCCATAGCTAGACTGCACCTATCTTCAGTTGAGCACTTAGATCTCATCATATAGGTTGTTTTAGCTCTTTCCTTCTTCATCAAAGTCGCTTCTCAGCTTAAGGCACTCCTTGCTATCACATCAAACGATGACATTACCCCCTGCAGAACACGGCATTGTGCATTTATTGAAAATTGTACAGTTCAGAATACTGCAATAGTCTGTACAACTGTGCAAGCAGCGTAAGGCACAATCCAGGCGGCCATCATAGGGAAATTGAATCCCAGTACCTAAGCTCTCTTCTCATCAAAAAACCTCTAAAAATGATGGTGTATACAGCCCACACATAGTGAAAAACCATGCCCATGTCCTGGAACCCTAACTAGCAACCATAGCTAAAGCTTGGAAACTTGATTTTTTTCTCACTCTTCCTCCTCACTGAAGCCTCTTCCAATCAAACCTAATCAAATTCTAGTAAGATTTCCTCTCTAAGCCAACAAGAAAAAGCCTCAAGAAAAATATTAAGCATCAATGCCCAACATTGAGCTCCAAGATAGTATCTCCTTGATACTCATGCAGTGTTGTGAAACACTAATCATCCTATGTCTCTTAACACACTGAGATACAACTTCTTTGCTGGTTATTTGAAGCTGAAGCTTATTCTTGGTGTGTGGAAAAAGTAGCTCTCTTATTTTTCTCTTTCTTGTGCTTGTGCTTGTGCTTGTGCTTGAGAGAGGGAGTGTGAGAGTGTGAGGGTGAGGGACCATGGTGGAGAAGCTCTTCATCTTCTCCTCTCCTCTTCTCTTCTCTCCTCTCCTCTTGCCTCGCATGTGCGGCTATGGTGGATGGAGCTTGACGGTGGAGGGTTGAGCTTGCTTGAGCTTGCATCACAGATTGTGGAGCTACCAAAGTGCTTGAGGGAAAAGGCTACTCATTCGGGCATCAAGTTACGCTCATCACTACACTCGTAGGACCAAAGGAGTGTTGGCTAGGTGAGAGATAGCCATTAGAGCTCACTTGAAACACTGGAAACAATAAGAAGTCAATGACACTTCATTTTGGTTCCATTGCCAAGACCAACAGATTCAAGCTTGAGCACTTGTGCACTTCAAATTGAGGGTGGAAGTAGGGTTACATCCCTGAACCAGTGCTTGATGTAGGTAGGATATTTGGGAGTTTGATATTTGAAACAAGTAAGTATTTTGAGTTTTTATTGGTCAGGCAGGTAGGATAAATCATTTCAGTGCTTGAGCTTTGAATTTTGTTGCATTTAAAGTAGGATGAGACCAAGAGATTGAAGCGAATCACTTTAGGGTTGCTACTGTAAACAGGCCTAAAACAAGGTAAAACAAGGAAAAAAGGGGTTGAAATCCATTGACCAGGCAAGAGCATGAATGGGGCAATACTCAAGCACTAGAACGAGGGGTTAAAACCCAAGGAAGAGGAGGTGAAGGCTCATTTTCAGTCCCTGCAATGAGAGAGAGAGAGAGAGAGAGAGCTTGAGAGCTTGAGAGAGTTCCAGGGCAAGGCACGGATCGATCATCGCATATGGGTATTTTCTAGTAGTGTCACGTATATACAAACCTTGCCCCTTATCTATTATTGCATTCTTGAAGCTGGTGTGGCTTGACATGGCCAGAATCATTGTCGAATATTTGATTTTCACCTCATCGGGAACCACAACGACCGTCAAAATCGGATGCACTTGATAGGGTTCAGTTTCTAGAATAAAGCTTGGATGTCCGATTTTGGCTAATCAAATGGTCCAATTTTGGAAAATTAGACCACTCGGACACCACCCAACTGTCTGATCAGACACATTGCTCATTTGATTCAAACAATTGGATAATTGGATAGTCAAACCATCAATAATCAAATGATTGAGAATCAGACACTTGGACTAAACCAAATCAGAGAAGAGTTTGATTCTAGAAATCAGACATTGCAAATCGGACCAGAAGCTGATAGAATTTTTTCTAGACCCAACACATCCTAAGCTAGGTGGAGCACCGCTTGTAGTAGAGAAACCTTTCAACAACCTTCCAGACACATTTGATGGCTCATAGAGCCTCTTGACTACGAAAAGTGTAACTTGACGACCTACAAGTGACAAATAGTGAACCCATTAGCTATTTTCCCATTTAGAGCCCCAATTACTCCTTGACCAAGCTAAGAGCGTAGTAAAGGCCTTAGAGAACCCATAAGAGCGGCCAACAATTGCACTTAGAGCCGTATTTTTGTCAAAATATCAAGCTCCACCCATCTTTATTTGTGTGTGTCTGATCGACATTAGCTGGTTGGAGATAAATGTACAAGTGTGTGACATTAATAAGTCGGGATCTAACGATAGTTAGATGATGGTTAGTGAAACCTAGTATAATACTCTCTCTTTTAGTTTGTAGACTAAGTGAATGGAATAATGAAGAAGAAGAAGATGAGTTGATGCTCATGGTTATGCTCCACTCTCTGTCTCTCCCTCTCTTCCAATATGGTATTAGAGCCATGCTAGGTGGGCTCTCTGGAGCAAGAGGCAGTGAAGAAGACCTAAAGAAAGTGAAGATCCAGGGTTCTTTAAAGAGAGGCAGTCTGCCATTGTTTCTTGAAAGGTATGCATTGAGACATTGAGTTTGCCATTGCTCAAGCATTGTCTAGGAGTGACCAAGGCTCCATTGAGCATTTATAAGTTGTCAATGAGCACCATATGCTATTGATATGCTACGAATACACCTTGTCAAGCTACATGAATTGCACCTGTTGCATGCTGAACTTCATTGATTGCCAAGACATCACACAAAGTGGCTATTAAGTGGTTAAATGATGGTACATACCCTTTGAAAGGTGCTTGAAGACTATTGTATGTAGATGCTTTGGAGAGGGCTCAATTATGAGTTGAGACATGAATGTACAAATCTAAAATTAAGTCTAAACTGTTGTATACTTGAATGGACATCATGTAATTTGTCATGATTGACACACAAGAACACTTTGACATGCTCAAAAAGCATCATTGAAGCATAGGTATATGCAAGAAGGACATATGCCTTGTTCTTGTGCCTTGGAGCTGAAATTTGGAGGTCAAAACACTTAGATCTAGAGCATTTACTTGGTTGGAAAATTGTCATGAATTTATGAACAACAAGCATTATAAAGCATTACATGATATTGCTTGGTTCATGCCAAATGTATGACTTGGGGTGCATCTACTGAATGTCTAGAACTGAAAACAAATGCATTTAAAGTGTCTTGGCTAGTTACAAGCAGGGAATGCAGTCCATGACCTTGCTCCTTGAAGACAAAGTGTTTGTGGTTGTATGTATGGTCATGTATTGACCCCGACACACTGAAGCAAATGTATGAAGTGATTTGAAGACATTTTTGAGCTGGATACACTTTGTTTTGCTGAGTATTTGTTGACTGCAACCTACAGGCAAGATATTTGACACTTTTACTTTATGTCTATGCACTGATATGTGCTCGAATGATCATTATGGAACCCTACATGTACTAGTAGATATTTGTGAGATTTTGGGGCATGTATGACATGCATACACATTGGTTTTGGCTGTAAATCAGCTGTTAGTCATTTACAGCTTGCAAAATTCAAACTGCATGTATGTACTCTGATAGTAAGGTTGCATGATACAAAGTATACAGAAAATACATGGTCTATGTACTGACAGATATACCTACGAGTTATGCCACATGTTTGTGGATGGTTTTGAGATGTTGATGGGCTGAAATACCTTGGTTTTAACAGTGAATTTGTTGCAAAAAACTATCATAAACAGTCAAAGACTGCAGTTGGTCAGTGATACTTGCTAGCTTGTAGGTAGTCAAGCATACATTGTCTATTGCAACATGGCTAATGCACAGGGCACTGACAACATTACCCAGATTGTGGGTTCAATTGGGTTGTTTTGGAGCCCCTATGCCGTCAAAAATATATCTATTTCGAAGTACCAAGCATGTGGAGCTTGTTTTAAGGTATACAAGGCTTTATTTAGCTTGAAACCTTGTACTCTTGACTGTGCACAAAAAATCTTGGAGGTTTTGCAACATATACATCCTCTTCCAAATCTCCATCCAAAAATGTTGTCTTTATATGCAATTGATGTGCATCCCAATTGAAATGTGAAACCATAGGAATCAAACATTTAATGGTAGTCGTCTTGGATGTAGAAGCAAATGTCTCCTCATACTCAATGCCCTTTTCCTCAGCATATCCCTTTGCAACTAGCTTTGCATTGTATTTGTCAATAGACCCATCATATTTCCTTTTAAGCTTGTAAACCCAATGTGTGCCAATGGCCTTTTTACTAGAAGGCAAGTGAACAAGGCTTTAAGTGTTATTTCACTCAATCGAACGCATCTCATTACTCATGGCTTGCACACCCATTGCACATCCTATTGTGTTGCATCCTCAAAACATGAAGTTTCATCTTCATCCAAAAGAGTACTGGCAAAAGCATATGCTTCCTCATCATCAATAATACGGCTTGTATCAAAAAATATGCCCCTTCTGCATTTTTGGCAGTAGAATATGTACTTTGAGCGAAAGGAGGAGCCATATGGCTCTCTTTATGAGTCTATAGCAAACATCTAGGCTTTATTTTGGATGTATATATAGCATGCCTTTCTTGCACAACTATGTTATCCACTGCCCTAGGAGAAATTAGATTAGTTAGAGTTTAATTTTAGGCAAGTGGGGCAATTTCAACATGCTATAATGGCTAGTTTTTTGCATTAAAATCAGCCCTCAAACCAATAACATATGAAAGGAGACCCTCAGATACATCCAAAGAGTCTAATGTGGCTAGCATTTCAAATTCAACATGCATATATGCTGAATTTTCAAAGAATATGACATCTTTACTCACAAAAAACTTGCACTTGGAAGGGTTATACACCCTATACCCTTTTCTTTCAATGGTATACCCAACAAAAATGCATTTTACTACCTTGTCATTGAGTTTTTCACAAAGTTCTTTTGGTACATGTATGCAACACAACCAAAAACATGAGGGCTTCTTGATGTACCTTGCCTCATTTGGTGTAATGGTCTTCAATGCTTTTATAGGAGCACAATTCAAAACATGATTTGCACACATAAGGCCTTCAAGTCAAAATCTACGAGGCAACCCTTTGTTTTTCAATATGCATCTAGTTGTTTCCATAAGAGTACGATTCTTGCATTCTACCACTCCATTCTACAGAGGAGTCATCCTCACTATAGAATCATGTGCAATGCCATGGTCTAGAAAATAAACCTCAGAGGCTTTAAACATATACTCTCCCCTCTATCTATGCAAATAGTCTACACTTTCAAACCAATTTCAATTTCCAATTTGGAAACCAAATGTTTCGAGTACATAAATGCATCCGATTTGGCCTTCAAACCATACACCCAAGTGTAGCTAGAATAATCATCCATAAATGTGATGAAATAAAGATGATCCCCAACAGCACAAGTCCACATGGGACTACATACATCACTCTGTATAAGCTATAATTTCTAGAAAGCATACATTACACCATCCTTCTTAAAGGCAAACCTATGCAACCCTCACAAGCATGAGGAGGTGGAGTGTCCAAGGCAAAGCATCAACCATTTGACACCTCTGAAGAGTCATGAGACTATCGAAACTCATGTGCCCATATTGAGCATGCCATAGCTCCACATTCTACATAATAGGAGTAACAGTACTAACTGTTAGAGCATAATGAGATCTCTTCTCATAAGTATCCAATAAAAAGTGACCTTTGTATGTACCTGACAAACAAAGAGCATAATCAAGTTCTCTATCTTTGACAATGCATTTGTCATATTCAAAGATGACCTAAAAGCCTATTAAAAGCTGAAACTAGAAGAAGGTTTTTAGTAACCCCATGCACAAATAATACATCCATAAGTTGAAAATCTTATCTATCTGTAGTAGTGATCACAATTGTATCAATGCCACAAACATTAAAGCTAGAGTTGTTCACATGAGAAGCTCTCTTCCTCATAGGGGTTGATTGCATGGATATGAACAAACACCTCTAAGAAGTGATGTGCTTGGATGCCTCACTATCAAAATACCATGTATGATATGTTTCACTAGCATTAAATGTTGAATCAACCATAAACATGTTATAACTATAAGTGAGAAATGCATAATGCTCCTCAACCAAGTTGGTTGTAGCATCACTATTTGAGGACCGAGTGGTTGATGTTTCATGGACAACCAAGGCAGAGTCCTTTTCCTCTTTTGCTAACCTTTGTATCCATTTGTCTATGTAATGGACAACCAAGGCTGAGTCCTTCTTTTTCTCCTTTGCCAACCTTTGTATCCATTCGTCTATGTAATGGACAACCAAGGCAAAGTCCTTCTTTTTCTCTTTTTCTAACATTTTTGTGCATTTATCTATGTAATGGTCAGGCTTCTTACAGTAATGGCATTTACCCTTCTTTTTCGCTTTGTCTGAGTCTTCGAAAAATGGATATCCCACATCAGAGTTGGGCTGATTTTTCACTTGTTGCTTGCATTTGCCTTTGCTTTTATACCTAAAAGCATAGCTACATCACCTAATCTCATAGCCATGTTCTTCCAGGTCTATTCCTCTTGAGGCTAGTTAATTCCGCAAATGTGAGGAGCTATTGTGCCCCCCTCAAGGACAAATTTAGCAAAGTATGGAAATCAAGATAAGACTCTAGAAGAGAGTTAAGTCTAATGTTAACCATCTCTTCATCAAGGATCCCCTCATCAATATTCAACACAACTTCTCTCTCAAATCCCGAATGTGGGTAAGGTAATCTATCATGACATCACCCTCATCCATGTGTGCATTTTCCAATTGTCTTCTCAAGTAAGAGATTATGGCCTCATTTCTAGTAGCAAACATCTGCTTAAGGATATCCCATGCTACCTTCAAGGTCTTACAAGACCAAATATGAGGTATTATTGCTCTCTTGACTAATGGAGCAATAAAAGGCAAGGCATGTGCAAATTTGGAGTCCCATTTCCTTTATTCTTCTGTAGGAGGAATATGGCCCATATGGGTGATTTGCTATCCTCTAGCCCCTTTTTGAGGTGTTTGAGAAGTAAACTCTCCTAGTCTAATTGAATCATTGGTGACAAAACCCCAATGACCCTTAGCAAGTAATAGATGGTGTGCCATGAGACTCCATAAAGGAGTAATTGATGCCATCTAATTTGTCCTCCTAGAGTAAGGACACCCAAAATGTTGCTATGATCACTCTAACCCTATTGAGCCATTGCTACACTAAAATGCACAAATTGCAACCAAACACTTCCAAGCTAAAGTGCAAAATGTACTCACACGAGTACCAAAATCACAACATGGGATTAATAATGCAATCACAAAACCGTCCAAACATCTCAAAGAAAAATCTACCTTAAATGCTTTGTAAAGCATGCCAATATTGCTCAAAATAGCAAACACTATTGTACCTTGAAATGCATGCCTAAAAAGTTAATTTTAGCAATTTAATGTTGTAAATCCCCAAATTCGCACAAATTTTTGTGGTTAATTTATATCAATTAGTAAATAAATGATGTAGCTACACTCGCTTTTCGCTTTGGAATGCATAAAATGCAAAAGCATCAAATTTTCTCAAAGAAATTTCAAAAAAGTGAAAATTTTTATACTTGCAACCTTACCATTCGATGAAATGTTGCTTTGGGACTGCAACCAACAACTTCATTATACTTGGAATGCATGCCCACCCAAAGATCACAAAAGCCCCAAATTTCTCATGGAAAATTCAAGAATTTTCAAAATTTGGATATGTCGATCAAAAACCCACAAAGTTCTTGGCATGGAGTGTGAGAAATTGAAAATCTCTTTGAAATTGGGGACAAGATGAGCAAGATGGATAAGAAATTGCACAAATTTCCAAAAAGCATCAAATTCTAAAACTAAGGTTTTTGCACTTTTAGGGTTTCTAAGTATTCTTGCATAGTTGAAAATGGCAAAGATGGCAAGGTGGATCGAAAATTGCACAAATCTTCAAAAATCCACAAATTAGAAATAAGGTTTCTACATATTTTAAAAAAGATCTATAGAAAATGGTAGGCATCGTTGAGAAAATGGAGGGCAGGGCTCGTGCAAGGCTGACAATAACACAAGCAAGGTAGAGAGAGGTTTTGTATGTGCAAGGTTGGATGCAAGATTACATAGGGACTATGTGAAGGTTGAAAATGAGAGTAAATTCTCCTCCAAAATAGTAGCTCCTCCCTCTAAAAAAACAACTCCTCTTCCTTTTTCAACCAAGTGGGCTTTGCACAACTCGCACTAGCTAAGTGATGGCGAGACAAAACCCATGTGTCTAGCTATGATACCAATTGTTGAAAATGGAGAGAGAGAGAGATAGAGAGAGAGAGAGAGAGAGAGAGAGTGAGTGAGTGAGTGTGTGTGTGTGTGTGTGTGTGTGTGTGTGTGTGTGTGTGTGTGTGTGTGTGTGTGTGTGTGTGTGTGTGTGTGTGTGTGTGTGTGTGTGTGTGTGTGTGTGTGTGTGTGTGTGTGTGTGTGTGTGTGTGTGTGTGTGTGTGTGTGTGTGTGTGTGTGTGTGTGTGTGTGAACACAAGACAATGAGCAACAGTGGGCAATAGTGCCACACTCAAAAGGTGTAAATACTAGAATGATAGAATCGAAGTACAATAGGTCTTATAAGTAAGTTAGCTGATGTGACTAGAGTTAAATTAACTCTAGAAGTAGTGACACAACTTATGAACTTAGTTGTATCCACACCACACACTAAAACATTGGGCATTGCCCATAATTGACCAAGTCTAACTGCCTCCACTAATACAAGACCACTCAAGTTGATCATCACCTTGATTAGAATCCATCACCTATATAACATCCCATAACTTTAACTGCATTACAACCACTCAACGTGATCATAACCTATAGACTTGATTGGAATATGATCACTTTGACTAATTTTGAGTCCAGACAAGGTGATTCACACTCAACATGCATAACAAATACAAAATAGGATGAACCACAAGGTGGTTCATCTTGACTGACCCCAAATCTCTTGATCAAATTACCCTGATCCAAGTGATCACTTAAGCAATTTCACTCAAGGTGATCATCACCTTAATTAGATCATTGTAAGTATCCTAGATGTGAATTTAACTATTTGAAAGGTAAGAACTCATCTACGATTATTATTAACGTATCATCCCCACTTAAGGTTACGTTCACCTTGAGTGCATATAGCATCAAAGCTACTCAAAATGATACACTCAAGGTAATAAATCATCACCTTAACTAAAAAATCATGTTAAATGGACTTTTCCTATGAAGGTAGTTCATACATAATACTTTTGCTTCACCTCCAAAATATTAGAATAGCTCCCTAGTTAGACAAACTCTACACATACCACACTCCACACATACCACATCCCATCCCCATCTAGAAAGTGTCGATCATTTTTTAAAACATAGAAGCATCTAGAAGCTGAAAAATAATATTAACTAGCATCCAAAGCACTTAAATTGGTATATGAAGTACTTAAAATCATGAACCCTAAGACAAAATTATCAACTCTATGCAATATACTGGAAATACAAACAACAGAGACCTAGTTTGAGTTATTACTTTGCATTTGAGAGTGATAGTCATCAATTAAAATGGCTTGAGAAGTACCAACTAGGCAAGTTAGTCACTTTAATTGGCCAAAAGTTGAGTAAAAAGTACAAATTTGTCATCATGAGTCACATTCATCACCTTTAATGCATCCAAATTCAGAAATCTAGTGGCCTAGACAAAGAATCGACCCTTGCATCACAAATTGGTAAGGATCCCATTTCTAAAAGATTGGAAAAGAGCTAAAACACATCTACCATCACCTTGGCTACCAATCATGACCTCAATTGGGAAAAACGTTCATAAATACTCAAAAGTTACATGCACCAAACCTCTCTTCAACACACATACCTAGGTTGAGAGACTAGAAGAAATAGGCAACAAGAGACCATGAATCACCACAATTGTATCAAAAGAGGTTTAAAAAGTAGAAACTATCAAGCTAAGAAGCCACAGATACTTAGTGTGTGCTTTTAACAGTATGGGTGTTGGATATGCAAAAATGGTTTAAGGGTGGGGAGTGGATAGATATCTAGATATGGTGTCCGAAGATATATGCATGGACACATTTCAATCAAACCTCTTATGAACATATCAAGCAAAACATCAAAGCAAGGGAGAAAATGGCAAACTTGCTTATTACAGTATGCATAACTATCCTTCATGTTGGGAATCCTACATGCAAGCAGAGGCACACACGCCGCCATGCATAGCCAACCCGCTCTCACTGGTATATAGACGGAGTATTGCACAACTTCAAACTCGATCACACACTTTATTGATCAAGATAGGTGCATGGAGTGGACAGGCAAGAGAGACGAGGTTATGCAAGTTGTGTGGACTACAGAGTGTAGAATCAGAGGAGCACATGATTATGACATGCCCAACATATGCACACATACGAGCTGACTTTGATATCCCTTTACAGGGGCCACTTCACCAGTTTCTGACCACTACTCCTATATCAAAGTTAGGGGCTCTCATCACCCGCATGCTATGCTTTCGGGAGAACCACGTTGCATAGATAATTCTTTCATTGTAGCTACCCTTTCCTACCATGGGGGAGGAGAATCATTGTATATCTGGAAAGGTCCCATGGGTCAAAATTTGGCCTTCCGTGGATGATAATAAACTACTCTGCTCTCTCTCTCTCTCTCTCTCTCTCTCTCTCTCTCTCTCTCTCTCTCTCTCTCTCTCTCTCTCTCTCTCTCTCTCTCTCTCTCTCTCTCTCTCTCTCTCTCTCTCTCTCTCTCTCTCTCTCTCTCTCTCTCTCTCTCTCCACCCCCTTAAGCTAAAGGAGAAGAAGAGCTTTACACTCCAAATCCTTCACTCAAGCTTTCACCCTCACTCTCAAGTAATGGTATACAAGGGGATAGTCTAGAAACAAAAAGAATGGCTACTCTTATAAGTTGCACACACAAGGAGTCTCATATAATTGTTTGTGAGCACTTATGAAGAACATGGGAGCTACATACATGGGATCATTTAGATAATTTCATATAGCTTGTCATTGCTTTGCGGTGGTCATTACTACACGTAATTGAAGGTCAAATGATATATAATTTATTTTTGCACACACTTTTTCCTTCTACTTTTTATTTACACACTTCTCTTGAAAATCAAATAAATCTCCTCAAATATAGCATTGGAAATTTTCTCATGAGTTTGCCCACAATCATTAGGTAAGATTGTGCATATATATGCTTGGTCTTCCCATCTCACTGGCCATTCCAAGATCTTTTCAGCTCTCATTAACTGGAGTAGAACTAGAACCTACAACATCCTCAATAGCACTTGTTTTTACTACACTTATAAATTCCAAAACACCATCAATACATTTTTCAATTCCATGCACAATGTTCCAAAACCCCTTTATAACCAATATATGATGCATCATATAAGTCCATAGTAGATAGTTGGCGCCATCAAACTTGGGTGAAAACCCTATACCAAGGGGGTTTGTTTAACCGCATCAGGGGCTAGGATCAAACCCATTCACAAGAGGTCTCTCTATAGGGAGGATGTTAGGTTAGAAGGTGATAAGGGTACTAGGGGGGCCCTAGCAATAAATTCCTTATCCGCATAGGACCTGCCTAACCCCTATAAGCCTAGGATGGTCTTCCTAGAAGGTTATATTACTAGTTAAGGGTGAAACTTGGTGGATTATACTTTTAGATTCGTCCTTATGGATAGGAAAGATAATATAACAAACTAAATCTTCAAAATGAATAAAGGATTGTCTTATAAGAACCGCTTTACTTATTTGAGTTAAGGAAGCTACTTTTACGTATACTAAAGAATGCACAAAAAGTAAATCAGGAGGTTGAAACCCTCAATAGGTTCATCCTATGGCTGGGTGGTCTTGGTTAGCCGAGAGCTTTCTTCAAAGTTGTGCTAGGTAGGAAATTACATGTTGAACATTAAGGAAATCAAGTAGAACCTTGGCTTCCTGTCATTTTAGAAGACTGGAGTGAGACTATGCCCTACGGGCAAAGGGGTTGATGTTCTACACTCTCCCTCATTTCTCACTCTCTTTGAACTAACTATGACACAAGTCCGCTTCGATTTGAGTGTTTTGTGCAAAGAAGATGCTTGAAGATCGATGCTAGAAGGCCATTAGGTGACTATAGTTTATGAAGAAACCAAAATCAAGTCGATTCTTTTAGAAACAGCTAGGAACTTCCCCTACAAGGTTGACTCAAGTGAGTCTAGGCAACAAAGTTTGTGGTATTCCAAGGAATCCTAGAGGATGTTGCTTAGAAATATCACTTGATGTACCATCAAAAACTGTGTCACTAAAGGCTCTTCAATCGAGCACGTCACATAGAGCCACTAGTAGAGTTGTCCTAGAATTACCAAAGGTACTCTTGGACTTTACAAGAAGATAATATGAGGCCGAGCTTAACATGATAAGGATATAGATAGGGAAAAGAAAATGATAGAGCTATCAAAAGTTACAGTAGCAAATCCTATAGAGACTTTGCTCGAGGTGCTATTTAGGAAGCTTTTAAATAATTCCACAACTATACAAAAATCCCACATTTGATTCATGGATAGAAATCCATTAGTTAGAGCTTGCCCAAACCAATGCTATGATCAAGCTATACAGGGGATTACCAAAAACTCTCTCTTGGGAACATGTACGATAATGATGACAATAGAGACTAAAATCATGCCATTAATGTTTTGTACACTTTTAAATCATGAGAACATTGGAAAAGGTATCCTACTTGAAAGAACCTTCAAGAAAACATCTAAATATAAGATCAAATTTAAAATGTTGCACATACATCTTAGCATTTCTAATGTTAAGATTATTACGGCTTTTAGCAAAGTAAACATTGCTTATCCTCAAGGGAAAGGCAAAGGAGACTACATTAGGATCAACCACAACCTCTAGAGAGGGGGATAAGAAAGTACTTGAAGAATTACTCAATACACAAGTGAGAACTACGTGGTTTGCTAAGGCCACCAAACATAATACAACCACCCCCGAGCCTTAAGAATGAAACACCAAATGAACCCACTTGAGAAATCTAAGAGGCCAAGAGCATTTTATCATAAATATTGATGTAGAGGTAACTTAACGCAACAATGGGTTCCCAAAGCCATCTTGCATTCTCAAGGTAATTATGTTGGCAATCAATGCATCCGGCTTCCTAAACCATCTAATATGCCTTCTCTAATGCTAGAGACTATTCAAATCACAACTTCAATACAAGCTTCTTCCAAACCAAAGAACAGGAAATCTAGATCTATGCACAAACCATCATCAGTAGTAAGGACAATTACGGAAACAAAAAGGCACAACCAAAGGAACTAGTAACAAAAAAGGCATTGGTTGTCTATCAAAAGAAGTTGCATAAGTCACACAACATCCAAATGCAATAACCCATGGTAGCTACCAACTTGTGCTAGGAACGATATCTTAGAAACCACGAACACCACCTAGAAGTAGAAAATGGAACAATAATGGCCTCATGCTACTACTCAAACCAAGAAATTGAATCCTAAAAGAAAATGAGAGATGATAGTCTTAGACTGTTATTGACCTTTTTTCTTGACCTTTCTAGACAAATGCATACTTTCAATCCATCCATATATCTTAGTAATTGGTCACTACTACTTTCAAATTGAGAATGGAATCTAAATAGTTGTAGCACGTGATTGCAATCACCTTCATCAACTCAAATAAGAAACAAGATTTTAGTGCTTCAATAGAACACCTAAGTCTCAAATCACAAGCAACACATCAAGTTTAAAAATACATCAAGATTCTAGTACTCTTCTCAACCACAACCCTCAACAATCTCGAAGACTAAGCTACCAAGAGGTCTTTGAAGACATTGCAAAAAAGTCAAATCAACCTTGACAAGTGTCTCTAAGATATTGATGATACAATGGTGATACTTGCTCTATTATTTAATTTAGTAGACATAACAATGTTACTTGAAAAGCATTGAAAATCTATAGTAGCACTAGTGACATGGGAAGAACAAGAACACATCTACACTTATCACCCATCTCACAAATTGCGAAGGAGCTCTTGAAACTCATATATAACCGGTAGTCTTAGGTTGATTCCCTCTTTCCATATACAACTTTGCCAAATGATCTTAGAGGAGATACAAGAGCTTAAATAGAAAGCAAAATGATGAATCCCATTGGAAGGGGAATGGTATGCCACCCAAACCTCCGTTGTCAAAATATGGAGTCAAATGATGACTACTGTTAGGAAAAGAAGCGTGATAAAAACTTCAAAGTGTGATTCAATGTATGTGGTTCCCACTCCCCTACAAGTGCTAGAAATCATGTATGACTTCCCATTAAGCAAGCAACTATTATAACATCCTTTGCCAGCTCCTACAAAGGAAGAGTCATATATTGCTAGAAGCCAATTAGGCTAGAATGACACAATCTTAGATGTAATTCTCTCCATCTGATTCCTTGTTGTTCTTGGTGCACAGATCGGATGCTATATGCATGCGTAGCGAGTGCCGGAAGGTCCCTAAGAACAAAAGAACTCTACTTTTGCACAAAAAACAAGATAGAAGACTTGCACGACATGAAGCAAAAGACCAATTGGGTACAATCTCCCCCCATGCCTTGTGTGAGCGCTCCACAAAGCATGTATTTGATATATTATTCATCTCCAAGCTAAAAAAATAGCCCAATTTACAGTTAGCATGCTTTAGCTTTTGTGTTTGCTTTTGTCCCACTAAAGAATTAAAGCTATAGAACGCCCAAAGAGTTGGGATGTGCCCAAATACAATGTCCAATAACAAATATTTAAATTGTGTGCCCATGCGCATACAAAATAATAAATAAATGGCAAGCGCTTCAATAAATAAGCGCATCAAAATAAATATTGGCGCCATGCCTAAGATGCGCACTTATCAAAAATGATAATTTCTTCTAAATAGCTTGAATATACGCTATCGCCCAATGCTTCCCAACGCCACCGCTGCCTGCTCTACACATCAACTGAAGCATTCACAATTGTTAGAAAATAATAAAATTAGACCGACAAAAGTGAATACCTAGTAGTCTTCAGCTACAAAATAAATAAATTGGTTAGAACTCAATCCTAACCTTAATTTATTACGAGTGCACACTCTAAACTCATAAACTTCTATTAATTTAAATATGTATTTTGCGAAATCACAAGGAATCCACCTTGTGTATGAGCCCCAGCAAAAAATATAATTTTACAGAATCCATCGCAAAACCTCACGAAATCCACCGTGGAATATGTCTCCTGGCATCATACCCCGGGGTGGGATAGCAATTGTCCTCAATTGCTATTAGCTCAATGTGGAGCCAACAGTGAGGGGTAAGCACTTAGGTCTTGAGCATGCATCCATTGGGCCTCTTCAACAGTATGATTTTTAAACTTAACCAGATATCTAGAATATCTACAGCCAGTTCTAGTGGTCATAAAGTCAGTATCTAGAATAGTTTTAGGTTCTAGTATTTCAGTTTTTTCTTCTAGCAAAGGAGGGTTTTCATAGACAGGATGTATAGGTAATTGGCCTCTAAAAGGTTGTAACAAACTAATATGAAAAGTGTTGTGGATTTTCCAGTGTTGTGGTAATTCTAGTTTAAATGCATTGTCATTGATTTTGTGAATGATCTTGAAAGGTCCATAAAATCTAGGAGCTAACTTTACAACTGGGTGTTTATCAACACTTTGTAATCTTCGCTTTTCAATACGTAACCAAACATAATCATCAACTTTGAAACTCATAGCTTTTCTTTTCGTGTTGGCTTGTTTTGTGTATGATTGCTGGGCTTTGGCAATCATATCTTTAACTTCATCAAAAATGGTAGCATGCATGTTAGCAATATCATCAGCAGCTTGAACTTTGTTTGACAATGATGTAATAGGTGTAGGTAATCTATATCCATAAATAATTTCAAATGGTGCTTTCTGTGTAGCTGTATGTGGTGTGTTATTGTATGCAAATTGAAGTAAATGTAAATGTGTATCCCATGTTTGTGGTTTTGAAATTGTGTATGCATGCAAAAGATCTAAAATGGTACTGTTAGTAGCTTCTGTTTGCCCATTTGTTTCAGGATGAAATGCAGATGAAAAATCAATCTTTGTTCCTAAATTAGCAAACAAAGTAATCCAAAAATTATTGCAGAATCTAGAATCATGGTCAGAACTAATAACTTTTGGCAAACCATGATTAGTGAAAACAATTTTCAAGAACAATTGAGCAGCTTGAGATGCGGTTAACGTTTTCTTGCATGGAATGAAATATGCTTGTTTGCTAAACCTATCAACAATAGTCCAAATCATGTCATGATTAACTTTAGTGTTAGGCAAACCAGTGATAAAATCCATTGAGATATGTTCCCATGGTCGTTCTAGAATTGGTAAAGGCATTAATAAACCATATTGTTTACCATGGTGTCGTTTAACTCTTTGACAAATTAAGCATTCAGATACAAAGTTAAATACATCAGATTCCATGTGTGGCCAATAAAAATCTTCAATCAGTGTACGCAAAGTAGAAATAATTCCTTTATGGCCTTGGTATAGGGACAATGAATTTCATGCAAAACAAATGATCAAAACGGAACAGTTACACATATTTTTTTTATATAAAACACAAATCCATCAGTGTAAGACAATGAATCAATGGGAATCCGATTATTTGCAACTAATTTATTCCAATCAGCTTTAAAAGTAGGGTCTTGGTCATAAGTATCTTTCATAGGGAGAAGAGAGTCAAAAGATATCACAGAGATATTATGAATAGTTAGTCTTCTACTTAAAGCATCGGCAACAACATTCTCTTTTCCGGGTTGATATTGTATGAGTGGATGAAAACTTTGAATAAAAGCAGCCCATTTAATGTGTCGGTCAGATATTTGTGGTTGATTAAGGAGATGTTTAATGCTTTGTTGGTCAAGTTTGATCATGAATTCAGATCCCATTAAATAGTATTTCCATTGACGTAAAGATTGTACTACAGCCAGCAATTCCTTATCATAGGTTGAATACTTAAATTCAAAGGGTTTAAGTTTGCAGCTAGAGTAGGCTATGGGATGAGAATCTTGCATAAGGGCTGCTCCTATTCTAGATCCACTAGCATCAGTGACTACTAGGAAAAATGGTCTACTAAAGTTAGGTAATTGCAATACAAGAGCATGAGATAAAGCATGTTTCAGTAAATCAAAGGACTTTTGTTGATTGTCGGACCAATGATACACAATGTCTTTCTTTAATAGTTTTGTCAGAGGTAATGCAAGCAATGAAAAATTTCTCATAATTTTTTTGTAAAAGCTAGCAAGACCTAAGAAAGAACATAATTCATGCACATTTTTAGATATCGGCCATTTCAAAATTGCTTCTATCTTTTTAGGGTCAACTTTAATACCTTCAAATGAAACAATATGTCCTAGGTATTCAATTTGTGTTTGGAAAAATTCACTCTTTTTCGGATTAGCATATAATTGATTCTCTTTCAATAATTTGAAAACCAAAGATAAATATTCATAATGCTCGTTCTCATTCTTACTGAAAACCAATATGTCATCAAAGAAAGTAATGACACAATGCTAATGCTTCAAAAATATGCGATTCATCATATGACTGAATGTGGCTGGTGCATTAGTTAAACCAAAAGGCATAACAAGGAATTCATAATGTCCAAAATGTGTTCTAAATGCAGTTTTGATTATATCATATGTGTCCAATCTTACTTGATGGTATCCAAATTTAAGATCTATCTTGCTAAATATTGCAGATCCTTGTAGCTTGTCCATAAGATTATCTACCCTAGGAATCGGATATCTATTCTTAACAGTGATCTTATTTAGGGCACGATAATCAATGCACATGCGATAGGTACTGTTTTTCTTCTTCACTAATAGGACAGGTGCACCAAATGGAGAACTACTAGGTCTAATGAGTCCTCAGATTAACAATTCTTCAACTTGGGCTTGAATTTCTTTCTGTTCAATTTGGTTATGTCTATATGGTGCTTTACATGGTGGTTGTGATCTAGAAATCAGGTCTATTTTGTGATCTTCAGGACATATAGGTGGTAAGCCAGGTGGTAAGTCAGCAACAAAAGAATCTTGAAATTGTGAAAGAAATTGTGCGTGCTTAGGATGCATTTGATTTTCTGTAGCTTCAATTTCATTCACCCATATTAAATAAGATTTGCTACCTTTTCGTAATGCACGTTTAGCCTGTGTATGACTAAGCAATGGAAAATTATCGAAAGTGCGCATACCATGCAATGTGATTTGTTTCCCATTAGAATGAATCTTCATTGAATGCGTGGAATAATCTATATCGGGATTGTGCTGATGACGCCAAGGCATTCCTAAGATAATGTCGCTAAATTGCAAAGGCACAACTAAGAAATTTCTGCGTTCAACATAATCACCAATTTTAATTTCTAAGTTATGCACTTCTTGTGTTCCATTGTATCTAGTGCCTAAGAATGCAGCCTTGATGAGATAATGTGTAGAAATAGTATGTAAATTCAATTCTTTGACTAATTTTGCAGAAATAAAGTCGTGTGTGCTCCCATCATCATGTAAAATAGTCTTTTCTTTACCATGCACAAGACATTTCATCGTTAATAAAGAATAGGGATTTGGCATACATGGTAAAGTATATGAAGTAGTACTAATATCGTCATTGTCTTTCATAAAATCTGGCATTTCTTCATGTTCTTCATCTTCTGTTACTCCCAAATAATTGATATGAATAGTTGGCTTTTTGGTTTAACAATTCACTGCTAGATGTCTAGGTTGATGACATTTGTAACAGACTATGGGTTTGGCTTTAGATACATTATTGGTAATAGCGGGAAGTTTAGGAATGTTGGGATTTTGCTGGAAAGATGGCTTAGGGTTTGGATTTGTGTTTGATGGTAAAGCAAGGGGTCGTGTCCAAGATTTACGGAATGAAGATGGAAGGAAACGGTTTTGATTGAATCTTCAAAAATTTGAATTGAATTGTTTTGAACCAAAGTTACCATTAGTTTGAAATTGTTGTGGTCGCTTCTCTCGTCCTTGAATTTTGTCTTCAGTGTCATGGGCCAAGGAAATTGCATCTTCGAGAGTCGTTGGCTTGAACATGTTGACCTCCGCATAAAAATGTCCAAGTAAGGCAGACATAAACTTGCATTTATGGGTTTCCTCAGGTACATCTTCAAGCATTCGTAGTTGCAATAAAGCATTCCAAAAACGCTCGGTATATTGTGAAATAGGCTCACGATCCCTCTGTTGCAGAAGATCCCATTGTTTGATTGCTTTTTCGTGGAATTGGGGTGGAAGGAAATTCTGCAAAAAATTCTTTTGGAAAGTCTCTCAAGTAGTAGGACAATCAATGCTCTTGCAGACAACAATCCACCATAGGGATGCTCTGTCCACTAGATGATTAGTGACACACTTAATTTTGTCTTTCTCAGCATACTGTTCTTCATGGAGATAATCATCAAATTGACTGATAAAAGCAAGTATAGTATTTCCATCACGTGACCCATTGAAAGTATGAAATTTGAAATTTCTTTTACTTATCTTTGTTTCTTTCCGAATAGATTGTGCTTCAAGTGTTGCATCGATCGTACGTCGTATAAGATCTTTAGATTGCGGTCCATCTTGGTTGGCGGTAGATCATTGCAAATTGGCCAATTGAGCTTGCAAAGTTTGACGTGCTATTCGTTCCTCTTGAAGCTGTCATAATCAAATCCAATTTTTGCTTCATCGTTGGTCGGGTAGGTCATCTTCAGCCATAAAATCTTCCATGGTTTGATCGGACATCCTGCAAAATTTCAAAAGACCTCACACACTCGAAAACTTGTTAGCGGGATGAGCATAGCTCAAAGTCGGGTTTACAAGGCTTATTTCTCTTTTTTTTATAAATGGCTTTTTTGTAGTATTTCTTCTTTGCGGATGCGGAATTTGATATCACGGTCATCTTCCAAGAAGCTAATTCGTGCATGCAGACTGCGGGTAGTAATCTGTTTGTTGCTGAAATTGAATTTTGTCAGTCCACAGGTGTGAACAGGGGCTTGCCAGAAGGTTGAAGACGATTTCAGGATTGACCCAGTGTGAACGCCTGCTAAGGAGGAATTTTATGATTGACTTTGAAGCTTTAGGAACCTTAGAGTATTAAGCTTTATTTAAAAAGCTTGATTTTTTTTTTCTAAAACGAATCGGGACAAGAAGACGTTGACCACAGATTCGGCGCCCACAAGTACATACCGTCTCGCTGTCGTCACTGAGATTTAGGGATTAAGCTTTACTAAAAAGCTTATTAAGATTTTAAGCTTAAATTCACTTATCTGTCTTCTCTGGTCTTGAAAAAAAAACATGTTGATGAAGAAGCTTCCCGTGTGGTCCTCCGTCTGTAGAGGCCGGTCCTTCGCTATCCAACAACGTAGCAGGGGGTTCTTCACTACCAGGAACACGTTGGTATTGACGGATTGACTGATTGTAGAGCTCGATCGTTCCAGGAGCTCCGCCTTCGCGCGAGATGGTAAGCGATTGGAAGCTCTCAATCTCAGCTTCGCTCTGATACCACTGGTGCATAGATTGGATGATGTATGCGCGTAGCGAGCGCCGGAAGGTCCCCAAGAACAAAAGAACTCTACTTTTGCACAAAAAAGACAAGAGTGAAGACTTGCACAACATGAAGCAAAAGACCAATTGGGTACAATCTCTCCCCATGCCTAATGTGAGCGCTCCACAAAGCATGTATTCGATATATTATTCATCTCCAAGCTTAAAAAATAGCCCAATTTACAATTAGCACGCTTTAGCTTTTGTGTTTGCTTTCGTCCCACTAAAGAATTAAAGCTATTGGGCGCCCAAAGAGTCGGGCTATGCCCAAATACAACGTCCAATAACAAATATTTAAATCATATGCCCATGTGCATACAAAATAATAAATAAATATCAGGCGCTTCAATAAATAATCACATCAAAATAAATATTGGTGCCACGCCTAAGATGCGCGCCCATCAAAAATGATAATTTCTTCTAAATAAATTGAATACACTCTATCACCCAGTGCTTCCCAACGCCATCGCTGCCTGCTCTACACATCAACTGAAGCATTCACAATTGTTAGAAAATAATAACATTAAACCGACAAAAGTGAATACCTAGCAGTCTTCAGCTGCAAAATAAATAAATTGGTTAGAACTCAATCCTAACCTTAATTTATTATGAGTGCGCACTCTAAACTCATAAACGTCTATTAATTTAAATATGTATTTTGCGGAATCACCCGCTATGGAATCACCCGCTTGCACATTAAATTAACAAGACGCCCAAAAAGGACAGGCGTCCCCATCGAATTTTCGCACAAGGAATCCACCTTATGTATGAGCCCGTGCAATAAATATAATTTTACGGAATCCACCGCAAAACCTCACAGAATCCACCGTGGAATATGCCTCCTAGAATCAGTTATACCCCATCTTCTTAATGTATATATATATCTCTTCAATATAATTGAAATTTCTATGAATGGCTTATGTCAAGGTCGAGTGATCTTATGCTATAAGAAATTCATTCTGTACATACATAAACTACCATTCTCTACATTGTAGAAAATAATATCTAGATTCAAACAAAAACACCTTTAGCCCAACACCTCAAGTCATGATCACAATGGAAAGACGCCTCAATCACTTATAACACCATCGACAATCTTATCATCCTTTATAAAATATTGTCGTCCACCATGCCTTATATCATTATCCAATCTAAGGAAGTCAATTGCATTCCTTACGTTCACCATCATGAGCTACACTTCCATCAACAACAACCATCACTCCTCCATTGCACTGCACCACTCAATGCTAAACATTCTATGTCTATTGTGCATGTTGCAACATGCCACCTTTAACAATAATAAGTGCCAAGACTAGCACTCATCTAGGAGAGAGAAAATATCAATTAAATCTATGAATTGCTAAAAATAGAGGATATTAAAAATGGTCATGATAAAAAATAGCAATTACTCAACAATTGCTAAAGTCAAGAATGCAGTGGAAGTTATCAAGCGTGTTAGGAGTTATTAGATGCATCATTTTGACAAGCTTCTATAAATAGTAGCTATCATAAACAAGAACTCCTACAAATAATAAGTGACAATGATCAACTAGAAATAGAAAGAAGAGAGTAAGTGGGCCTAAAAAAATAAGAAAGTAAATTTTGGTGATATTTAAGGCACAATCATCTTTCAAAATTGTATCTATTCATTTTCCACTCTTGAAACTAGTCTACTATATTTCAAAGTTAGTTGTAAAACACTTGTAGCAAGTGGAGAATATCTATTATAAAAAGTGAAAGCTAGGCTCGCTTCGATAAATGTAATGTCTCATGGAGTCACATACATGTATACTTTTAATGCACAAAAGACTTGCAAGACTATGAATAACCACCACAGGCAAGTTTGCATGTTATGAGAGAAGTCCATGCTACAAATCCAAGAGCTAGGGGAATGTAAAAGAGAGATGACAAGAATTGAGAGTGAACAAGGGTGGCAAACTATGACAAGAAAGTGAGTCTAGGTATGCCTACTACAAACTTTGAGCTTTCTTTTGCGTCTTGGTTTTGTGAGATTGAGGGGATAGAGCATAGATGGTTTAGACTAGAGTATGAGCTAACTATGAGAGAGAGAGCCTAAAACCATAATAGAAGGGAAGTGCTTGAGTTCTCATCCAAGGTTCCATCTGAACATTTCACTTCTAACACTGCTTAGTAATAATAGATCAAGTTTTTTCCCTACTAAACTAAGAGCCTGAAAGCTCACCAAATTTTTCATAAGCTCCATAAGACAATTCAAAGAAAACTCATCAATATGCAACAAATTTGAATCATCATTTGTGAACATCTACATCTAGAAGCTTTGACCCTTAGGTAGAGGAAGCCCCCTAATAGTAGTACATTGATGCATTTTGACATCTCTAAACAATAGCTTCATAACCACAACAAAGAGCAAAGTAGCTCAAGGGTTTCCTTGTATAATTGACCATTTGACTTGCTCAAAGGACTACATGATATGGCAGCCAATGCAAACAAAAGCAAAAGCACTAGAGAATAATGTCTCAATTGTCTCATAAAATAAAGTTCCATTACCAAAAGTTGGAGCCACTATCAACACAAATTTCCAACTTATTCCATCATAGTATTTATCAAGGTCCATGGTGGCCCATATGAACTTATGTCCACTTGCTAAGGTATACTCCATGATTGCAAAGAGATTAAGAATGGCATCATATATCTTTTACCCACTAATAAATCCATATTGCCATTGATCAAGAACTTTGGGTTGTAAGAATTTACCCTAGGCCATAGGTTTAGCCATCAATTTTGTGTGTTGTATTAAGCATTCTTAGTGGCCGTCATTGTCCTTAATTTTATGCTCATTAGCATTAGTGATCAACTTTACAATCCTTGCATTAATGGTTTTGGTAGCACCTTGGAAATCTTGTAATGATTGGGCATACTACAAAGATCCTTACCATAATCCTTCTAGAAAGTTTTCAAAGAACTTTACTTGTCCAATCTTGAGGACTTTCCTTTTTCCTTTTGTTCAATACAAATTCTAGCTCCTCCATCATGAAGGGGTGATCAAGTAGCATACTTTGCTCAAGAGATAACCTATTAGTGACACCCTTCATAAAAGGATTGAAGCTAGCAATGTTGTTGTCATCCATCTCATGCTATATCCCTACAATTGTTGAAGGTAGGATTTAAAACTCAAGGTATGTCAGCCTTATAATTATGAATATTGCAATCGTTGTCTTATATTAACATAATGCCTCTTTTTTTTGTTTCAGCTCTAGAGTCTAGAACTAAAACTTAAAAGATGAATCACCCATCACATTCCATTTTATTTTTATCTTAACTTTAATACATTGGTTTTGACATTCCTATTGACTCTTCATGTGAAATCATGAACGTTGCAAGAAGTACAACGAGGTTGGCAAGAAAAGAAGCAAGAGTAAAGAGAACAATACCTTTGCATCTCAAAGGTTTCAACATCCCTTTGGACTATTAATGTAAAACAACTCTACACTCTATAAGGTCTAAATAACATGATGTTGGCAAGAAAAAGAGCAAGAGTGAAGAGAACACTACTTATACATCTCAAAGTGGTGTCTCCCATTTCCCTTCTATTTGTAACCTTAGACTTACCATATCTTTTGGAGGCTTCATTAGCAACTTGAATGCATTCCCCCCACCTTTGCACAAGAGACAAATTTTTATCTACTTTTCTTTTAGGCATCCTCAATTAGTCTTGAATAGCCCCCTCCATTGGAAAGGAGACATTTAACTCGAAAGGTGGAGGACCATTACTCAACATATCAACTTTAGTGATCCATAATGAGAAGAATACCATGTTGTAATCAAAATCAACCACATGCTTGAGTACCTTGCAAGTACTTTGAGGAGCTATCCCCAAGCTTGTTGATTACAATATAACATATCCAATCTTGCAACATGCCACTTTATGTCCTAGTGCCTATCATCTTAAGCGAAGCAAAACATGCCACATTAATTGCAACATCTACCAACCTACTGCTTATATTGAGAAAAGCCACTTGTCCTTTTCTTCTTCTTCAATTAGGCACTTGCATTTGTGCAACATATTAGAATTGTCATAGGTCATGTTCCAATCTTTGCTATGTTAGAACCACATTGACAAAGTCAAACTCCATCCCATTGCATGTTCCATGACCATTACACACCATGTTCCAATCTTTGCAAAAACCCATATCGACAAGGACAAACTCCATCTCATTGCATGTTCCATGAGCCTTCCTCTTTTCAGAGTTGTTTGCATGGCCATCACCTCCCCTAGGACCCAACAGGGAGCGCTAACTAAGAAATACAAGCCTTGACCATACTAATCACGAGTCTCCTCACTTCCCATATCATCATTTTGGGATAGTGTGCTTAAAGTAGCCAAATAAAACTCCTAAAAGACTCAAAATTCTTAAAAATTTCAATATATAGGTAGCAGTCACTGAATACACGCAGAGAGAGAGATACGCACACACACACGAGAAAGAACAGAGATGGCAGGGCACAGCGAGTTCCATTCCGGAGGCTTGCATTTCCATCCCCCGAAGCGATGGCAGGTTCGAACTGGTCAGATCATGTGCTCCATCATGTGGTAAACATCTCGTGCAATTTCGCATCCGATTTCCCTGTTTCTGCGAAAGTTTCAGACTCAGTTTCTTATGCTTACTATCCCGTCCAGGTTTTGGGTTTTCTACAGAGCGAAAGAGGATGGCCCTGTCCTCCTGGTATACATCTCAGGCAGATTCACTTCTGTGTGTTTCCGTTGATTCACGAGATTTTTGATAAAACACTTATGCGGTTTTCGTGATAGGGTTTGCGGCATCCATGGGAGCACGGTGGCCATGGCCATGGGCACACACAGGTACATGCACATGTGACTACACACGCCTCGGAGGAGAAGGAAGAAGCCAAGGTACGTTTCGTCTCTATTAATCAACTTTTCTGTATGGTACAACAGATGACAAGGTTTAGGGTTCTTGGTAATTTGCACAACGTATGATACTGTTGTCTTATGTAAGGGCAATGATTTTAGGCAGCGTGGGGCAATATATTGTGTGTATTTGAATTCCAAACTGTGCATTAAACATTTCCAGTGGGGAACTCTTGACTTCAAGTCTCACAGGACGCCCCAATCGCGTCTCATAGAGTCCACTTGATCAAATCTTTAGGGGACACATTGGTTCCTATAGGGATAGTTTCACATATATAGACCATTAGCCCCTAGAACTGATCTCACATCTGTTTAACTGTCTGGGTTATAGATTGAATACTTGTAATTTCACTTAATCAACCACAATAGAAAACTAACGAAAACATTCGGATAATAGAAGATATGGGAATATTATGTTTGAAGGAATAAATCTAGAAAACAGTCCTAACTGGCTGCAAAGCATAACAGACAGCATCCTTGAAGCAAAACCCTTTTGCAGAATCCACTCAAATTAGATGGAATTATCCTATTCAGAAATTTCAGTTTGATGTCTTCTTGGTCAGTCCTTTGCAATGTGCCCTTCCTATTCATGTTCAAAACATTTTCTTGCAACAAACCTTGTGCTTATCCTCACTTTTCCAAGGTCTCAACTACTGATTTCTCTTCTTTTTAGCATCAGACGATGCCTTACCGTGCTTCTCAAACTTTGTTGTCTTTTCTCCGACTCTATCTCAGCATTCTGGAAGTCGGAAGACTTATAATGCTTCAAAGTATTTGTTGTTTGTGTTCTCTCTATCAATTGAGACATGCTGGCTATACTTGTCTTCATGCAAAAATCTTTGATTTCCTTTGGCAAACCACAACAATACTTCTCAATTTGCTAAGAGGGAGGCATAGATTTATAAGAAGTGACTTGCAACAATACTTTTCAAAACTTCCTATTGGAATCTTCCAAAATAGTGCATTGTGGAGCATCCAATTTGTATTGAGTCTTTAGCTTTGCCACCTTCCTCAAGGTCTTTAGCTTTGCCCTTCACACATTGACTTAGTAAAGTTACCCCTAGAATAAGCTGCATCAAATTGTTGAACAAAATGCCAATGCTTTCAATTTATCCCGAGTACCATTGAAAGTACTGAACTTTATGGCTTTGCCACCTTCCTTATAGTCTTTGGCTTTGCCCTACAATGGGAAGCTCATAAACAAGTGGCTTTAAAAATGGTGCATTTTTTGTTGTACCACTTCGTGACCAACATTAAACATGGCATTTTGTGGACCAGCCCCAATTCCATGGCACCAAGCCCACCAAGAACTCCAAAAACATTGCCAAACATCCTAGTTTGCATGCCAAGTACCGTGCCAATGTGAGTATTCTTAGGATTTTGCATATGAGCTACCATACGAAGATGCGTTTGTCTAGGCAGTCCATGGATTCATGGTTGAGAACCAAATACATTAGTACCATGCATTCCAAAAGAACTTGTATCATGTCCATAGCATGAAACATAGAACCACCACAAAGTATCTTGGATGTCCCACATATTGAGACATAGCTTGCTGTGCTAAAAGCATAGGGTATACATTCCCAATATTCCCATGCATGTCCCAAAGAAAATATTTGTATTTGTTTACTACATGCATTTGGTGTATTCTAAGGTTGTGCCACACCTAGTTTTGAAGTTATATGCTGTTCCTAGCATCAAGAGGTGTTTTCCAATCTTGGCTTGAAATTAGGTGCCATGAGCCCACCTACTCAAGGGAGTTGATGTGCCTGGCATTGGAACCATGAAACCAACCTTTTGTGAGATTATGCAATGGAAGGGAAACACAAACACAGAGAGAGAAAGGAAGAGGGAGAGTGAAAAGAATGTAGAGAATAGAAGAAGCAGACTAAATCGATCTGAAAATAGATGCTAAATACAAGGCTGGACTGATCAGTCCCTAACAAGGTTCTTCATTGCTTGAGGAGGTGGTTGCTGAACTTTATGACAACTAAGAACAATTCCAGAAATTTGCTTGCAATCTTGGCTTGAAATCAGGTACCATGGGCCCACCTACACAATGGAGTTGATGTGCGTGGCAACGAAACCATGAAACCAGCATTCCGTGAGAGTGCACAATGGAAGAGAAATACAAACACGGAGAGAGAAAGGAAGAGAGAGAGAGAGTGAAAAGAATGCATAGAATAGAGTGAATGGACTGATCTGATTTGGAAATGGATGCTGATTACAAGGTTGGACTGATCAGTCCCTACATGCAGCTGATATGTGGCAAGGGGGGAGGAGAAAGAGTGTAGAATGATGAATGATTGTGGCAGTAGGGGCAGCTATTTGAATAGCTTCCTGAGCCCAAAACAGGCCGACCAGCAGTAGGTGGCTGCATTTAATGCAGCTGACGTGCATAAAATGCACCCATCCTAGTCAAAAAGCCTCGGCCCGTGTGACCACAGCCTCGAACAGTTGCAAAACTGAATGCAAAAAATACCTCCAATTGTATTTGCTAAACTTTGATGGAGCTCACAATGAGGAAATGAAGAGAATGAAATATAGTGAATGCTAACAACTTCCTTGTAGAGAAGGATGGTGAATCTCCAATTTGTAGTAATTACAAGAAGAAAATTTCACATAAATAAATAAATTCAGCACTTCACCAACTAAAGAGACAATTCAACATTGATGGGCCTCAAACCTTGGTACCCCTTGTGGTATCTCTTTGAGCTTTATTTTAGAGGATGATGAGTATGAGAGAGAGGTGGACACCAGGCCGAGAACTCGAAATCCCTACAAGTTCCTTCAATTGTAATCTCCCCCAAATTCTAGCAAATGGTTGCACAGTCTCATACAAATTTGGGATAATTTGCTGTCATAGTTGTTAGGTACGATACGATAAAATGTGGTACTAAATGGCACCTTAAGATTTTATAAGGTACAATACGATATTAGTACGAAAAAAAACATTAACTTGATTATTTTGGACTAAAGATAATATAAGAGATGAGTCTAGCAATGCTTTAGAGTATATAAGATGAATACATTAGGGTAATACGCCAAAACCTCATGCCACATGTGCAACATGCACTAGTGTTACCTACAAGTTACAAGTACATAGATATGAGTGGATACATTAGACATGAAGGATCATACAAATAAGAGTTGGCGAGAGAGAGAGAGAGAGAGAGAGAGAGAGAGAGAGAGAGAGAGAGAGAGAGAGATGGAGGCTTGGACTAGGTGTGGATTTCTTAGTAGCATGTGACTACTCCCAAAAGGACGGGGGGAGCAGCTTTATTGGATATTAATTTCCGTATGGTTGCTTTGAGTTGGCAATTTTGTAGGCTTTATGTGTGCAGAGTCATCCTTGGACAGATATTGCAAAGTTTTTCATTGAAAAGATTGGTATCTTGCATGGTTGCATAGCTATTCAAGTTTCTTGGTGGCATGTGTTGAATTCTGAGAGGCCTATTAAGGTCTCCCAGTCTTTTCTTCTTTTTTCTTTGATTGCATCTTGGTAAGAGATTTTGTGTTTTGCAGTTTGCCTTCATAAGGAGGAGAATTCGTCACAAGGAGAAGTGTTGGCTACCTCCAGGTTGTTGGATTGGCTTGATAGAGACTTGTAGTGAGATAAGTTTAATCAGATGGCTCGCTTGGGGTTATAGATGGTCCATGATGGTGTCATTCTTGGGCAGCCCTGTCTTTATTATTTTCGGTGCATTCGTCAGTACTTTTGGGTGCCTTGTGGCTATCATGACATTTGGTCATTCTTATTGGAGTAGCTTTTGAGGTACTCTCCATTGGTTGCTTTACAACCCTGTCTCCTTGGCAGGATTGGATGTTTGTGCTACCTGATGATTTCGAGAGCAGGTCAGTTAATGAGATCTATCATTAGATTGTCAAGGTCAAGAGATGGGTCACTAGAAAGGCCAATAAAATATAGCATATTTGGAATAGCAAAAAGAAGTGGCAAGAAGGATTTCTCCAACTCTAAAAGTCTAAGAGTCCTCATTAGGGTAAAGGTTTCATAAGGAGGTTGCTTATTGGAAGTCTTCCAATCGGGGATGTGTTGCATGCATAGTTACGCGAAACGGCCCAAAACGGCCCCTAATTAGGCCCGAAACCCCGAAACTTTTGATTATCTTGGCGAAACGCGTTTCGATAGATGAAATGTTTTAGCCTTTCGGTTTCGGCGCCACTTGGCGTTTCAGGCAGGGTCCAAAACTTTTCGCGAGACATTTCGGGACAAAATGTTCATCTTTTGGTGATACGTTTTTTCTTTGTTAAATTTGACGACTGGAATGTTTTACATAGCGTTCTATGTCACTAACGAAACGTTTCGTTCAGACCTTTAATGTTAATGTTTCAACTTTTAAAAAGCTTTTTTTTGTTTCGTATTATTCTTCCCATATGAGGACGATTGCGCCATGCACACTTGCCATGAAGTCGACCGGTGTAATGGACTCTGCACCTACCTCATCAACAGTGAATCGAATGATGTCTCTGCATTGTGCTGGAACCAAATCCAGTAAATGACCCCAGCCCAGTGACCGACACAGTGCAGAGGCTGCAACAGAGGACCCTCTCTCTCTCTCTCTCTCTCTCTCAGAGTAATACTTGAGAGTGGACACTCACTCTCCGTCATAATGATTTTAATAACAGGTTACAGATAACAAATTTTAATAACAGATAACATCTCTCTCTCTGTGATATGAACCACCAAACACACTCTCTCTCTAGCCTTATTCTTATGCCAGGTCTGATTACTCATGAATGTTGAGTCATTATGTATATGATAGGTCACAGAACTCTCTCTCTCTCTCTCTCTCTCTCTCTCTGTGTGTGACAGATTATTCACCTGCAGGCTACCAGATCAGCCTCCCTCTCTCTCTCTCTCTCTCTCTCTCTAACCTCAAGCCTCTCAGGGACCTATACCTTGAACCTTATCTTGATTTCTATACCTATAAATATGTGCACTAAGCATCAAGTGAATTCATCTCACTCAAGGACCAAACCACGTCACTTCAATTCAGCCTAAGCCTCAAACATTCACATCTCGCACACAAATTCAGCTCAAGCTTCAGCACACTTCAGCAAGCGTCCAAGTTCAACACACTCTCTTCCTTTCTCCCTCCCTCCCTCTCTCTTTCCCAAAAGTGAAATCTCAACACAATCTCTTATCCTATAATCTCTCTTTTTTTTCGTATAAGGTAATTGTATTAATTACGAAAAAAATACAAGATTACTTGATTACAAGGTACATGACGACAATGCAAGTCATCATGCGACGAGGTGCTAAGCACTACAAGTTACAATTTCATGGCAAGGAGGCGGAGGAAATTGCCATATACCAAGGACGGAAGTCCTCCGTAGAGAGCAAATCAGAACGATGGAGAAGAGCTAATTGCCAATACAAGAGGCCCTTAAGCCTCACAATATGTCGCTGAACATTATGGGCTGAGTCAAACAGAAAAGCATTCCGGATGGTCCAGTTATGCCAACAGCCCCAGTATCGAAGAAAGTGATACATGAGCTTCATGTGTGGCTGTGCGGGAGAAGGGTATTTGGGCTGGCCCAAAACCCAATCAAAGGGGCGCAGTGTGATACCAACCACCCCTCGCCAAACGGCCGACAAAAATAACCAGACCTTCTTAGCGACGGGGCAGGAAATAAATCGGTGGCGAGCGGTTTCCATAGTAGTGGTGCAAAAGAAACAGGTGCCATTGGAGATTCGTCACTTGGAAAGAGCCGAAGCAAGCGGAAGACCCCCAATGATCACTCTCCAAAGAAAGACTTTATATATAAAGGGTGTCTTGTTGACCCATCCCTCCATCACAGTGACCCTCCACCAGGAGCGGGATTTACACAATCCCCATAAAGCATTCGCTTTAGTAACTAGCCATTGATTATCTTTAATCAGGAGATGATACACTTGATCAGCAGAAGCTTTGCTCAAAGGCAGCCGGCCTTGTAGGTCCCAATCCTGCCAGGGATGATCCAAAGCAAGAGCAGGAAAGGGTTGTCTGTTCTGGAGCACCGTCACGAGCTGTTCCCATAAAGGCCTATATCCACGAGGGATCCGGAAAATCCTCCTAGCAGTACGAAAGGAGATAAGCACATTGCGACTGGCAAGGGTGGCATCCGCAACTGAAGACAAGCCCAACCGTGCCATCTGGTTGAATTGTGGTCTAGGCTCATGTTTACCTTCCCACGAAAGTAGACGCGAGACTGCCAGTAATTCCAATTGAAAAGAGTTAGTAGCCAGGCGATCCTCCGTTGGGTGCCACTGAGCCTTTCGAAGGACGTGTTTCCAGGAACACACCAAATGAGTAAGCAGCGATGAAGAAGAACTGGAAAACCGCGAATCCGCATTAAGAACGTGCCACCAAGAACTCCGGAGTCGGGTATTGCCATGCCGAAGCCCATGACCCTCAAGGAAAGAACGGGCGATAGCGACCCACGGATGATGATCATCCGAGCACATGGCGCGGAAAAGGGACCAACGGAGTGCCTGCATGTGAGTTTGGGCATCTAAAATAGCTCCGCCACCCATGCTTTTGGGGGTGCACGCATGCGACCACGAGATCCAGGAAATACCTGCCTTCAATGAGTCCTTCTTCCAGAGCATGAAGCGAATAGACTGAGTGAGAGCATTCAGAGTCGTAGGAGTCCAGGGCAACAATGGCAAGAAATATGTGATCATTGGCAACATAATTATCTGGGCTACTTTGAGGCGGACATGAAAAGGCCAGGCCTGAGACTTCCAGTACATAAACTTGGCCATCATCTTCTGAGAAATCCACTGCAGAAACTGCTTTGGGGGAACATCAATCCCCAATGGGTATCCAAGATGCCTGACAATGGAACCGCGAGGAACAACCAGACCTTGCCAGTCCAAGGACTGCAAGTCCGACTCCGTGCAGCTTAGAATGGCTGATTTGAGCGGATTGATACGAAGGCCTGACGCCTGGCCAAAGAGACCCCAAACATCCAATGCTTTTCGAAGGTTATCCTTGTCCGCACGCAAAATCATAAAAGTATCATCCGCCAGGGATTGGCTAATGAAATGTTGCCCTGTAGGAAGCGACAGTTCGGCCAACTGGGAAGAGGCGGCCATATGTGATAACATGGAAAGAACTGGATGTGTCGCAAGGGCAAAGAATAAAGGGCTCAAAGGGCACCCCTGTTTGACAGAACGGGCAAGGACAAATGGCTCAGTAACACCTCCGTTCAGCATGACTCGTGAAGACGCCGCAGCACTAATGGTGTAGATCAGACGAGACATCCGAGCACCAAAGCCCATAGCAGACATAAGGTCAGCAACAAAAGACCAGTCCAGATAGTCAAAAGCCTTTTCCAGGTCCAGTTGAATCAACACCACCTCCTGATTAGAATGCCGGGCATAATCAATGGCCAATTGGGCATTCAAAACATTGTGTAGAATATTTCGGCCCTTAATGAAACCGTACTGGAGAGGGTGCACAAGGGCAGGGAGATGCTTATGGAGCCAATTCGCCATTACTTTGGAAAAGATTTTGTACATGGAACCCATCAAAGAAATGGGGCGCCAGTGTGTCAACTTAGATGGCGAAGGAACTTTTGGAAGTAGTTTAATAAGTCCTTGTTTCCATGAGGGAGGCATGATCCCCGTTTCCCAGACCTGCTGAAACAGAGCCTGCAATGGTTTCGCCAGTTGGGTAGCGAAGGCTTCAAAGAACTCATTGGTAAGACCATCCCAACCCGGACTTTTATCTTTGGGCAAGTGTAACAAGACATCCATAACCTCTGCTTCACCAATATCTGACTCCAGAGTAGCTTGCATGTCCTGAGGTAACTGATTGCGGACCAGGTCATAAAAGACCGAACGGGCCTGAGTAATTTGGGCTGAAGGAGGAGAAGCGGAACCGAGAAGGTCACGGAAATAATTCCTGCACATATGCACAATAGTCTGTGGATCCAGGATAAGGTGGCCTTGTGCATCCTCGAGTCTGGTCAAGTTCTCTCGAGCAGGAGAGGCATGGAGGGCTCGAAAGAACTTGTGGGTCTGACATGCACTATCTTGCAAAGTCTCTGTTAGATGTTGCAATTTGGCCTGCTGATACGATTTTAACTGGAATTCTTTAACAAGATCAGCCACCCGCAGGGCCAGTGCAAGCAGAAATGCATCATCCGGAGTGTCCATCAGCAGAGAGCGAACCAAAAGCAGCAGGTCCTCCGCTGCCTGTCGACGGCGCCGACAAAGAGAGGCATGATAGATCCCATATTGCCGAGCAACCCGCTGCACATTAGCGAGCAATCGGTCAAATGAGGCAGTGCCCTGAGAGGAAAAGTCCAAGGAGAATCTGTCAAGCATTTGTTGCATATAGCCCTGAAAAATTGTATGCTTTAAGTAGGAGGAGTTGAAACGCAAAGGGAGTCTCTCCAGAAATTGCTTGAAGGGGGCAATGGGTTGTGCAAGCAACTCGAACTGCAGAGGGAAATGGTCCGACAAGACATATTGCTGCAACACTTTTATTTCGAGCATCTCAGGCAGAAAATCATCATTCTGTATGATATATATGCGGTCCAACCGCGACCATGTTGTGGCATACTGGGCCGAATGGAAAGTAAAGCCTGGAGAAGACGGGTGTAGCCAGGACCAAAGATCTTGCTTAAGAACAGCAAGAGCCAAGTCGTGCCACATACGACTTTCCGGCGCATCCATGACCGAGTGCTCCGATGTAGACTGGAAAGAATCAATACACATATTGAAATCCCCCATGAAGAAGCCGCGTCTGCCAAGTGACAAGGAAGTCTGCAAAGTCTGCCAAAGCTCTCGGCGAGATAACGAATCATTCGGAGCATAAAGGCCAAGTAACCATAGGATTTCCCCTTCGAATAAGATTTCGACCACCAAAAAGCGGCCATGAACATCATTTTTAATAAGAACCGGCTGATATTTGGCATGTACAATCATGAGCACACCCGAATAATGCATGGCCTGTGTTCCTGCATAGAACAAACGAAAGCCATGGCAATCCACAACTTTACCGGCGTCACTGTGACTCTTGTGCTCAACAGCACACAGGACATCCCACTGATTCTCATACAATGCAGTCCACATGGCATGTTGCTTGTGGCGAGAACAAATTCCTCGCACATTCCACGTGGCTATTTTCATGTGTATACAAAACACAATCAGGTAGGAGGCACAGCTTGCCTCGATTTGACTTTGTCGGCGAGAATGTCCAGGACTCCCTCATCCAAGAAATCTGCCAACACCGCAAAAGAGTTCTGAGGACCAGATTTGGAAGTTGAGGGCATATCGGCTTGCTTGGGATTGGAACGTGGGTAACGACGGTCCCACGGAGTAATGACGTTGCCTCTGGTATAAAAAGCCAGCTGTGCAGGTGGACCCTTGAGACGATCCGAATACATTTTCCTGGCGGGCTGGTGGCGGGGAGCTGAAGAAACCATAGCAGGAGCAGAGCGCTCTGACGACATCATTTCCTTCCTGCGCATATATGTTCGCATGGAATCGTGTGAGGTAGAAGGCCTAGTACTCTCCATGCCAGCACCAATCCTGTTGCCTTTTTTGGCGCGTACTTCAACCCAATCAGTAGCACGGGAATCCAGACCCGAAACCTGTTGTTTACCTTTGGCCAGAACTTGGGGCGGGTGGGTAGGGTCCAGCGGCGGAGCATCACACACCATATCTTCCATGGGCGGAGCAACATGAGCTGTATCTGAAACGTGTTGTTGCTCGGGGCATTCAGCCATAAAGTGCCCCAACTGTCCACAGGAAAAGCAATGGCCAGCAAAATTGCCCCATTTCAAACGAAAGTGTAACGGATGCATGCCGGAGCAATTGAGGCGTAACCATGCAGGCCGTTTCCGTGCAGTATCCCATAACATGCACAAGCGGTTGCGATTCACAGCCCTGAGACTGGGAGGGACCAGAACCGTGCCCACAGCGGCCATAGCATCCTTTAATAGCGGCCAATAAACAGCCGGACAATTTTCCACTTCTACCCACACAGGGCATTCACGTTGCAGGAGGCGTTGGAAATCTGCCATCGGGCGCCATGGAACCACATGAACCAACCGACGATCAAAAAACAAAGGCAGTTTGGACAGAAGAGCAGCGCGGTGCGTCTCTGTTTTCAAGAGGACCTCGAAAAAGCCCCGGGATCCAACAAAAATCTCTTCAACACATTCCCCTTGTAGCAGACTCTGCAGCCATTGGCGAATACGGGAAAGCAGCGGAATGCGACCGGTGAAGAAGAGTATCACCGCGCGATCATAAAATACCGAAAAGGAGCGTAGGACAGTTTTTGGCTCGACGGTAGCTTCTAGAACATCGTCTGGAGCAGAGGCAGAGAAGGCTTCCTGGTTGTGTTGAACATATTCACCAAGCAGAGTGTTGGCAAATTCCAACAGATGCTCCCAGTCCACCTCCTGAGAGTCCACCGGATCCGAAGCAACCTGCGCATAGGAACGATCGGGAGTAACGCCTATCTCTTCCAGGGTGTGCTTGGTACGTTTGCCCGCAGGCTGGATGTCAGGACCCGGGGGCAATTCTTCAGTGCACGGAACCATATCCTCGGGTTCCTCAGCATCAGAGTCCGGGCCAAGTGCTGCCACCGTTTGGTCTAGGAAATCCAGATCCAAACCAGCCATCGTGTATGACGAACTGATCTCACAGAAGGACTGATCGACACTCTCTCTCTCTCTCTCTCTCTTTCTGTGTACAGAGCAGAGGGAACGCGATTCCGGACGCTGCCTCTCTGACGAAGGTCAGGTTTAGGGTTTCACAGGAGCTGGGAAACAGGGCGTCTGGACAGCTCCGGGAGCAGGCTCGACAGTCAGCAACAGACGTTGATGCAACCCTCCATGATGGTGGACAGACGCGACTTGTAAAGGGGCTGAAATCTGGCAAGGCGCACCTCTGCAGGATGTGCGGGCGGAGCTGGGGCAGGGGGGGCACTCGGGCGAGGTGTTTTCAGCGGGGCCTTCAGGCAACAGCGGCGGGGCCTGCAGGCGACGGCGGCGGGACCTGCAGGCGACGGGACCTGCAGGCGGGACGACGGGGCCTGCTGCGGGACGACGGGACCTGCGGGACGACGGGACCTGCGGCGGAACCTGCAGGCGAGGGCGATGGGGCCAACGAACAGAGGCTGGGCTGGCGCGAACGAGGGGTGGCGTCAGGCAGGGCGTCAGGCGGCGGCGACGCAGACGAGGGCCGTAGCAGGGCGCGCCAGATCATTCGATGGCAGGGCGGGACGACGCAGGAGCACCATCGCGACACACACTCCTCTCTCTCTCTCCCCTCTCTCTCTCTCATCCTATAATCTCTCTCTCTCGCTCTCTCTCTCTCTCTCTCTCTCTCGTTACCTCATAATGAGGCCTCAAACCATGGAAGCCCAACTAAATGAAACCCCGAGAGAGAAAGAGATGACCCAAAGTGACTATTGGTGGCAGCAAATCAGCATCGTTGGGTCCTACAATAGCAAGGCGGGTGGAGCAAGACGTTGCGTCGCTTTTGTGGCATCAAAAGAGGTGGAGGTGCTAATCAAGTGATGGCGCATCTCCTTAATGCCCTTGGCCATGGTATCAAAGGTTGCGACAAGATACCACTAGAGGATCGTGCTCACACGGCAAGGGATTTTGAGATGTATCTTGAAACTAGGCCCCCAAAAGACACTCACGTCATCTGAGCATCAATGCCTTCAACTACAACTGCCACTAGTGGGAGTCAAGCTCGTGAGAGTGGAGCAAATCAGTTTGCCACTTTTCCTGCGACCGCGACAAGTAGCGGAACACAAGGTACATCATCCATCCCTCGTGGAAAACAAGGCAATTTGTTCACTGCATGGCACACACAAAGGAAGGCTCAAGTAGATGCAGCTGTCGCACGTTTTTTTTACTTGTGGAATTCCATTTAATGTGGCATGATCTCTTTTTTTAAGGAGATGGTTTCTGAAATAGCCGAGTTTGGCCCTTCCTACTAACCTCCCTCTTATGATGCACTACATGAGAAACTTCTACAAGAGGAAGTGACTAGCGTAAAGGCTGCCATCACACCAATTAAACAATAGTGGGATATCTATGGGGTGAGTCTCATAGGTGATTGTTGGTCTGACATATGCAGCCATTCCTTGGAAGGTGTCCTTGCTTCATGTTGTGGCAAGCCTCTATATATAAAATCCACCAAGTGTGGTACTTGGCAAAAGAGAGGTCTTGTCTTATGTGAGATGTGGGCTGAGGCTGTTGAGTATGTTGGACCCAAGAATGCAATTTGTCTCTGATGGAGAGGCGACAAATAGGGTTGTAGGTGCCTTACTAGAGCAACAGTATCCCTATATCACATGGAGTCCATGTATGGCCCATTGTCTTAATAATTTATTGAAAGACATTGGAGCATTAGCATGGATCAAGAGTACAATTGTTATAGGCAAGGAAATCATTTCTTTTGTCACTTGCCATCATTTCTCTCTAGCCGTGTACAGGCAATTTGCCAAATAAGAGCCACTAAAATATTTAGAGACCAGGTTTGCCTATAATTTCTTTATGCTTTGTCGGCTATACAACATGAGGCCAGCTTTAGAACAAATGGTCGCTAGTCCATCTTGGGCATCATGGTCTACTTCAAAGTCAGCTTTGGGCCAGTTGTGCTACGTAACGGTAACCCAAGATGAGTATTGGGAGGAAGCAAAGCAATTGCTTCTTCTATGCTTACCCATGGTAAATCTCTTGCGGCAAGTGGATGGTGATGTACCGCATATCGGTAAAGTGTACGAAGCAATGGATCGTCTCATTGAAAACATCCGTGCTCTTAATCTTGCTCCACCCAAGAAACAAGAAATTGAGGAGCTTGCAATCAGCAGATGGAACCAATACTACTCAGCACTTCATTGTGCTGCTTACAATTTGGATCCAGAGTTCCAACACAAGGGAAAGCAACTCCAGTCGGATGCTGAAGTAACTTGAGGTTGGAATACCACACTTCAGAAATTGGTGGCAAGTCCTGAGGAATGTCGGGAAATCAAATTTCAACTCACTAACTACCGCAACAAAGAAGGCATGTTTGGCTGGCCTGATGTGCAATGTGATAGGTAATTCAATAAATTGCTTAGTTTTTCAATTTATATAAACTTTTAATACAGCTTTTCTAACTACACATTATTTTGGACTGTTGTAGATTCCATGTAGGTGCAGTTACATGGTGGGAGATCTATGGAGCTGATTCTCCAGAGCTGCAAAACTTGGCTATCAAAATCTTAAGCCAAGTTTGTGCATCTTCTGCACTTGAAAGACTTTGGAGCACATTTAGTCTTATACACACCGAGAAGAGAAACAGGCTAGTCAGGGACATTAGGAGCTTTGTCCTGGTCTAGTCATTTTGGCCATTTTGTTCTTTGTCCCTATTTTTGGGCCCATCCATGATTTTGACCTGGAACAGTCGTAGAGGATTTGAGGTCAGCCCTACCTATTGTCAGGCTTCACTTGTTAGTTGGTTGACAGTCACTTATTCATTGACTTCTTTTGTCTCATGCCTTCTCTTGTCCTCACTGCAGCTACGTCTGTAGTATGTGTAGGGGCTGAGAACTGTATGAGCTTCTTCTCAGCTTAGTTTCTAGCTGTCTTTGCTCTTGCCTTCAGTGGTCTTTCGGCTTGCGTGCATCCTATTCTGCTGCACCTCACACAGCCCTATTATGAAATAGCTCGTTTCATTTTGTTTCGTCTTTTTCTTTTCCTTTATGGTTTTGGGGAGATCATTTTTTGCAACATCGAGAGGGGCCTAAATCTAGCACATTCAGTCTGCAAATGAAGTATTTCGTGATAATAATTGTGCAGAACAAGATTGGAATGGCACTGCTACTAAAGCAACCACACTCCTGTCATGCTTTTGTTCTTGGTGTTCCTTTGAGAGATCATGTGTGAGGGCTCATGTATTTTGTGGCTACAGGCTCATCATTGAATTTGAAGAACAGATGAGTTGCGGACCATTGAAGGTGAAGAACTGATGAGTTGTGGTTTAACGCTGATCCTTGAATGTGAAGAATAGGTGATTTTCAAACTACAATTGTTGGAGATATGCAGTGTAGTCAAGAGCTTTTGTATAAGCTAAAACTTCTGCAAGCTCTGGAACAGATAATTTGAATTTGAACCAAAAATAATGTCATGTGAGCTATCGTGGACAAGGGGGGGTTCCACACCTGATTGTACGAGTTAATGCAGCCATTTCATTTTCTTGTTGGTGATGAGGCTGATATGTTAAAACTGTTGATATGTGTGGCTGCCAAGTTGAAGATATGCTCTTGGAGTGCTGAACTGTAAGCTCTTACTCTGTTATGATGTGCCACTACAGTTTAATTGTTGCTAGTCAAGTATGCTTTTCTGGAATTAAGCATTTAGTATCTTAAATGCATTAAAGGAGGGCTTATCTGTGTGCGCACTCGCACAGATTCTCTTTGCTTTCGGGGAGGGGGTGTTGTTTTGGGACTTTTTGAGTGCTTTATTTGGGTGTGCCAAACCAAGCTTATTCTGTTTTCATATCAAATCAATCTGCATACATATTTTTTACTAAAGAGGTCCTTAGAAACTAGGGTTTGTAGCATGTGGTACAAGTATAACTTACTCAATTAACTGACTTGACTGGTTGGGAAGGAATTGATAGATTATGGACATATTTGCTGCATTGGAGCATTTTCATCACTGCTGTGGCAGTACAAATGTCTTAGCAGCTTATTTTGACTATAGAACCTTTTGATTCATGGTGCACGAAGATAATCGCAATACGTTTTAATCTGAGTTGATCAGATTTGGCTTATGGATTCCTGATATTCTCAGATCAAAGGTTATGAACATTGATGAAAAGCAGTTGTAGGATAAGGATTTTTATTGAAAACCTAGAGTCTTACATTTTGCAAATTGAATTCAAGCTATGTTGATGTACCAAGCCCCTTGTGAGAGCTAATGTGCTATATGTACAGTAAAAGTCAAAATCTTATTGTGCTTAGGGGAGAAGGGGAGATAGAGATTTTTTTGATTTTGAAGGGTTTGTATGTTATGGACCTTGTTGGCTCTCTTGTTCAAGTTTAACACAAGTAGGGAGCAACTTGAAATGTAAGTTATGGACCTTGTTGGCTCTCTTTCAAGTTTAACACAAGTAGGGAGCGACTCGAAACTTGTTGAGAACAAATTGTATAACAAATGGTGAAGGGAGAAGCCCAAGTGGAAGAATGAGCAAGCGAAAGCAAGAGAGATGTGAGCTATGGTGGATGGAGTAAGAGAGCAAGAGGGAGAGAGACTCAAGATGTGGAACTCTAACAGCCACAATGTGTGATCGGTTTTCTCTTTATTCAAATGTCATTGAAAGAATAAAGTGACAATGATGGGCGTTTGAGTGAAGAGGGAACAAGAAAAAAATGATAGTACAATGTATCTTGAGTGAAGAGGGAACATGAAAAAAATAACAGAGTACAATGTGTATAAGGAGGTTATCTCATTCAACGCTCATCAGCTTCTTAAGAAAGGTAAAACGCTCTGTTGAGACTTTTCATGAGTAAATTTGCAGGATTTTGGTCAGTTGAGATCTTGACAAGATTAACAGACTAAATCCTTAATGCTCTTTTTGATAAAGTGGTATTGCATGTCAATGCGTTTTATCTTTGTACGGAAGATCATATTTTTGGTGAATTGGAAAACACTCATAAAATCCGAATGTAGTGTAGGGACCATGTTAGTCATAACAAGGTCTGGCATTAGATGGCCTAATCAGAGAGCTTCCTTGCAAGCCTTGGTGGTTGCAATATACCTGGTCTTTGTAGTAGAGAGGACTGTGCATTTCTCACCTTAGAAATCCAAGAAACAGTATTTCGAGCAAAGGTAAACACATAGCTAAAGGTGGATTTTTTGTTTGTATATCTTGCATAATCAGAGTCGGTGTATCCCACAATCTTATGTATCTTGGCCACAATAACATATGTACATATCTACTGTGTCCTTCAGGTATCTTATGATACCCTTGATAGCATCTCAATGTTGTATGCTAGGTGTAGCCATATAGCGTGTCACAACTTCCATTGCAAAAGCTATGTTAGGACGAGTGGCTATCATGACATATATCAAATTGTCCATTGCGGATGTATAAGGGATATTGGCCATCTTGGCCTTTTGCTCATCAAATTGCGGATAATCAATTTGGCATATCTTTGCGTGAGAAGGCAAAGGATATCCAATGTGCTTAACATCTTGCATATGAAATCGTTTGAGGATCTTTTGGATATACTCTTGTGATAAGAAGCCCATGAGAGTGGTCATGCGTAATATATATCCCTAGAATGTGTGGTGTGTTTCATGTCTTTTTATCTCAAAGCTCTTCTTGAGCTAACTTTTTAAAGGATCCAACTTATTGGGAGCTCTCTTAGCAATCAACATGTCATTCACATAGAGTGCGAAAATTAAAAGGTTGTCATAACAAGCTTTCTTTTGTATAAATACGGATCCATATCACTATGTGTATAGTCTTATGAATGCATAAAAGTATCAAACTTGTGGTACCATTGCCTAAGTGCTTGGCTCTTTCTCAATCTGCACACTAGGTGTTCATTGCCTTTTTCCTCAAAGCCCTTAGATTGTTGTATATAAATCTTCTCATGCAAGTCCCCATATAAGAAAGTCGTTTTAACATCCATGTGATAAAGGTCCAGATCTAACTGAGCAACCAATGCTAGTACCAGGTGTATGATAGTCATCTCAACTACATGAGAAAAGGCTTTATCGAAGTCAACATGATGCTTTTGTTTAAAACCCTTAGCAACCAACTTGGCCTTATAGGTAGGCTTGGGTCATCCAGGGATGCTCTTTAACTTGTACACCCACTTGTATGGCAATGTATACTTTCTGCCAGAGACAAAGGAACCAACTCGCACATATGATTTTTCTATAAAGAGCCAAACTCTGATTGCATGGTCCTCTCCCAAGAGTAACTATCACCATGGTGCATGGCCTTATCATAAGTGAGAGGCTTACATGCATTTGTCACCATTATATAATCAATAGAAGGCTCAAACCGTTTATGAGAACGTTCGGTTTTAGCAGAGCGTTTCAAGGTAGATTGAGGAGCTTGCACATTCTATTTAATATCATGATCATATGTTTGTCTAGCTGGCTTTACAAGAGTAGGAGGCTCATTTTGAAATATAATACCATGTATCTTGATTATTCACTCAGGTTGCTTATGCATATTTTTCTAATGGAAAACTATATCATGGTTGCGGATGACTTTTTGAGCATGTGGATTCCATAGGCGATAGCTCATCTCACCTACATCCCCATAACCAAGAAAGATGCATTTCACGGAATTAGGATTTAGCTTTGTGCGCTTGTCCTTGGAGACATAGCAGAAAGCCTTACAACCAAAGACACACAAATAAACTTACAAGGGAGGTTTTCTAGACCACACCTCCTCTGCAACCTAAAAGTCAATAGTATTACAAAGAGATCGATTGGTCAAGTGTACGGTAGTAGTCACTATCTCAGTCCAAAAAACTGCTACGGTAAGCTTATCTGGCTAAGCATACTATGGACCCTTTCTTGTATTGTCCTGTTCATGCGCTTAGCCATACCATTTTAGGATGGGGTGTATGGAGCAGTCAATTGACGCTTAATACCTCTCTCATCACAAAATTTCTCAAAGCCTTTAGAGACATACCCCCATTCTCTGATCGTATGCATTTTAGCCTATATCCAGATTGGTTCTCAACCAATGCAAGCCAACGCTAAAATGTAGCCAAAACATCAGATTTCAGCTTTATGGGATATGCCCAGACCTTATGTGAGTAATCATTAATGAATGTGACAAAGTATTTTGTGTGACGACTGATAAGGCATAGGTCCACAAACATCAGAATGAACAAGGGCCAAAGGCTCACCCATATGTAGAGTGCAAGACTTCTTATGTGTGCTATATGTCTTTCTACCATATAGACAATGATCACATGACTCAAAACACTTATAGTCAAGGGGCAAAAGATATCGCAAATGAGTAAGCATTTTCATTTCCTTTAAGGGCATGTACCCAAGGCGAGGATGCCAAAGAGATATATGTGGAACTGTAGCTATAGACAAAACATGATCTATGAATCCAGATATAACCAAGGGATATAATATCAAGTGTTAGACTTGGCATCACGTGCCAGAATAAGGTTTCCATGGGTGATCTTCCAAGAAGAATCCCCAAAGGAAACAAAGTAACTCTCATAATCCAGTGTGCTAGTAGAGATAAGACTCTTCGTGAGAGCTAGTACATGTCGAATAATATGCAAAGTAAACATACTACTTGAACCAAATTGCAGTCAGATATCAACAATACCAACGATCTGCAATGCTAAGTCATTTTCCAAATGGATAGATCCAGTCCTACGGATTTGCAATGTGAAGTCATTTTCCAAATGGACAGATCCAGTCCTATGGATTTGCAATGCGAAGTCATTTTCCAAATGGATAGATCCAGTTCTACGAAAATAGAAGTGGAACTACTCTTTACGAGGGGTCACATGAAAGGAAGCCCCTGAATCCATCATACTGCGATAGGAGTGGAACCACTCTCTATGAGGGGTCACATGAAAGGAAGCCCCTAAATCCATCGACCAACAGAGTAAAGCTAGGTGAGGCATTAGTCAGCTGTGACTCATCCAAACGACCAACAGAGTAAAGCTAGGTGAGGCATTAGTCAGCTATGACTCAGCCAAAGAAGAAGCTACAAGTATGTAATCATCATTAGAGTTAGGTTACTGCACTCATTGATCTTTTCAATCTTAACACTGGACTTAGCAGGGACAATGTTGCAATCATTAGACTTGTCCTATGCTTTTCCTTTTCCCTTTTCTTTGTACTTGTTATCATGCATTTTATGGCAGTGTGGCTTGATATGTTATGCTTTCCTACAATAATGGCATGTCAAATCAGACTTACATCCATAGGACTTATTGCGAGACTATCCAGGGATCTAGAGAGACTTCTGCGAGTCTCTACCACGGTGGTCATTCTTGCTCTTGCCATTATGGCAACCTCGAACAGTCAAAGCATGAGAAGTACGAAAAGCATTCACATTCTTTCTATTTATCTCCTATGTTAGGAGTGAATCCTCTACATTAGACAATTTCAGCCCATTCTTGGGCATATTTGTACGCATAGCAGTATGGAATGTGTCCCAAGACTCAAGCAGTGTGACCAACAAGAACAAAGGCGGAAGATTTTCCTAAAAGTCAATACCTTGTGATGACAATTGGCCAATGATAGCATGAAACTCGCTCAAATGTTGAGAAACACTGGTACATTCCTTCATACAAAGGTCCATAGGTTGCTGTAGTTAATACATTTGAGAAGCAGGCTTTGCTTATAATAGAGATTACAGATCCCAAGTAGCCAAGAAGCATCAACAAGAAATATGCATATGGTTTCAATGATAAAATAGCATTCAGTCTTGCTTATTACAGTAGTAAAAATGATAGTAAAACTGAACCAAATATGGGCTCAAATCAGTCCAAAAGCATTCCAATACATTGGCCAAACATTCCGCAAGTGTTTGATATCAAATGAGCATCGCATAAGACAAGAGTATGACATTTCCCATACAAATAGCATTCAACCTTGTTGTGACAGTAATGATATCTATGAGAAAACTAAACTAAAAGAGTGCTCAAATCAATCCAATAGCATCTCAGATCAATGATATATAATCCCCAAATATTAAGCAACAAAACATAGGTATACAGGCATCCCAAGAAGCATATATGCTCTAAACATTGAAGATATAGTTGTCCCTATTTTATAACAGCATGGTGCCATGTTTGCACAGTTAATAGCTGAAGCTCAATGACTTAAAACCAATGCTCAATGCCAGGAGCAGCAATAAACAATATCAAAGCCTTTGCCCAATGCTGAGGAGTGGTTGAGCAAACACAATTTCTTAAAAATGGTCACATTTGAAAAAACGTCTTTGTATTTCCAGTCTTGAATACTAAGTTGAATACTCCTTGAAATAAGCTCAATGTAGGCTTAAGAATGCCATGAGATAATTCTAATAGGTCCTGAGAAGTCCTAGAGCAATGAGAGCTCAATATGAATCTCAAGAGGTGGAGCTATGGCTGCCAATGGTGAAATTGTGCTATAGGTAACTCGAATGAGAGTTGAAGCAATGCTAGATTGAGCTCGAGCTCACGGAGAAGAAGGCTCTGATACCAATTGAAGGGAGAAGGCCAAGTGAAAGCAAGAGAGATGTGAACTATGGTGGATGGAGTAAGAGAGCAAGAGAGAGAGACTCAAGATGTGGGAACTCCAATAGTCACAATGTGTGACTGGTCTTCCCTTTACTCAAATGTCATTGAAAGAATAAATAATGAAGTGATAGTGATTGGTGTTCACCACCTATAGTGTGCAGGTATTGTCAGCTTGCTTGTTGCTATCATCAAGCTAAACCGACAAAAGAGTTGCCTTTGCTATTATAATTGAGACAAGTTCTGGGCTTGGATTGTAACTACATTAAAGTGCTACTATTGAGATAACAAAAGCCAACTCAACTCACTTAGCAAGGGTAAAAGTGGATATGTGCATGCGTACACTTGCTTTTGCGGACCTAAAACAAACATCTTCTTGTTAGGAAATAATTGTTCAAAGGAGAAGAGTTTTGTTCCTCTCTTTCCTTGTAGACGACAAAACTTCTAAAATATATTGAACTAAAAAAAAAAGGCGAGAATCAATAGTAAAAATTGAACTTGCCCTTTTTAGAGATGCCACACATTTAAGCCTTGTAATTCCTAAGCGATCCACTTCTCTTCTTAATTAGGGTTGCAATAGTATCAAGCATTTGTAATAAAAGTTGTTAAACTAAGCATATTTCATGGATACATGTTTACAGTAGTACGTTGGTTCATGTCTCCCCCATTGCCACAGGTAGAGGTGTTCTCTTCATTGGCAAGGGTTTATGCATGGTTTGTGTGGTGCAATAGCAACTTTTCTTTTTGCGACGGTGCCTCCTTATATCTCCTTGTATGTCAAGCAGCGGAGTGTTTCTCCTTGTTCTTTGTGTTCCTTCAATACCTTTGTGTGGATGATTTGAGTTATTTGAGTTAGGCTATGGTACAACCATTTGCTAGAATGAAAGTATCAAAAGTGAAAAATTAGAAGACCTATTGTCTATGGGCCTAGTCCAAGCACTCGTGATTGAACTAGTTCTTGGTAGCAATAGAACCTAGCAGTATGCTTGGACATAGCTACACTTGCTCCTTGTATTCTCTCTACGGACTCGATCCATCAATACCAAACAATATTCACTTAACTTGAAACTCTACTTGAAGAAGGGCATGAAGTCAAGGTGTTTGTGTACTTTTTCTTTAGACTATTTTACTTCTCTACTATTTGAAATCATTTGACATAAAGTAATTTGCGCTCTTCCCAAGTGACAAGACATGCGAAAGCTTCTAGTTTCACATTTCCTTATGTTGCACCTATCTCATTAAGCTCATATACTCATCTTTGCACACGACGAAAATCATATGAGTTCTTCATGTGTGTGGCTAATGCCAATCTACTCTCCTTAGTTGAATACTTCTTTATCTTATTTATCTTATGCTTCTCATAATTGCGCTTCAAACCAATAGGAGGGTTGAGCTTAGAGAGGTATATCTTGATTATCTATTCCTTGGAGTGTATTAAAAAATGGGTTCTCTAGGCAAGTCAATGGCAAAATATTCCCAAGTATTTGGGAATGTAGTAACATTTTTGTACACAAGCTCCAAATTTGTTAGAGTTTCAAAATTTAGACTCTACTCATCAAGACCTTCATAATGATATATGGGTGGATAGGCTTTAGACGTGGGACAAGGATGCATCCTTGGAAAGATTATGGAAAGTTTGAAAACCATTTCCAAAATTGTTGGAGTTACCCAAAGCTTTAGAGTGTTATATGGGTGGATTGAAATATACTAGAGAGGGATCGCTCATTTGGATAGGATGGAGGGTGGTTTAAAGAATGCTATGGAGGGAGATATGGTATGGATATTGTGGGCATGATGGGTGTTAGGATAATTGTTATGTACTTAGGTCTCTCACAAAACCATCAAAGGGAGAGAGCACCATGCAGACAGAAGCAACGATCCTTCAACGCCAGCTCCGTTTGATTTATCCGGTTGTAACACACAGCTCCCAAATTTCCTGTCTGATTTATCTTCGAGGCGTATTGGATGCATTACCCGAGTCTTGAGACCTCCCTTGATTCTCCATGTTGTATGTTACCTTCAACGCTAGCTTTGTTTAGTGGACCTAGTCTGATTCATCACACTCGCTCTCCCGTTCCTGCCTAATGTGCCCACGAGCCAAACTTGAAAGCCTATAGGCGCCAATGGGGCCCCTTATATCATTGCATCTCCTCTCTCTCTTTCTCTCTCTCTCTCTCTCTATGTGTGTGTGTGTGTAAAATTTGTGCAATGTTGTCCAATTTTGAAGTAGGTTTAATGGAGGATGGTACAATATCAAAAAGCCATAGATTCTCCTCTCTTTCTCTAAGTCAACTCGAAGGCTAACTTCTGAAGTCTGAAGCCACAACAACTGAGGACACTTGTAGCTTGAATCGGTCAAAGTATTTACAAAGCTTCAACATTATATTGATAGCTACTTGCTAAGCGTTTTATTAGAAAATGAGGTTGAAGTTTAGAACTCGCTAATTAGCATGGGGGTAATGAGAATCCTAATGATCTTGTTATGAGAGGTTCATGGCTCATTATCAAGTAAATAGAGAGATCTATATGAGTTACTTTAATAAGTACTTGCTTTTTGCATCGAGAAAAAGAATATTGTGCTAAAGTATATAGCACTTGGTTTTATCTATTGATTAACAATAGTATATAAGCTCTATTTGTTTCTCTAGATCATGGGTCCCAATTGCCCAAAAAAAGATAATGTACAATTGAGTATCTGAAGCGCATTTTCTCAAAAGAGAAATGTGCAAAGGGACACGGTGGGATCTCGTCAAAGCAGTTAGTCAAAAAGAGTATCATGTAGAGGAGAAGGTATCATGCATGCATAGGTGCCTTGTCTTCAGCGAACATAGAAGTTAGGAAAGCTTGGTTAACCTCCCATCCAATCAAGATGATAGCCTCTTTTAGCACCACACTGTTAGGAAAAGCCATAGACTACTTTTAGACCAACTTTTAGTAAGTCCACTCACATTGATTACATATCATTTGACCCTTTGGTCCATATATCCTTGTGCTCTAATGTAGGCTATCTTTTGACTCATTAACATGTCGTGATATTAGCATAGTGGTCCATTACCTGCTATTAGCACTATGGTTGAACTATTCTACGGACCATGTCCACTCAAGACCCTTGTGGTGGTATTGCTCTTCCCTTTTGGAATAGTTTTTGTCCTTGAAAATAAAAGCAAGAAATCACTTCTTGAGTATAATAACATTCTCGCAAGTAGAATCTTCTTCAGGTTTATCTTTTTACTTGACCAAAATTTGTTCTCAAACATGATGATGTGTATGATGCTTGTGGAAATCCAAGATTCATTCCGGTTTGTAAGGTTGAACTGATGGTTTAATAATTTCTACTAATGCTCGTTGTTCCACCAAACTATCATCACTACCAAGTTGCCTTTACAATTGGCTAACATCTACTAGAGGATGGTGAATCTAATTTGTATGCAACTTTACCAACACATTTAAGGATTGTAAATGGGCCACAATACTGTGGAGATAACTTAGAAACTATTCAAAACTTCAAATTTCTTGAATATTTTGAAATTTGTAAATAGACCTTATTACATTTTCCAAAAGTGACTAAACGTCTATGTTCATTTGTATATTTCTTGTAACGATCTTAAGCTTGCTTAACGTTCAAGTGTGCTACTTTTAGCATATCAAAATAATATTGAATGAAGTCCTTGAGTTATTAGATTTTATTGTGGCCTTGATCCCATCATAACTAGTGATCGAGATTGAAATCCATATGTAAGCATGGATAGATTAAACTCTATAGTCACATGCTTAGCACTATTATAAACAAACTCTATGGGTAAATAATCTTTCCAATTAGGTTGCTTTTTGCTTACATATGCTCATAGCATATCTTCTAGGACTTGGTTTACTTGCTCAGTTTGCGTGGGTCGTTTGTTTGAGGGCGATCTATGGTACTTAGATTAACCATTATATCTAACCTTTTGAATACAACTCTCCAAAATCCCACCCATCCTCAAGCACTTAGCTTTGTTCATTGATACTTTTGGCATTGAACAACATATTTCTCTATATCCTTATGCATTCCGGACCAATAAAAGTGTCTATGTATATGTGCATATGTCTTTCTTATCCCTACATGACCTGCACTAGGTCTATCATGATATAAAGATTTGGTGCGTTGCGTGTCTAAGTTCGAGGATACACATGCTTGACCTTTGTGAAGTAGGTACCTATCATCAATAGTAAGATTTTTCCATCGATTAAACTCATCACTTGTAAGAGAGGAGCCTTGTGTGAAATTCATATCTGGTGCATGAGTTGGTAAGGGATATCCCTCCTTTAACCATATTTCACACATTTTCATAAGATTGATCATGCTCACATTTGCCTCGTAGAGATTCTAATAGATCACTCTTCAATATTATAAATGAGAGAGTATGAATCTTAGACATTCTACTTAGAGCATCAATTACAAATTATATCAATCCTTGTGATACTGTAGCGTGCAGTTAAACTCTTGCAAAAATTCAATCCATCGAGCATTTCTTCCTTTCGAATCCTTTTTTATAATAAACCATTTGATATTCTCTTGATCAAATCGTACCTCAAATGTAGCATTATACAAATGATGGTACCGTTTTTTAAAAGTATAGACAATTGTGTAGAGCTTATGTTTATGACTAGAATAATTCTTTTGAGACTTATCTAACTTTTTACTTTCAAAATCCATAGGTCTAACCTCTTGGATGAGCACATCTCCAATGAATGTGGCACAAGTATCAGTTTTTCACCATATACGGTTTGTGTGGATCCACAATAGCTAGGATTAGAGATGTAGCAATATCTACTTCAAATTTATCAAAATTGCATTCTTGTTCCTCACCCCAAGCGAAGTGCGACCTTGATCATGTGAACAACTATCTTAGCATAATCTTCTATAAACTTACAATAAAATCCAGCTAACTAAGGAATATTTGTAACTCATCTAGATTTATAGGATGAGGCCATTGTAAGATAGTTTGGACCTTTTTTGGATCCATTCTAATACATTCTAAATATGATATAGCTAAAGTAGTGAACTTTTGTTTTAAGAAATTCACATTTAGTTTCCTTAATATAAAGTTTGTGCTGCCTAAGTAACTCAAAGACTAAGCAAAGATATTTCCAATGTTTTTCTTCAAAATGACTATAAATAAGAATATCACTAAGAAAAACAACAACTAGTTTTTAGAGATATGGATGTAGGATACTATCCATAAATGTTAGAATGTGGGAGTATTAGTTAGGCCAAAGGACATAACTAATCAAAAAACTCACAATAGCCAAAATGCATTCAAAAGGTAGTTTTAGATACATTCTCCATGCATATTCACACTTGGTGGTACCCCGACCTCAAGTCAATCTTTGTATAAGTATCATACTCCTTTTAGTTGATCAAACAACTCATCCACATGAGGAAGTAGATACTTATTTTTTATTGTGATCGCATTTAGACCACAGTAATCTATGTACATATGTATAAATCCATTCTTTTGATTCATTAATAATATTGGAGAAGCCTACAGAGAAGAACTAAGCCAAATAAATTCTCGTTGGAGATAATCAATCAATTGCTTCTTCACTTTACTAGCTTCACTACTAGTGCTAAGTCGATAAGATGATCGTCGACTAATGGGTTTACTTCTTGGTAAAATATCAATACTATACATTATATTATATTTCAGGAGTAAACCTTGAGGAAAATTAGGAGAAAATATATCATTGTATTCGTTAAGTAGTTGCCATATCTTATTATGTACATGTGGTAGAGAATGACAATGTGAGGTGTCTGCTAATCTCAATCCAAGGCACACCTTTTAGTAGTCCATCATTAGGTTTTTCAAAATGATGCCGCTCGGTGCTCCCTTAGAGTATCACAGGGTTTGTCACTTAGGCCCTACTGAGTCTACATCGCAACAGAAGAGTTTCAGTCGAACCCACTAGGATCGACCTGAATTTTCGGGTTCCTAACAGACAGGTCTCCTAACAGCTAGCTAGCATCAGTAATTTTGAGTTTCCACCTCCTACATCATTACTCGAACTGAAGTGGACTTGCCATTGCACTTGGTTCAAAGAGAATGGGAGATGAAGGGGAGTGTGGTACATCAACCCTGCTGTCCATAAGGTAAAATCCCCCCCTAAAATAATGCAAGTCAGTTCTACCTAACAACTAGTTGGTCAATTTATTCTCTTCTTATTTCTACGCTAATTTAGAAAAGCTCCTAGCTAATCGGGAACCACCCTACTATTGGATGGACTTGTCAGGAGTCACACCCACCCGCTCTCCTTTGATTATAGTATCATCTTTAGTTTTTTAATTACATACAACACATTTATTGAAACATATACAACCAGTTTCCTTAATTAGTCTGTTAAATCACATGTTCCTTCACGTAATTTATTTCATGGACACCCATACAATTCAAACAACCCTTGAATACAAAATAATTTTCTTTATTATATTGAAAGTTAATTACAATTTCCATCTTTTCGATTCTACAAAAGATATACAGAATTCCATGAGGGTATTCTGTCTACCAAGATTCCTTCCTTGTAACTAGTATTAGGGTTCCAGGATCCCATCCTAGGTCGTGAAGGGGCTTGTCAGGCTCTAGGAGTAATGCAAAATTTATGGCCAGAGCCCCCCATGGCATTCACATTTTCTACTGCTCGAGACTATCTCTACAGACAGACCTTTCCGCTATAGCCGGTCTAAGCCTCTCGAAGTGATAATCATGATCCCCTTGGAGTAGGGTCTTGCAGAACTAGCTTGGGGGTAGCCTAGCGCGATGTTTCATTTTATCCTATTTGTCAATGTTTTTAATCAGAGATCTAGATTCTAGCAAACACAAACAATCCTTTCAAACAATGACAATCACACCATCGTTCACAGCTTCACATAGCCAAGGTAGATCCTTAACCCAAGGTAACCTTACACTCTAAACGAGGATTCTTCTTCCCATAAAGAAGTGTTAAGTACAAATCTTTTAACATTGTTAAGCAAGATACGAATTTCTAGTTTAGGACTAACTTACCCAACATAAGCGAATTTGCTTTAATTGGCACTTAGAAAAATATTGCAATAATAATTTAACGAGATGATTTACAAGATTATTTAAATGTACTTTCACTTTTTAAGTGTTAATCAACTCCTAACCATTGTAACGCTTGGTAATAAATATATTGAGTTATTTTACTAATCTCAAGTGTGTATAAAGTCCTTTACTCATTTCGTGCAATAACCTCTTGTAACTATTTCCATCATGATTTTACGAATTATAATCTTGATTAATCTATCTACAAATCATAGGTAGTAGTTAACCGTTTGTGCATGTATTAATACGCTCTCTAGATGAAACTAACATCTTGTGTAAGTGTAAATGCAAAAGCTAACATTTTATGTACTTAATTTAGAAAAAAAAATATTATTTTAGGTGAGGATATAAAAATAATAGCCTATTTCTGAGTCGTGAATAACTTGGTTTGGCACGTCATTGGAAATTTTATCTTTGCTTGTACTTGCATTCACCACACCCGATGTTCCATTGTGGTAGTGGCAATTCCGATAACCTTAGGCACTCCCATATCTGTGGCAATACATGTTCTTTGACTGGTTGCGGTGGATTTCATGGTCTTTTCGTCTCGTTGCTTTGGAGCCATCGTTTGTGAGCAGGTTTGAGAGATAGAGAAGGTGGAATGAATTCGAGATGATGGAGGAGCATGAGAGCAGCTTGTCGAGTTGAAGACCGAGACATGGAGAGGTTGAGTTACTTCGTTTCCTCTCTAATCCTCTCTCTAATTCTCTCTCTTGCAACCTCTCGGAATCTTCTTGCGCCTCTCTCTCTCTCTCTCTCTCTAACTCTCTTCCTCTCTAGCTTCCTTTCGCAACCTCTAGGGGAGGGGGTATCCTTCTACGTCCCTCTCTTTTCCTACCTTTTGCTCTAAACTCTTGAGAAGGGCCTCTCCCCTCTTGCTCGGACCTTCCTCAACTACTCCCCATGCCTCTTATTTATAGCTAAATTAGAGAAGAAGGGTTGTGGCTAAGAAGAAAAGCTCTTTATGGAGGGGATCTCATCAATCTAAAGCTTCCAAGATGCAATCTGATGCTCAAATCGCAAATCAGATGGTTTCATTGGCTCTGAAAGGGGGATAAATCCCCAAGACACTTGATCAGAAATCTTCCAGATCACTTCTTCTTTTTCTCCCTATTCAGAGTGCTGTTTGCTACTTGTAAATTGCGATCGCGATACGTGCGATTTTGCCAATCCTTTTTGCATTAAATCTCCAAAAAAGACTAAAAAATCCACTTGCTTTTTTTACATGATACCCTGTTCTAAAAGTTTCCATAGCTTTTTAGGATATTTACAATAAATAAGATTCCAAATATAAAAAATATGCTAGTTTTGTCCAATAATCTAGTATTTTTGGACCATCCATACTATAGACACTGACACTAATGACTAATGTGATGCATAACTCTTGTTCACGTGGTAACTTCTGTGAGGACGAGTGGCTACAGTTCTTGTCAATCCGAAAAAAATGTCGGGTTACGATCCTCGATTTTTTTGCTCGAGATTTTCTCTATTTAATGATTTTAGAGTTCTTCAACTCCATTTTGCAAGAAGTCAGAAAGATTTTAAATCAAAGTTGGGATATCACATTCTCTCCCCCTTAGAGGAATCGAGATGTCCTCATCTCGAATGAAACTGGGGATATTGGTTACATAGTGACTTATGGTCAATCCAAGTGGCACCCTCTTCAGGGTAGTCTTTCCATTGGACAAGGTATTCACTAAGGGTTCTACTTCTCAAATTTCTCTCCCTTACATCAATTACTCTGTTAGGTTGTAGCTCAAGGACTCCTTGGTTAGGTATTACAACTTGTTGATCATCAAGGATATGGTTAAGGTTAGCTACGTATACTTTTAATAAGCTAACATGAAATACATTGTGGATTTTTATATTCTTAGGGAGTTGTATCTTGTAAGCACTTGGTCCTAAGCACTTGAGAACCTTATAGGGTCCACAATATCTTGGACTTAGCTTCTTAAATTCTCCTAAAGACAAAGAACTTTTCTTTGGATGGACACTGATGAAGACCATGTCTCCTTCTTTGAAGATTCGTTCTTGCCTTTTTAGATCAGCATATACCGTTTATTGGTCCTTGGTGGCTTGAATATCTTGTCTGATAATCTTGATTTGATCATCCATTTCTTCTAACATTTTTCTCGAAGCTTCTACCGTTAGAGTAGGATCGGAAAAATTAAGTGACATACAATAATCTTGACCATATAGTGCCTGAAATGGAGTCATCTGAATACTTCAATGATAGGAGACATTATAAGCAAATTCCACTAAGGGTAGATACTGAATCCACCTTTTAGGTTCCTTGTTGCAATATGAGTGTAGAATATCCTCAATCACTTGATTAACTCATTCTGTTTGCCCATCAGTTTGTGGATGATAAGTAGTGCTAAAACAAAGTTGGGTTCCAATGGCTTTAAATAAACTCTTCTAGAAATAAGATGCGAAAAGAGAATCACGATCACTGATGATCCTTTTAGGTAACCCATATAACCTAAAAATCTATTTTACAAAAATTCTTGCAATATTTGAAGCTTTGTAATTGGTTTTTGTTGGAACAAGATGAGCGATCTTTGTTAGCATGTCTACTATTACCATTATTGAGTTATATCCTCCTTGCACAGAAGGTAGCCCAACTACAAAGTCGATGCTAATAAACTCCCATTTCATATGGGGAATATCAAGTGGCTAGAGTTTTCTTGGTAACTTGACACGTTCAGATTTTACCCTTTGGCAATTTAAACATTCAGTGACATACTTAAGTATATTACCCTTAAGTCTTTGCCAGTAATAGCTTTTCATGATAGCATTAAGAGTTTTTGCATACCCTGGGTGTCCTAAAAAAGGAGAGTCATGTGCTTCCCAAAGTATCATTCTCTTGAGAGTCTGACTTGAAGGAATGCATAGTCTCATTCTGAAATAAACAAGTGCTTCATTTTCATCTGTAGAGAATTCTTGATACTTAGTCTTGAATTCGGGATCTTGTTCCTTATTTTGAACTTCCCAAAACAATTGTTGATAGTCTGGGTCCTTATTTTCTTCATCCTTAGTCAACTCGATGATAGGACTAGTTGGCATTGATACCATTGTAGCCAGAGTTTCTGCCCTAGATGGTTCTTTAGCGATAAGAGCATTAAGGAAGGCTTTACGACTAAGGGCATCTATTTCTACATTTTCTCTACCAGGTTTGAACTTAATTTCAAAGTCATACTCTTGCAAAATTTTGATCCACCGTTGTTACCTCATATTAAGATCAGGCTAAGTAAAAATCCACTTAAGACTTTTATGATCTGTGACACTAAGGAAAACTTATTTCCAAGCAAGTAATGTCTCCATAATTTGAGAGCGCGAATCACAGCTAACAACTCCAGGTCGCGAGTAGCATATCTCTTTTCATGGGCTTTCAATTTTCTCAAAGAGTAAGCTATAGGATGACCTTTTTGCATTAGTACGCATCCCAATGCAAGAGAGCTGGCATTTGTGATAACTTCAAATTCCTTGCTTAAGTCAACTAGCCTTCAGATAAGAGCAATTATCAAACTATGCTTTAGTTGCTCAAGGCTAGATTGTTCAATTGGTGTCCTAATAATGGCAACTTGCTTTTTGAGTAGGTCTATAAGAGGTGCTGCAATTTGGGCATAATTTTTGATGAATATCCTATACCATCCTGTCAAACCTAGAAAAGATCTCACTTCCTTGAAAGTGGTTGGGGGTGGTCAATCTTGAACATCTTTGACCTTGGCAGGATCTACTGATATACCTTTGACAGAAAGTATGAATTCCAAGTACTCAATCTTTCTTTTGAAGAATGCACACTTCTTCTTCTTGGTATACAATTTGTGTGTTTTCATAGTCTCCAAGACAATGCAAAGATGTGGTTTATGTTCTTCTTCCTCCTTAGAATAAGTTAGGATGTCATTAAAGAATACAACAGTAAAATCATGGAGATGAGGCATGAAAATATCATGCATTAACTTGTTGAAGGTAGCTGGGGCATTTGTCAACCCAAATGACATCATGATAAATTCAAAATGACTATATCTTGTATTGAAGGCGGTTTTAGGAATATCTTCATTCTTGATTCTGATATGATAATACCCTGACCAAAGGTCAATCTTAGAAAATATATTTGCTCCTTGTAAACGATAAAAAACTCATCTATCCTCGGGATTGGGTGTCTATTCTTCACTGTTACCTGGTTTAGCCATCAATAGTCAATCCAAAGACAGAGAGTTCCATCTTTCTTCTTTTGGAATAATAGTGAAGCTCCCCATGGTGAACTACTTGGGCAAATATACCCTTGTTTTAGTAGTTGTTTGACTTGCTCTTTTAGTTTGATGGCTTCAAGAATAGACATTTTGTAAGGTCTTTTTGCCACTGGAGTGGCTCTTGAAACAAGTTTGATCTCATGATTGACTTTTCTTTTTGGAGGTAACTCAGTTAGCTCTTCAAGAAATACATCGGCTTATTCTTTAATGCGCATGGGATGTGGCCAATGCATATGTGTCAGATTAATAAAACAACCCATAACCATGTACGATCCAATAGACATTATCAAGAAATCATGTGGCTATTGAGCATATTCTCAAATGAGTGGACGTCATAAATGCATGCTATGTTGGTAAGACTTATTACTTTTGGATCGAACCAAATTTGAAGGTGGGCAACTAGTGGAGAAGACAATTTGGGATCTGATGTAAAAGGAGAAGTGGGGGAATATAGATTGAGGGGGAATGGGCACTGGAAGCCTTTCACATAGTAATGCTATAGCCAAAATTCATAATAGGCCTTGGTACCAACTTACCCTACAAATCAATCAAATAAAACAAATTAGTGTCAGAGTTGTGAATACCCAAAGTAGTCCATTTCATCGTAATTTGAGCTTGCTAAGGAGTTTCTCTATCCAAGTTTTGAAAACAAGGACGAGTTGGCCTTTACAAAACAATTGCTTCTTGGGTAGTCGATCAACTTGGTGTTTTGGCCACGGGCTTGGACTTCAGATAGGATGTAGATGTGTTGCATATTCAATCTTCTTTGAGCTAAGAGATGGCTTCCATTTGAAATGGGAGGGATTCATCTAGAATCAACCAATCTCATATCGCTAGTCAGAAACTTGGAAATACAAATTCCAGTGGTGTAATAACTTTCAATCCAAAGGCTAGCTTGTAGGGAGTCATGATGGTTACTTTTATAATTGATAATTATTCTTTTTTGGCTTCTCAATGATGGGGCTTCCACTATTCTCTGCCATTTTCACAAAATTGATACAAAACAACAAGTTGATCTTTTGCATTCTTTTACAACAAGTGCATAACAATATACTAAGTATTCTCTTTCGCTAAATGCTCAATAGTACATGTAATATACAATCTATTTGCATATAAAACTTGTATTTTTTTCCTAGCAAACATCTCAAAGCTTATAGATTTGAAATCTATAACCTTACATCCACTTTCAATCAACACACCTGAAATAGCAATATACCTTGAAGCTACTATCTGTAACCTTGTGGGTCTAAAAAGAGGCCCAAAAGTATCTCAAATGGCCAAAAAGCTATAGATAAGACATTGTGGACTTGTTTATAGAATATACAATGCTTTTCTCATATACCAAATCTCACAGCAATCTAAGATTTTTGCTTTGCCTTGCTTCTAGTGCCCCTATAGGCATGAATCAAGAGAAAGAATGGAAGAGCTTTTTACCTATTGCTTGTTTGCTTGAATCTTTACTTCTTCTTCTTTACTTCAGCCTTCCAAACCGATCTCTCTCAATGGCACCGAACTGATACCATATCACGAATAACGTGGTTGGGGGACTTGCTTGAGTTGCTGTGCCAAATACACACTATACACACAAAAGGAAGCTCACTCAAGAATATAAGAAGATATATGGAAACTAAAATGTTTTCTTAATAGTTTCTTCTTCTTCGTTTTCGCATAATACAATGTACACAAAGTATAGATAAGATACAATAAGATACAACATAAAGGAAAGTGGCCTACTAAGTCAAACAATGCATAACTAACTATACTAATCAACTAGCGCTATAACTATACCAATTGTATGTAGGTACAACAAAATAAATATAATAAGTGATAAGTTAGTGTGGTCATGGGAGGATCATAATGATCATCGATGTGCTAAGTGTAGACATGAGGACCCATCTAACTAGGTAGTCTATTATCAATGTCCACATATGTTGTGAGCTTTCCATTTCAATAGATCTTAGTATGAAAATTCTAAGTAAATGGAGTTTGTTTTTTTTCTTAGGTAGCCGATGACTTGTCAAAGATACAAGCTAAAAAACATCTGTAAAATTAGCTTGGATAGGTCAAGTACTTAATAAAGCAAAAAATGATATGGAAACATGGTAAAACCTTGATTGCTTGCAAATCTCTTTAACAATAATTAAGTGATCAAAATCCATTGTAAACTTTTCCAATAAATCTAAAAATACTTCTGTAAAGTTAGCTTAGATAGATCAAGTACTTGATGAAGCAAAGAACGACATGGAAACATGATAAACCCTTGTATTTGCTTCCTAGAAAACACATCAAAACTTACAGATTTGAAATCTCTAACCTTACACCCACTTTCAATCAACACAACTAAAATAGTAGTATGTCCTCCTGAAGCTATTATTCATAACCTTGTGGGTTTAAAACAGGATCCAAAACTACCTCAAATGGCAAAAAAAGTAGTAGATAAGCCCTCATGGACTTATTTACAGAATATACAATGCTTTGCCTATATAGTAAATATCAGAGCAATCTAAGATTTTTGCTCTACCTTGCTTCAAGTGCCTCCATAAGCACTATCCACCCAAGAGAAAGAGTGGAAGAATGGGAGAGTTTCTTACCTATTTCTTGCTTGCTCATATCTTTACTTCTTCTACTTCACTTCAACCTTCAAAACTAGACTCTTTGAGTACTACCACTATGATACAATGTCATGAATGTCATGGTGGGGAGATGTACTTGAGCTGCTATACCAAACACACACCATACACACAAGAGGAAGCTCACTCAAGAACATAAGAAGATAGATGGAGGCCAAAACGGTTTTTTACTAGTTTTTTCTTCTTATTTTTCATAGAATACAATGCATATAAATTATAGATAAGCTATAATATGAAGGAAAGTGGCCTACTAAGTCAAACAATGCATAAGTAACTATAATAATCGACTAGTGCTATAACTATGCCAATTGTATATAGGTGTAACAAACTAAATATAATAAGTGATAAGTTAGTGGCTATGCAAGGATTATAATGACCACCAATGTGCTAAGTGTAGACATGTGGACCCATCTAATCAAGTGCTCTATCATCAATGTCCACAAGTATTGAGCTTTCCATCTCAACTGATCTTAATATGCAAATTCTAAGCAATTAGAGTTTTGTTTTCTCATGGATAACCAATTCCTTGTCACAAAAACAAGCTTAAAATTTTCTAAAAAGTTAGCTTGGATAGATCAAGTACTTGATGAAGCAAACAATGATATGGAAACATGATAAACCCTTAATGGCTTGCAAATCTCTTTAACAATAGTAAACTTTTCCAATAAACCCTTCAAATCTACTAGCTTGTCAATTAAGTTATCATAGGATTGACAAATCTTAAGGAACATGTCTTAAATTTTCTATATATATAAAAATGAGTCTAGTAGTATGTGCATAGCTATTATATCAACAAATTCATTTACCTTGAGGTTCATGAATCATATACTTGGAAGTAGCTTTGATAGTGTTGAAACAAAGAGCCAAATCACCAAAAGGGGTCAATCAGCGAGGTTGAGCACCAAGTCCTTTGTCCTCATCTACGATTCATCGACTTCATTATCCTTTCCTTGATAGGACCATGGTCTACACTCATTTTACATGCATTAGACTTGCATTATCTCTATAATGATTGTTCATTTTACTCCATGCTTAAAGAAAAACCATTCTTTGTATGTTCATTCAAAGGGTCCATATATGTGTTAGATGTTATACTAAGATATAAGCAAAAAAAACCTTCCTTTATATGTTCATTTAAAAAACATTCTTTATATGTTAGATGTGGATGGGAGGCAAGAGAGACAAAGAGAGAGACATGCATGCATTGAATGTAGTAGGTGGAAGAAACCTTTGCATTGAGCAATAGCAGTTAGTGATGATGGGATATGAGCCACCTTTACTAGGTGTGCGAGTGGTGGGGGCACTAGTAAAAGATGAAAACAAATTTTCATCTTTCATCAGCATATGCTCATCATCAGTAGGTCCCCCCCCTTCCACATCGTTCAAAGAGGGGGGGGCCATGTTGATATCTATCCCTATCGTTATTATTATTATTATTATTTGGGAAAGGCATCTTTCAAACTATAAGGATGCTATTTTGATAGTAGCTTCAAGCTCAAAGACTAGAAAACTCAAGATCAAGGAGTCCATGATACCATATTGTACCCATTGTAATGTGTCCACGTGTTCACTTGTAGGACATGTCTTAGTAGCCCATCGGGCAGAGAGTCCAGAAAGCGCCGATAGGCACTCCCACGGAATGTCACGGGGTTTGCGATCTAGGTCTTCCCGAGTCTGCCACGAAGTGGAAGCATTCCGGGCGTTACCACTTAGGATTGACCTGAATCAGGGTTTTCCTAGTGGTCAAATTCCTAGAATGGTAGCTAGTGTTGAACCCCATGCAAACTACTTTACGCAAAAATGTCAGGGTTGAAGTGGATTCATACTGCACTTGGTTCAAGAAGAATGGGAAACGAGAGGGATGCAAAGCTCGACCTCTCTGCCCGTAAGGCATAGTCCCATTCCGTTCCCCTAAAATAACTTGGTTAGGGTCAGGGAGATAGTCGGGGGTAACTGATGCTGCCTCTCCCTCCTGGCCTTCAACCTAAAGCATTAGTTATTTTCCAGCATTAGATTCCTTGAGCAAAGAAGTACAAACAGTGCTCCTAACTGTACAAACACAATCAATCCAGTGGTCGTTTGTTTGGCCAACTGCTAAGGTGTGAATCCTTCTCTACGAATGCATGCATCATTCGATTCGGGATCAATTGTGACTTGGCAAGATCCCCAAGGGTTTTGTTGCTTGTTTACCCTTTTAACCTTGGGTTAGGGTCTATACACTGTTAACCCAATGAACAAACACCTTAGGTCTCCTTATATTAAGGTCAACAATTTTTTGGGCAACCTCGTCACCCTAACTTGATCGGTTAATTTCTTGCTAAGCAATACATAGCTTCCCTAACTTGGCAAAGCAACCCAAGGAAGGGTGATGTAGCGGGATGACCACTTATCCTTTTTGCAAGTTAGACTTGCACTTAGACCCGCCAACCTTGTTCCAAGAAGTGGCAATTCTACTTTGTGATTTAAACACAACATCCTGCGATGTTGCAACTTGTTGCATAGGTGTCGCGTCTGACTTACGGGATTAGTTCTCTCATCAAACGGTATTCCTTGGTCGAGAATACCTTTGGTCAAGATGTAGGGTTTGGGAGTCTTCTTGACCCAACCCAACCCTAAGCTTACTAGGCCGACAACGTTTGGCCCTAGGGTTTCTAAACTCAATCGGAAGTCTAGTATTAGGCCAATAGATCCTTCGGGTAAAAACCCTAGATCATTCTTGTATAGGCGTTTAGCTAGCCCTAACATTTTGTGAATGTGGGCAGGATCTTTGGGATTGGAAGTCTTGACTTGGCATTCCAAGTGCGATACTAGGCAGAATTTTAACGCACTCTACCTAGCGTATTGAGGTGATCATCGCTTGAGTTACACCTTTGCAAGCGAGTTATCTAATCGATCTAATGGTCTTGCGACAAAAGGTGATCCCTTCTTAGAGATGCAAATACTTTATCCTAAAAAGATGTAAATAATTTCAAAATACAACATTTCATGCAATATGCTTTTCATAGACTTTTTCCTTCTAAGCAACTATGAGATTTACAAGGACCATTTCCTTTCCTTGCTTAAATCATAATGATTGACAAGTTTAGGGCTAACTCGTATAAAACCTACGTTGAGTTTCAACAAGAACTATGCTCATAACCCTTCGCTTAATGCATTGAATTCAAGCCTTAATATGAAATGCATTCTTCCTTAAATAAAACCTTCGATAAGAGAAGTCCATGCATGACGAATGTCATAAGACTATTATTGACTTAATCCGTCCTACAGCACTTAACCCAGCCTAGGATGTAATTAACATCACATGCAACTTGCAAGGTACATAAATCCCTTTCATGCATGCAACTACTTGGACAATATCTAATGGACGTCAATGATTATCTCATACAAATCACAACTAGGAGATTACTATCTAAATGCATTATGCGCTGTTTCTTTTTCGTGAGGAAATCGAGGATACATTTAGACAAATCCACCTTATAACCCATGCAATATGCATTTGGGATTGCAACTTGGAAGTGCAAGCATTTTTCAAAGGCACGACATGCACTAACTTTGTAAACAAATGGATAATTGCGTTTAAAATTTCCAAATGTATTTAACTTGACTACGTGTATTGAAGACATGCTTAAATGCATTCTTTTAATGCGAAATCAGTTTCTAAGAACTTGGGCATTGAGGTTCGGGGTGTTATCCACACGCGAACTCGGAGTAGAGGCTCCCGCATGTGCGTCTCGCGTCTTTTGTTTGGGGGCCATTGGTGCGGTGTATTTTTGTCGCAGCAGCTTCCCTTGGGTTACTCGCGCGTCCTGAAGACTCACAGTCCGCGATCTCCCTCTCCTGCGCAGGATCAGGGGCCTTGAAGGCTTGGGTTTAAATTTCCCGGGGAAGCACGAGGAAACCAGGCCTATGGAGGCTTAAGATTAGAAGCTTCCCAAAGAAGCTTCTAATGCTTCTTTGTCAGAATGATCGTGGAGAGAGAAAGGAGTGATGATTGGGAGAAGGGTGAGGATGACGACTGTGATGGCGATGGTGATGAGGCGGCAGCAGCATGGCATGGTGTAGCAGGCATCGATGGCGGCAGCAGCACGGCGTGAAGGCGGCGATGGCGGGTAGCACAACAAGGCAGCTCCTCCCTCTCTTCTCTCCCCTTCCTCAAGCTTGGGGAGGGGGTGGTTTAATGGGGCTAAGAGGGGGGGGGGGGGGGAGGGAGATTGCCACACACGTGGCTCTTCATGCCTTCTCCCTCCCTCATGCACTCCACCACTCAAGCTTCACTCCCTCTCACACTCCTCTCCCCTGCCATGCATTGGCTGAGGGGGAGGGGTTATTAATAATAAAAAATTGCACAAAATTTAACCATTATCCATTTACCTTTTCCCGTGAAGGGTGTTCTCGTGCGGCCTACGGGTTTTTAGCCTCAGTCTCTTTCGCACAACGCGGCTAGAGTTTACTGACGCACGCGCGGGGTAAGCACTTAACCACCACATTTACCGATGCGGGAGATTATGTTAGTTTGCTTTTTGCGCAGATTACGGGTCTTCAATATTTCGAGGCGGAAATATTACACCCATCTTGCCTATGAGGGAGAGTAAATGATAGGACAATAGAAAAAAAGCTTCAAATAGAGCTCAGAGAGCCCTACTCCTCATAATGGATGACCTTTTCCTCATTGCCTGGACACTCCCAATTTTGGGAGAGAGAGAGAGAGAGAGAGAGAGTGTGTGTGTGTGTGTGTGTGTGTGTGTAGAGAGAGAGAGGGGGGGTGTCCTAAGCCTTTTATTGTAGTGATTTACTATTCTCTTCTCACAAGCCACTACCCTCAATAATGCAAGGCTCCTCCTTTTTTCACTAAAGGTTCTAGCTAGGTTTTGTGGAGGCTATCCTCTTCCAATTAATGCAAAGAAAATAATTGTATTCAAAAAGAGAATTGCATTGTAGGTGGTGTTTGTCATTGGGTATGGATGCCAATCTTTAAGAGCTCCTTACTACATATAATATGCTATGCATGCCATTGTTGCAAGGGTTGAAGATGTGTATAATTTGCATCCTCACTCAAAAATATAATGCTAAAGGCAAAACGAATGACCGGTAGAGTTCCTGTGGAGTTATTGCTATTGTAGCGAGGTTGAAGATGTGCACAATTTGCATCCTTGCTTAAAATGAGAACTTTTACATTGGATGAAAGACAAGATTCTTGTGGAGTCATTACCTCCAATAGTGACAACATCACATATACAATTGCCAATCTTAGAGGATGAGGACAATGAAGACAATGAAAGTCTAGCAATGAAGATGAAGCCATCCTCTTTGAGCCCATGTAGGAAGGAATAAAAGCTTGTATTATCCACTCTTTAAGGACCATTTTTGGCATTGCCTCTCCCTAGAGGCTAGCCGTTGTAAAACCTTCTCATTTGCAGATGAATTATTGTAAGCTTCTTGTCTCTTTCATTTCACCATTTTGTAATGCAAGGGCTATGTCCGAGATTTGGTACATCCTTATTGCTTCTCCTCCTCTTGTTTTGTGTCAAATTACTCTATAAAACCACTGGAAAACTTTCCATATGTTGTTTTCTTTTTGTGCACCATTTTTGTGTCTTGTATGTCTAAATTACCTAGTCCTTACTTTGGTAACAAGATTTCTCCATCCCTTGGGTGGACCAGATTGTCAAATTTCCATAATATCGCACAAAACAAGGATCTTGACTATAAGTAATATGTTATTCATAAGAAATGAAAAACACGGTTATTTAAGAGCTAAGAAATAAGTTCAAGGCATAGAAACAAAATACGATGCTCCTTACTATATAGTGTGTGAGATTATCTACTCCCCAAGTATCCTTTGGAGAGGTTTTGAATTTGTCCTTGACACCTGAGAGATCCTCCTTGGACCAAGGTGTTTTATCACAATATGTGAACACTATGTCCACTGCCTCCCAAACATCAGCCTTTCTACTCCTTGCTCTTTCATCATCCTCGTGATATTTAGCTACATTGTACAACACTTTCCACTGGTTGTAATGAATGCAAGAAGAACCTGTCATGGAGCTTGTTGCTCTAGGCTTGCCATGGAAGTCCAAAATTCTTTTGGCCTTAACTCCCCCTATTGAGAGTTTTCTAGGAACGTTGTTTCCATTTTTGGATCTCTGAGGATCTACTTTGATCATAACATTGCCCCTATGGAGACCAATGTCAAACAGAACCTTCTCAATAGCCTTGATAGCATCATCCTTGGCCTTTTGGGATTGCAATTTCTATGCAAATCCAATGTAGAGATGCACAATTTTCTCTAGTATTCTATACAAAGCATGCAATGTGCACATGTGGACATTTTTTAAAGAGGTATCTAGAATGGCTTGACATTTTGGATCTTTAGTGTGTCTATCAAGCGGTTTATTCCAACCAGAAGCATTACACTCCTTGGCTATGGCCATATAGTAAATACAAGGACTCTTAGAAGTAGCACCTCTTGACATGTTAAGCATGCACTTCAATGTCTTTAAATATGTGTCCATGGGCCACTCCACTTTATATTTTCCAAACCCTTCAACACTTTGTTTCTCCCATGCTTGTTGAGCACTTATCACCTCAGGTATAAAAGTTCATTCAAACACCTAGTACATGTCAAAAGTTTCCATGTCAACCTAAAATGCTACCAAACACCCAATGTCTTTCTCTAATTTCATGCTAAAGTGCACTAAGTCCTTTATGCCTTCATCGCCCTCGCTACATGGCCAAAGAGCCTCTGCAAAGTCCTCAAGTCAATGAATATATTTTTATAATTGTCACATTGTAGCACTCTCTTCTTTCGATGATACCTATCTATGACATGAAAGGGCCCACCAAGGTGGACGTCCAAGACTCTCTCATTGATGTTGCATCTTGTTTATTAAACTAAGGAGAGCTTTGGAAGCAGAGACCCCTTTACCCTTTTTTTCTTCAATGTCTCTTGCATGACCTTGAAGAGCTAAGTGTAGCTTTGTCTACTAATCCCCACATTGTGCAAGGTGCCTTGGATGTCTTCTTTGTCTAGGCAAGATCTTTGCAAAAACTTTTCAATGCATTATTTCTTAGCCTTCCTAAACCTCTTCTTAACCAACATCTTTCCTACAGTTTTGGGAGGAATAATGTTGTTATATGCTTGCAATGTTCTCTCCACGTTTCTCATTACTTTGTCTGCTGGGATAATGACCCTGTCATTCATAACAAAAATGAAGACACACATATAAGCATGGATTTGTAATGCATTCATAGAACGAGCACTTGTTTTGGACTTGATGCTCTCGAAACACAATAAAAGAATGCAACTAGTTTAGTATGAGTGACGAACTATTACGTTATGGCTATTGTTCTTCTACTACAACCTCCACTTCCAAGCTTGAGTGTCTCAATATTCTTCAAAATCCTCTACCACCTTTCATGCAACCCAAGCACCATTTCCTTTTTTTTAGCTACTTGTAGTGGGATTCCAAGACTCCTTATTGTCCCTTGGCTCTCCTCTAATTGTTTCCTCTTTGTATCTACTTCACTCTTAGCATAACCATTTGTCCTCTAGATTCAAAATGTTTGAATGGCCTACTAGATTTTGAGTATAAGCTAGAAGCCCTTGAGGACTAGCTCCAATAAACCTCAACAATGAGAAATACAAAGAGAATTCAAGGGTTATTCTTGTCATAGGATCCATACGTTACAACCTCCCATGACTCTATAAATCAATATTCTTTTTTCCCTCTAATATCATTGCTTCCAACACACTCAGTGTGTGACCAAATACCTTGTTTCTTTTGTGAACAAGTGTATACTCATTATCCAAATAAATATAAAGGTGGTATGGATGTTTATGATTATCCATGCTTGCAATCGAGTTACCAAGAAGTAATCTAAGTTGGCAATGGATGTGATTTATAGTCCCCCAAAATGAAAATGTGAAAACAAAGAGGGAATATTTTGAGAGAGTCATGGAAGCCAAAAAAGGGAAGTTTCTAAGCAGTAGTGAGGCATTGAAGGTGACAAGTGCATGCGACGTCTTTGAGGTTCACTGTCAATAAATGATAGAAACCAAAAATACCAAGGCATAAAAGGATGAAAATTTCCCAAGATGACAAATTTTCTTTCCAATAAGTTTATAAATTGCATCATACTTTCTCTGTCCTCAATTTCTCCATGTGAAGACAAAGCACATTCAAGTATGCTATCACTTCATCATAGAGGTATTAGAGAACAAGTCTATTGAGCTTATCAAGTTCCCTATGGACACAACTCCTACAGATCTACTAAGTAAAAGTGTTTCAATGAAACGATATGCCTTCCTTAAAAAGTTGATGTATGTAGGATGAGATGAAATCTTTCCTCATCCTATTGTATTTTATGTACATGTATTTTTCTGTCTCTTCTTTTACTCCTTATTCAAGCATATTTGCCTTTAAGTTGGAGATTATCGGGGGTTAAAGGTCACCTGTGCCTAGCCATCTACATTTACTTGTATATACTACTTGTAACACCATATTAGGGAATATGGAAATTTCCCATAAGTTTGGGACATGTGGTCAAATCTTTATATTTGTCATAACTTGAATATTATAACTCCAAATTGAGTGTTCTATAGCTCAATAGATTTTATTTTTCAAGCGCTTTCCAATGATAGGTCACATCATATGGTTTTGAGAAACTTATGGACATGTTATCCGGGTACCACCTTTTTAGTATTCAAAAAATGAGAATTGGGGGATTCCCAAACTCACTAATATTGTGTTTTGTACACATGTACACTACAGGTAGTGGATGCCCATTACTATCACTTTATTCTTTATTCTTTTAGTGGCAATAGGATAAGGGAAGATAGATCACACATTGTAGCTATACTGGAGTTTCCACACATCAATCTCTCTCTTCTTGCTTGAACCTCCATAGCTCTTGCTCCGTTTTTATTTCCATTCATGCTTGTACCTTTTTCTCAACCTTTCAAAGTTTCCAAACACAATGTCGCCGCGCATAGGGTTGAAGGTTACCACAGGGGTTTGGCAAGAAAATTGGACAAGATAGATGGAGATGTGGTTTCAAGAGATAATTAGGATTCAAGTGAATGTTTATAGGTTCAAGAGGAACTTCACAACCTTTAGTTCACAATATACTTTGGCTTATCTTGAAAAGACAAATTTATACATAAGACGGTTGAATAAATGGGCTAAGAACTTAAAACCTAAGTTCACAAAGACGGATGATTTGCAAACAGGAGTACAACTTCAATTGATACAAGAAGAGTCTTGCCCTCCCTTGCCTATGAATATAGTTGCCTATTTCAGCCTAGGTATGAAGTTCTTCAAGATACTTTCTCTTTTCAACTGATTAGTACAATGAAGATAGAGGATCAAAAAGAAGATTGCTCTATTTCTTGGTGTGATTACAGGGATGGCAGTGTGTTTCTACCTGGTAATTCTGATTGATCAACACAATTAATAGATGGGACGTATACACTATGCCCCTCTTCTCTTAGCTCACAAGCATGCTTTTAAATAGCCCTATTCACATAATCTATTTACTCCTCCTTATGCATGATGAAAGACACTTTGGATCTTTGTAATATGGGCATGTGATACTTTTGGCCTCTTCTTCTCAGCCTAAATCACGATATTTCAGGGCTAAAACCTGTAAGCACAGATTCTTCTTCAGCTACAATCATTGCAAGTACAAGCTAGACTTGTAGTTCCCTACATAGTACCTTACTCCCTCTTCATTCATGGGAGGATTCAAAGAAGTCTTTTGATGATTTCTTGCCATGCCTTCGAATTAATCCTGGTCATCCATAACAATCAATCCATATGCCGAAGCTTTTATGGTGCTTCCTTATTCAAGTTTCATTGATCTAAGTCATAAATCTCATAATCTTTTTTTTATGAAAAACTAGCAACAGTGAAGCTTGTTCCATAACCTTGAATCATTCAAAGGTTGAAATAGGTAGTCTTCTTCTTGATCATTTATCTTCATTACTAATCACTTGAAAAGAGAAAGTGTCTTGAAGAACTTCTTCATGCCTAGGCTGAAATAGGCAGCTATATTAATAGGTCAAGGGAGGCCAAGACTCTTCTTGTATTAATTGAAGTTGTACTCCTGTTTGCAAATCATCCATCTTTGTGAACTTAGGTTTCAAGTTCTTAACCCATTTATTCAACCGTCTTATGTATAAATCTGTCTTTTCAAAATTAGCCAAAGTATATGGTGAACTGAAGGTTGTGAAGTTCCTCTTGAATCTATAAACATTCACTTGAATCCTACTTATCTTTTGAAATCACATCTCCATCTATCTTGTCCAATTTTCTTGCCAAACCCCTGTGGTAACCTTCAACCCTACGCGTGGCAACATTGGTGAACCCGACGTGAAGGTCGGTTGTAAGAAAACTCCAAGTTTGGGGATTCTTTAGGAGATACTCTACAACAGTTGGTGCACATTCTGCAGTAGACTCAGCAACAACAAATCCAAATGTTACAACAACAACAACAAAGGCAAGACGAATAGAAGATTGATTCCATAGCTATCAAGGCCCTAGAAGAAGTTGGACAAGAATTAAAACAATTTAATGGTCAAAATGTCTCTGTTTTCATTCATTTGTATGTTGAGAAAATGCTCTTCTTTGGTGTACCATAACATGCATGGAGTCGCTATTTTGCCAGACTAGCCATGTACGGTCTTCAAGAGAGAATCCATGGTCTTTTTCAGTGAGATGCAAATTGGGTTGCATTCAAAAAGCCCTACGCCGCGAAGAATTCTTCTTAGAAGACTTTGACCTTATGACGAAGAAAAGTTTCATTGAATGGATTGAGAAACCCAACAAAGGATTAGCTGCAACAGCTCTATACCATGAGTTTGAAAGTAAATTTGGGCAACTTGATGCTAAAGACCAACAAAGTATGGAAGGTCAGAAGATTGAATTATTCCTTAAGGCTGTAGATCCCATCCTGCAAGAGAAGCTTGATGATCACCTAGAAGATGCTACCTTCGAAACAGGAGTCAAAACTGCATGGACAGATGTTACTAATGTAGTTAACATGATTGCTCGAAGAGAGTGGATAAAACTAAGATTGGGCTCTACTTCTACTTCAACAACTTCATTGATGGAGCCCATTCCACCTCCAAAAACCCTTATCTCTTTAACTAACCAACCAACTCTTTCTTCTTCTATTCCTTCTAAAAACGATGTAATGGATGAACTCATTAAAATATGTGAGATCTTCATCTGAATCTTACAGAAATTAGTTCCAAGGTGGAGAAGCTAGATGTCAAAGTTGAAGAACGAGGATGATTATCAACTCAAAGACCCATGAGAGAAGGCTTTAAGAGGCATTGTATTTGGTGTGACAGCCAACAACATGACAAGAGGGAGTGTTCTATCTTCCATGAGGCTGAAGCGCAAAAGCTCGTATTTTGGAAAAACGGAAAAATTCATGCAGCTGAAACTGGTCTTCCACTGGAGCCAAATTTTGGCAATGGTGGAATGAAAAAAAGATTAGAAGATTTACCTGTAAAGAATGCCTACATACCGATTGATGCGGATACCTATGGGCTACAAATTGAGCCAACTAAATCTAATTTGAAAGCATCTAAAGCTGATGTGCAATCTAAAGTATGGATGCATGCATTAGACCAAATGGAGTGTGGCAAAGCAACCATAGAAGATTTGACTAATGCCAGTCAGTGCATTCGAGGAATAATTGGTTGGGAAGAACTGATAGATTCTTTCTCCGCCTTTGCACATTTGGTTGAAGTCAATCATAAAGAAGTCTTGTTTGAAGAAAAGAGAAGAAGAGAAGATGAGCCTGGACCTTCCTCTTCTGGCCCTCCAAAATGGGTAACTAGAAGAACACCTGAATAACCAAAGCCTCTTGAAAACCCCAGATCAAGAAATGGAAGATGCACCACAATCTAAGAAGGCCGAAGGAAAGAAGAAAGGCAAGCAACTAGGCTACAAATTACAGTTTGACATAAAAACTTCAACCGATCTTAAACAAGTCCTAGAAGAATGAATTCTAGGAAGTAAAATTGAGTTTACCTTAGGCAAAATTCTTGGAATTGCAAACATGAATTTCATGAAGTAATTATTAATATAATCAAAAGAAAAATACAATATGTTGGTGATGATGTTGAAGAAATAGAGCATGCTTTTTTGCAAGCTCTTCAAGTATTTGTGCAGGATGAAGAGAAGCTGAATGCACAAGGAATTCAGCTTAAAGCAGTTAAATAATTAATTGTAGCAATTGAAGCTGAAGAAGGCATGTAAGTAGAAATTGAAGAAGTAAAGGCTGAAAATGTAATGGTCGGCTGGTTCAAACTAGTTGGGCAGCTTGCCTCTAAAAAGGAAGGTCGCCTCTACAGCACATACATGATGAGGAAGAAGCTCAATTCATTCCAAGTAGTCACTACTCCCGTATGCATTGGGCAAGAGCAACAATGAAGACAGTCGTTAAAATTGGAGAAAAAGAAACACCATGTATTGCACTCTTAGACCATGACTCTGATATAAACGTCATGGCTAGGAGTCTCTATGAAAGCGACGAATGGCCCATAGATGTTGATCCAGGCTGGGAAATGAGAGCTGCAAATAATTCTTCTGGAGAGGTATATGATGTATGTCCTAATGTGTAGGTAACTATTGGAGACATAAAATACAATTTTCATTTCTTTGTTCAAGACTCTTGTAGTTACCCTATCAATCTTGGGCAACCCTACATTTCTAAAGTCCACTTGGAAACAAAAGCTCTTGATGATGGTTCTTCTTATGCTTGAATCTGAAGCAAGGATAATGAACGAGCTGTCCAATTTCTTTCTGTGTGTGTTAATCATCATCAAAATAGAGATCAATTGCAAGATTATCTCGTGCTTCCTGATGCCCGAGAATTCAAGGGTTTTCGGGTAGCACTGCTGTAAAAGGAGGCTATGCTAGTGCTTCATGTAAAAAGATTGTGCCTCCTCATGCTACAAAAGATGTGTTTCTAACAAATCGACATGTATCTACAACCAACAATATGGGCTGTTATAAGTCTCCTCCAGCCATGACTAAAACTAAAAGAAAATATTTGTGTCATGTAAAAAGGGTGCAAAAACTTATGACATGATGGTTGAAAATGAAGATGTTTCGGGTATTTTTTTTGGATTGATTAATACTGACACATTGGCTCAAATATATGCAGCTGCTAATGTAGAAAATCAGGCTGAAAATCAGTCCATAGAAGTATGTACATTGGATTTTTATCAAACAATTCAAGAATTTGTTGAACAGGAAGATATTGGTTTACTCAATAAGGTTGAAGCGTAAGTGGAGACAAAATACAAGATGGTGGATAGGAAAGTCAAGCATGTGGCAGTCCCACTGTCTCCTAAAAGTGAAGGGCTGGCTGATAGGGTAGCAAATCGATCAATTCTTTGTGATCCTTCCAACATTGGTCACAAGTTTACATCTGAAAATGATAAAAGAGCTCAAAATAGGTGATAACTCTTTCCTTTTACTGGCTAAAAAACACTCTTTTATGCAAATCTAATGGAACATGATAAAGATTTTTCATTTTAGCCAAGTGAAATAGGCTATGTGGATCCGAATATTGTGGCTCCTATGGTCATTTTTATGGTTCCACATTTGCCTTGGAACCTAAAGCCTATTCCTGTTCCAAGGGCACATTTGTCCAAATTACAGGAACTTTTGAATGAAAAGATCAGAATGAAGATTTTAGAACCTTCTTCAATACCTTACTCAAATCGATGGTTTACCGTGCCCAAGAAAAATGGATCTTTACGATTCATTTAAGATCTACAACTTGTTAATCGTGTCACGATCCGAAATGTCGGTTCGGGTCCAATTGTTGACGAGTATGATGAAGCTTTTGTAGGGAGAGAAATTTATTCAGTGGGTGACCTATATTTAGGATCTGATCAATTTCAGCTTTCATTAGAGAGCTGAGACATTACCACAATGAAGACACCTCTTGGATTGGTCCACATGTGTACTCTACCGCAAGGTATAACAAATTCCGTGGCCCATATGATATGAGCATAATTGAGAATCAACCAATCGATTCCTGGTAAACGTTCATAAGCTCCTAAGTTCATTACTCTGAATCTTATACTTGAAAGGTTTCCTCCTAGATTAAACTCTACCTTGGCAGTTTTCTGTGTAGAAAGTACTTCCTTTCCATTTCTAATTCCACAAGAAATTTTGATGCATTTATCATATCTATTCCTAACTTCTTAGTACACTTGGGAGAAATACATGAGTGTATACTTTTACAATCAATCAAAACTTTAAATGATTTACCACGGTGACTAGCTGGTATCTATATTATCGAATATTAACGATTTGGACCCTTTTTATGGAATGCAGCATGAAGAGTTGCATTTTCAATATCTTTTTCCATGGTAGGGTCTTCCTCCTCATTAATATCTTTAATTGTAATATTTAACGTTCTTCCTTTTGCCATAGCTACTTGACTACGGCCTTGGGCAGCTCTGCCTTGACCTTGAAATTGGCCTTGGCGATGGTTTTCACCTAGCTTTGGACAATCTCTCTTGAAATGTCATGGCTCATTACAATGAAAGCACCTAAGACCATCCCTGTTTCCTTGGGTAGGAACAAAATTTTCAACTGCATTGGATTTTTCCTTTTTCTTCAGACCTTGGTGAAATTGGCCTTGGGTTGTTTTTGCTTTGACCTTTGAATCCTCCTTTATTCTGGTTATTGTATCTCTGGAACTTGTTATTTTTAGACTTTGATTGTACTTCCCACACAATAGGAGCAGCTCGAATCAAAGCATCTTGGAGGTCTGTTGGGTACATTGATTCCAAACGAGTGTTCAGAGGAGAATTTAGCCCATTGCAGAACTTGGACACTTGTTGAGCAGTATCCATGGAGGGTGTGTATTTAAGAAGTGAAACAAGCTTGAAGTAATACACATCTAGAGTCAGTCCCATTTGCTTCAAATTAAAGAAATCATTCATCTTCTAGGTGCGATAAGCTGGAGGTAAATATATTCCTCTTACAGTTTCTTTTAGCAAATCCTAAGTAATGATAATTTCAGAGACACCTTGATCTCGACACCACTGCTTCCAACAGAGTCGAGCTTCGCCAATTAATTTTAGCTTGATTGGGATAGTTTTAGCAGCAGTAAAATAATCTTCCATAGATTCGATCCAAATTTTTGCATCGGCTTTCACATTCTCGCATTTCCTGTCAAATTCGAGAGGTTTGACTTGCTTCAAAAGATTCATTTTCTCTTGGGCTTCGTTGAAAATTATTGTGGGTGTGAAATTTTGGAAAAATTTTAACAATTTTCAAGTTAAACTTTACGAAATTTATATAGTGTTAATATTAGAGTTTGATACTCAAGTTATCTCTCGTTTAATTTATTGAAACAATTTCAAATAAAACTCTTTTTCCATTACTAAAGTTAAACTGCAATTTCAGAGGTTCCAAGGAAAAATAAGGTTCCATTATTTCTTTGATTGATAAAGTATCAATCAATCTTTATTACAATAGATGTACAAGGTAATCAGATAGCTCACAAGTTCATCTCATTTTTTTCTGAAAAGGATTTCCTACTACAATCTAAGCATGACACTCTGATACATGCTTTATGAAGTAACTTGTATTCTGAGAGTAGATATCTAGGAATCTATATTTTTAAGGGAGTTCATGAAATCCATTCTTTTTATAGTTGTGGCGGGTAGAGCGACCTATGACTTTTATTTTGTCGACTGGAAAGATCTTTGTAACTTCCTCATATATATACAGGTTTAGTTTGATCTTCTTGTCCCTAGTATATATGGTTGAGTTTACACCGGCTTTACAAAATAGATAGATCTTAATAACTTTAAGATCTTCCATCCATTTTACCCTTTTCAGATTATTTTGAAGATAAGCTAAACGAATTGCATCGATATAGTAGTATCCTCCGCTAATCATCCATCGTCTTTCATGATATAGAGGCGAGGGGTTGTACAATTGATCTAGTATCTGCATCATCTAATTCCTCTAGGCAAGATTGGATGAATGCATAGCTGACACAAACATTACTCGGAAGATCAAGAATTATTTTCAAGATTTATTATTCTACAAGAATTCAAAAACATACATTAACAAATAGAAAAAAACATATCTTAGACTATATTTACCATCCAAGAATTTTTTTTCTTAAGATTACGTCGTATTTTATTCTAACGAGCGCTCTGATACCAATTGTGAGGTGTCCACTAGCCTCAATCCAAGGCGCACCTTTTAGTAGTCCATCAGTAGGTTTTTCAAAATGACAGCGCCCGGTGCTCCCTTGGAGTATCACAAGGTTTGTCACTTAGGCCCTATTGAGTCTACATCGCAATGGAAGAGTTCTAGCCGAACCCACTAGGATCTACTTGAATTTTTGGGTTCCTAAAATCAGACGGATCTCCTAATAATCAGCTCTAGCGTCAGTAATTTCAAGTTTCCACCTCCTATAAGATTACTCGAACTGAAGTGGACTTGTCATTGCACTTGGTTCAAAGAGAATGGGAGACGGAGGGGAGTGCGGTACATCAACCCTCCTACCCATAAGGTAAAATCTCATTTTCACCCCCTAAAACAATGCAAGTTGGTTCTACCTAACAACTAGTTGGTCAATTTATCATCTTCCTATTTCTATTGCTAATTTAGAAAAGCTCCTAGCTAACTTTACCACCCTACCGTTGGATGGACCCGTCGGGGGTCACGCCGACCCACTTTCCTTTTGATGATGGTATCATCTTTAGTTTTTTAAGTACCTACAACACATTTATTGAAATATATACAACTAGCTTCCTTAATTAGTTTGTTAAATCATAGGTTTATTCACGTAATTTATTTCATGGACATGCATACCATTCAAAAAACCCTTGAATTAAAAAAAAATATTTATTATGTTAGAAGTTTATTGCAAATTTCATCTTTTCGATCTTGTAGAAGATATACCAAATTCTACGAGGATATTCTATCTACCAAGATTCCTCCCTTGTAACTAGTATTAGGGTTCCATGATCCCATCCTGGGTCGTGAAGGGGCATGTGAGATTCTAGGAGTAATGTGAAATTTATGGCCAAAGCCCCCCTGTCATCCACATTTTCTACTGCTCAATACTATTTCTATGGACATACCTTTCCTCTACGGAGCCAGTGGTCTAAGCCTCTTGAAGCGATAATCATGATCCCCTTGGAGTAGGATATCGCAGCTAGCTTGGGGGTAGCCTAGTGCGATCTTTTCTTTTATCCTGTTTGTCAATGTTTTAATCAGAGATCTAGATTCTAGCAAACACAAACAAATCTTTCAAACAATGACAATCACACCATCGTTCACAGCTTCACATAGCCAAGGTAGATCCTTAACACAAGGTAACCTTACATTCTAACAAGGATTCTTCTTCCCATAAAGAAAAGTTGAGTACAAATCTTTCAACATTGTTAACAAGACAAAAATTTCTCGTTTAGGGCTAACTTATCCAGTATAAGTGAATTTTCTTTAGTTGGTACTTAGAAAAATATTGTGACAATAATTTAACGAGATGATTTACAAGATTCTTTACATATACTTTCACTTTTTAAGCATTAATCAACTCCTAACCACTGTTGCATTTGGTAATAAATATATTGAGTTATTTTAATAATCTCGAGTGCGCATAATGTCCTTTACTCATTTTGTACAATAACCTCCTGCAAATATTTCCATCATAATTCTACGAATTATAATCTTGATTAATCTATCTAGAATTCATAGGTAGCAATTAACCATTTGTGCGTGTATTAATACGCTCTCTAGATGAAACTGACATCTCGTGTAAGTGTAAATGTAAAAGCTAACATTTTATGTACTTAATTTTGAAAAAAAACCTTATTATTTTATGTGGCAATATGAAAATAATAGCCTATTTCTGAGTTGTGAACAACCTGGTTTGGCATGATGCCATTGGGAACTTTATCTTTGCTTGTGCTTGCGTTCACCACACCTGATGTTTTGTTGGTAGTGGTGGTTTCGACAACCTCAAGCACTCCCATATTGCTGGCAATACCCGTTCTTTGACCGATTGCGGTGGATTTCATGGTCTTTTCATCTCGTTGCTTTGGAGCCATTGTTCGTGAGTAGGTTCAAGAGATAGAGAAGGTGGAATGGATTCGGGATGGAAGAGCGTGAGAGCAGCTTGCCAAGTTTTTAAGACTGAGACAAGGGGAGGTTGAGTTAATTCATTTCCCCTGAACCTTGTGTCTAATTCCCTCTCTCATAGCCTCTTATAATCTTCTTGCATCTCTCTTCCTGACTCTCTCCCTCTCTAGCTTCCTCTCGTAGCCTCTTGGGGGGGGGGTATCCTTCTACCTCCCTCTCTTTTCCTACCTTTTGCTCTAAACTCTTGAGAAGGGTCTCTTGCCTCTTGCTCGGACCTCCCCCAACTACTCCTCATGCCTCTTATTTATAACTAAATTAGAGAAGAAGGATTGTGGCTAAGAAGAAGAGCTCGTTGTGGAGGGGATCTCAACAATCCGAAGCTTCCAAGATGCAATATAATGCTCAAATTGCAAATCAAATGGTTCCATTGGTTTCAAAAGGGGGATAAATCCCCAGGACACTTGGTCAGAAATATTCAAGATCACTCCTTCTCACCATTCAGAGTGTTGTTTGCTACTTGTAAACTACGATCACGATCCACATGATTTCATCAATCCTTCTTTTTGCATTAAATCTCCAAAATTTGTTCAAAAAGCCACTTGCTTTTTTTACATAACAACATGGTCTAAAATTTTTCATGGATTTTTAGAATATTTATAATAAGTAATATAAAAAATATGTTATTTTTGTTAAATAATCTAGTATTTTTGGACCATCCATACTATATACACTGACACTAATGACTAATATGATGCATAACTCTTGTTCACGTGGTAACTTCTGTGAGGACGAGTGGCTATAGTCATTGTCAATCCGAAAAAAATGTTGGGTCCTTGGTTTTTTGGCTCGAGATATTCTCTATTTAATGTTTTTAGGCTTGTTCAAGTCCATTTTGCGAGAAGTCATGAGGAATTTAAATCAAAGTCGGGATATCACGGAGAAGAAGAAATTCTAAGAGAATGTTGCAGTGAGGAATTTTCTTTTAAAGAGAGAGCTAGTACTTAATTTATCATTGGATTCTAGTAAAGAAATATCCACAATATCATTAATAGAAGACAAAGACTTGTGCAAAAAAACAAAGGAAGATAATATATAACAAAAATAGGCACATCTTATTTTATTATTTTTGACCAAATAATGAAGTTTAGCTACACTTATAAGAGGGGATGACACAACATTGTCCTCAAATGCAATAGTGTTATGTTGATAACTATGTTTCGATGAGTCACCCAAATTGTATAGCCATTCTTGGCCCAATGCCACATCTATCCTAGTTGTGTTCATAACTTGAAAATTCATTTTCATAGTATGCCTTTACACTTCTAATGCAATATTATGGACTTTTGTATCCCGTGATACATCCTTGTCATCCCCATTTATGAGAGAGATGACATAAGTATGAGTACTAGGTACTTGGGGCAGATGTAGCTCCTTAACCAACGTTTAGTTAATGAAGTTGTGTGTTGTCCCATAATCTAGAAGAATATGAACTTGTCATCTATTAATCATACCATGTATTCAAACCAAGTTGTGGGGGCCAAACATGGGTTGCCATGGTGCAATAGTCAAGCAACACTCGTGCTCATTAGTTTGATGGCTAACTTGTATAATTGAATATTTAGAATAAACTTTCAAAGGAAGCATTTGTACTATGTGCACTACCTTTTCTTTGTTCTTATTCTTATTAAGTTCATTGCCTTTGAGTCTTGGACAATCATTTTTTTCATGAGAGCCTAAGCAAGTAAAGCACAACTTCTCCTTATGCGATCTTGCAAGCTCTTACTTGAGAGTGGCCCTATAGCCCCTTTGGGCTTCTTAGTATTCTCCTATTTGGATGTAGCATTGAACTTTCTCTTTTCTACTAATGCGGATGCAATTTTTGGACATGTAGATGCAAATGCAGATGTTTTCCTATCTAACATATCATTAAAAATCCTAGCACTCTTAATGGCTTCTTCTAGAATTTTAAGATATTGAGTTTTCACCTTGGCCTTGTACTCATTGTCCAAGCCTGAAACAAATCCTTTAATCTTTTGAAAATCATCTAAGCCATAAACTTTGAGAATGATTTCCCAATATTTGGAGATTTACTAGGTCAATGTTAGTCCCTTTATTTGACACTTATTTCAGGCAGTCCAATTTGGATCCTTTTCATTCTCAAGAAGAAATTCCTTGTGAAGCATTTCCTCAAACTTGGCCCATATCATAGGATGAGTAGTGACATCAACTCTCATCCACCACTTGTAGGCCTTGCCCTCAAGTGTAAAGCTTGCCTCAAGGGCTCTAACATAATCTAGTGTACGATGTAATTGACGCAAGCCACTCCACTTTTGAAGGGTAAGCAAGATTTTTTTTTTCTCAGTTTCAAGTATCATATTTGCTCCTCACCTTCCCATTCACAGCATGATGAGTATCTAGACATGTGTAGGGATGAAACCATGAATGATTTAAATGATTTAGATGTATTTGAACTAATGCACAAGGGAGAATTTGCTACTTTAGTGGCTTGCACTATGGCATTAGAGAAAAATTTTACTACTGTCAATGAAAATGTTACACATACCTCAGAGCTTTTAAAGCAATTGGTACAATAACAAGTTTTGGGCATCTTGGGTATGCCTCTTGAAGATGGGGTTTCTCCTTATGCTACTTCGTCAACAAGGCTCTCTCAAGGAAATGAGGCCTCTGGCTCTCTTGGTACACATGAGGTTAATAATATGTCAAATATCTTCATAGTGAAACAATTCACAAAACTACAAGAGCAATGTGATAGAACTCCATAGATGTTGTATGCCAAGAAATAGTTAAAAGGTCCTTGAAAAGCTCTTTATCTCCTCCCAAGAAGGCATTTGAGTATATTCTTTGTTATTTGGAGCAATTCCAAGGCTTAACTTGATGGTTAGTTGCCTTGATCTTGAGTATGCTTGGGTGTAGACAATAGTAGGATGGGTGACCTTCCAATTAATTACCTTACCATTGAGCATACTTAGATGTAGAAAATAGTGGGATGGATGACCTCCCGAGAAGTTTTGTCTTTAAGTGAACACTTCATGCACAACCAATGGTACCAAGGAAGCATTCATAGCCTTATTATCAAGTGTGCCAAGGTCTATGCCTTGGTTTTTGTTTTACTCACAAGCCTCTATAGTGGGGTTTGCGGTGCAATAAGTCATGTGGTTATGAGGACAATGTGGCTTGCTATCGAATAGTGTTGCACACCCCTTGATCTTTTGCTACAATCTTACTTTGATATCAGTGTTGTGCACATGTAGGTGCCTTGCCTTCAGTAAATACAGAAGTTAGAAAAAGCTTAGTTAACCTCCTAGCCACTCAAGATGATAGCCTCTTTTGGTATTGCACTAGTATCTTTAGGCAGGTCCATTGAGTATTTCTAGACAAGACTTGTAATAAGTCCATTCATAGTGATTTCCTACCCTTTGAACCTTTTTGTCCATATATCCTTGTGCCTTAATGTAGATTATCTCTTGACCCCTTAACCTCATCAATGCCTTAGCATAGTGGTTCATTACTTGCTATTAGTGCTATGGTCAATGAGCTATCCTATGGACCATGTCCACTTAGGACCCTTGTCCTAATAGAAAGGACAATGCTTGCCATGGGAAGAATCTGGATGCCTATTTTGTTAGAGAAATTTGGGTGTCTAGTTGATGTGAATGCATACAATTTACAATATGAGGATCTCATGATCATATTAAAAAGAACTTGTCCAAGCATGAGTATGCATGAGGCATGGGAAATATGCGGAGTTGACAAGCATTGGGAGTAGCTATACGGAGACGAAGAAACTTTGGTGTGCTTGCCTAGTGATTGTTGGCAAGTACAGTGGACTATGAGAGGGGATTTTCTCAAATGTTGAGAAAATTCCTCATGTGATGGATTAGGATGCCATGTATTTTACATGGGATAACTTGAAAGAGCATTGCAATCCTAATGTGATGGCAACATAAGAAAGAGGTTTTCTTCTTATTGCTTTTGACATGTGATGGTCCATGAAACTTTTCTTTCAATATATAGAGAATGTTCTTGTGGCTTGCAATTGTGGTAGTTTTTGAAGCCTTAGAATCTGGATTATTCTTTTAGTAGTTCTTAAGTATATTCTTGAATTTATGTAAGTTTTTCACATTTATATATTAAAGATTTATTTTAAGAAATGCATTCCCATTGTGGCTGTGCTCTTGGAAGGCATTGAAAAAAATTGCCCTTCCTAAAGAAAGGTAACCTTGAAGAAATGCTATTTTTTAGATGATAGGCTCATAAGTTGCAAAAATAAAGGCTGGATGTGGTACAAGGTAGTCAAATCTTCATATTGGCTATTCTTGTAATCACTATTGAGAGATTGGAGGTTTTTTTTTTCTCAAGTCCCTAGGCTTGAGGTGAAAGTTAAGTAGGCAATAGCTATAAAGCTAGAAGAATAGGGATAAGGATCATATATATTGGAAGGGTGGGCCCCTTGGGAGATAGTTCATGGTGGGAAATGTGTGAGTGATGAGAAGTGAGATGGAGGAGGGGAGGAGGTGGTGAGTGTCCAAAAGGCTAATTTTTATGGGACCATCATCATCGTAGAGTCTTTTGGTTTGGATTTCATATTTGATTATGTGCTAGGGATAGAGGGCATCAATTTTGAGTCATAATCCTCAAATAGATGGCCATGAAGTTGAGGTCATTTCCTATGAGAGAAAAGATTTTAGTGGATCTAGGGGCTTGTTGGACCTTATAGGCTAGGTGAATGATGCAATGGTGATCGTCATTAGTGGATGAGGGAGAAGGTATGAAGGCAATGGTAGGTGATACTAATGAGGAGCAATGAGTTGTCAAACTCGAGGAATAGTTGAGTATGCTAGAGATCGGTGAGGTTGATTATGAATGTGTGGTTTGGAAATAGGGGGAGCCCTTGATTCTCACCTATGCAATATGTAAATAATCAAATGAAAGGACCCAAAATGCTAAAGTGCAAGGGTCGAAATCCTAATCATTATAAGAATAAAAAAGTTTAATCGTTTGTGTATAAACTTGTATATGGCTCTCTTTATCTTCTCTTTTATGATATCTTGATCTTAGAGTGAGCTCCATGAGCTTCAGAGGGTAAGACTTATCCTCTCTTGTTCTCTTGAGTCTTCTCTTCTCTTCTTTTGTATTGTAGATAAGGGATCAGGGAGATGGATCAAGAGACACAACCATCCATTCTGCAATGATAGGATTTGAGGCATTACTGAGTTTTGTATACTTTCTAGCTTTATTTTTAATTCTACCTCATATTTTTTGGATAGGAGTAGAGTAGAAGAAGAGAAAGTGAGTAGCTTAGACATTAAGAAACCTCGGCAACAATCGAACCTATTAACAACAAGTGTGGAGAGCTATAGTGAAAGGAAAAGTCAAAGACAATCAAAGTGCAAGTACTAGAATTATTTTTTATTGAGTTGTTCTTTTTGGAGATTTAGTTATATTATTGGACACTTATATTATTCTTTGTCCTTCATAGATACACATTATTATGATTGTATTATTTTGTGAGATCTAGGGTCATCATACCCATGCACATTGTATTTATCACTCGTAATTGTACTTGTTGCACTCCCAATGGTTTTGTGGGTTGGTTGCGCACATGGAAATGTAATTGCAATAGCATAAGTGAGGTCTAATTAGCCTAAGGTACAAGGATGTATTAAGCAAGGAACGGCCGAGATTCCACAAAGTTGATAGGACATTCAAAAGAGGGCAAAAAACCTCATTCACAAGGATGCAAATCCTAAAATGCAAAAGAGGCATAAATCTTAAAATGCAAATGGGGTCCCATCCTAGAGAAGTGACCTAACCTTAACCCTAATCTTGGTCTATATAAGAGTGGGAGATCTTAGTTGTATTTATCCTTATAGTGCATTCGTGCTAAGGAAGCTCTGTCAATGCAACTTTTGAGTAGACATTCACTTCTTCTATTCTATTGTTTGGACTTCATTGTTGAGAGTGAGAAAGAGAGAGTGAAAGGTGTGTTGAGTAAGGGACTAAGGGAAAGTGAAGCTCTATATACTTTTATTGCTTTTCTTTTTCTTTCCATTCATAATATAATTCAGTTTGGGGTTGTGTGTGAGGTTGTGAGATTATGAGAGAGTAAGGGATCTAGTGAGGTGAAGCTCTTCTCCATTTTCTTTCTCTCCTACTTCTTCTCTTATCGTTGGCATATCTAGTGGTGGATACAAAGAAGCAATGTATCAGATTGTGTTGCTTTTGTCATGGAACTATTTTCGAGCCTTTAAGCTTTCGGACTACAATGTAGAAAGATAAGATAGGTCCAAAGAGGAATGCATTGGTTAGTTAGAGTATTGATAATACAATGTGAGAGATTGTCTTCGAAGTGAGTTGTAGCTTCTTAAACAATAGAAGTTTCATGTCTTGACTATTATGTATTTTTCCCAATATTTTGGTACCATCATTTGGATAAAGGACAGTGCAACCATCGAGGTTCTCATACTCCTATCGTGTATGGTGGAATAGGATGCTTGTCTACTTGAGTGTAGATTGGGATTGATAGGATATTAATCATCTATTCTCATGACTTGCATACTCCTAAATATATGTGGCTAGTTTAGGAATGCCAAATCAAGAGGAATAGATGTTGTGCCACTATGTAGACATAGTGTGAAAAACCCTCGAGTGCATCATCATCTAGCTTTCTTATTAATCTAGAGAGTCAATATCATGTTAGTCATTAGTATTAGTATCCATAGTATAGATGGTTTAAAATTATGAGATTTTTGGATAATTTTAACATATTTTTGATATTTTGGATACTATTTTTTGTAAATATACTAAAAAGGTATATTAAATTTCTAGAATAGGGTGTCATGCATTAGGAAGTTGCTTTTAAGCCAGTTTTGGGAGATATCTTAAAAAAAGAAAGGCTCTCGAAAATTCATGTGGTACGCGATCGCAATTTGAAGGTAGCAAATAGCACTCTGGATGGGAGGAGGAGAGAAGGAGTGATTCAGGAGAGTTTTGAGAATATGTCCTAAAGTTTTATTCCCCTTTCGGAGCCAATAGAACCATCACATTTGCCGTTTGAGCAGCAAAGTAGAAGTTAGTGTTTACTGCAAGTTTTTGGATATAAAAGGATAAAACATGACATAGTGAAGGGGAGACTCATTGTAAACATGTTTCCTTAATCAAGGATTGGTTTTGGGATACTTTGAGCCTCTGATCTCTTGCATGTATATTGTTTCATCTCTTGTTGGTCTCTACTCTATATAATCTCTATCATCATCTCTACTCTCATACAAGAATCTGTCTAATCTCTTACTACCATGAATCCTTGCTTAAGAATCTCTCTAACATCATATACATTGATCTATCCCTTACTACTCTTATTGACTCCCATAGTTAGAGACCTGGTATCTTCTTGGTATACCTACATATTATCTTGACACTAGTTTGTTGGATTGAGATAACAAAGATCGGATTTGTTAAAGTAGAAAGAAACACAAAACTCAAACTAAAAAACCACAATAAAATTGAAAAAACAAAAATATAAAACTCAAACTATTTTTACTTAAATAAATCATGTGACATTATTGTGGTTTGAAGACAAATCATACTTGTTATGCTTGTTTAGTTATGTGACATTGAAATTAAAAAAATATAAAAATATAAAAAGTAAAAAGTAAAATGCAAAAATAAAAAATAAAAAACTCAAAACTCAACTTTTCTTACTTGAACAATCCATGTATCAATTACTTTATATGATTCTTGCTTGTTATGATTCATAGTGTGTGCATTGAAGGAGTAAGCAAAACTCAAAGTGTAAAAATACAAAATTCAAAACTTATCTTACTTGAACAATTTGTGAGATATTATTGTGGTTTGAAAATACATCAAGCTTGTCATATTTGTTTGATGATATATGCATTGAAGGAAAGTGCTCAAAACCTATTAAAAAATATAAAACTCAATATGTAAGAATTAAATGCGTGGCCATTTTTTAAACTTTTTAATTTGGTTTTTGCATACTACTATATGTTGGGTCGATTGATTTCTTTTGGTTTGCTTTATTTGCTTTGATCTCTATTGACACCCTCTTATCACGCTCTTACATGTAGTATTCCCTCCCATATGCACTTACTTCTAGTCTCACACACAATACACAAATAAACTTACATGTATACAAAGACATTTGCATACACACATAAACAAAATCACCCAAGTACTCATTCACATGCATATCTAATCCCCCACACTAATACCTTGTTCACTCTTGCCCTAAAACTTCACTTTTGCACTAAAAGGTCACACTTGTACTATAATTTTAATCTTACACTAAAAGATCACACGTACTAGAACTTCACTCTTGTATTGAAAGGTGGAGTGAAAGAGGAAGCATGAGTGGAAGCAAGAGCTATAGAAGTTCAAGTAAAGAAGAGAGAGACCAGCATGTGAGAACTCCAACAATCACAATGTATGACCTACCTTTCCTTATTCTATTATCATAGTAAGAATAAATAATAAAGTGATGGCGACAGGTAGTTACACATGCAATATACAAGTGTGCAAGTGGTAATAATAAGTAAATATTGATGGCTAGGCATAGGCAACCATTAATCCCCAATAACCTTCTACTTAAAGGTAAATGTGTCTATATATAGAGAAAACAAGAAAAAAGTGACAAGGTAAATGTGTCTATGTATAGAGAAAACAAGAAAAAAGTGACAAAGTACAAAGTGTACACATAAGTACAATAGGATGACAAATAGGTGTCATCTCATTCTATGCTTGTCAACTTCCTAATGAAGGCATAATGCATTCCACTAGGAGACTTTTTGTGAGTAGATATGTATGATTCTCATTAGTCGTCGAGATTTTAACAAGCTTTATTTGCTTATCCTCAATCACCTCTCTCATGAAGTAATAATGAATCTCAATGTACTTGGTGTGTTCGCATGAAATTTTAGATTACATGCCAATTAGATGGCACTCATAGAGTCCGAATACAATGTAAGAGCCATAGTTATATCAAGGTTTGCTACTAGACTGCTAGACCATAGGGCCTCCTCCTTGCAAGCCTCAATGGGATGGTTATATGGTAATTGGCTTTAGTAGTGGATAAGATCGTGTATTTTTGCACCTTGGATATCTAAGAAACAACACTCCCAACAAAGATAAAGGCATAGCCAAAGGTGGAGTTTCTACTATATTCATATCTTGCATAATCATAGTCATTTAGTCCACAATGCTAGTATCCTAGCTACCATAGTAAATGGACATATCTATAGTGTCCTTAAGGTATCACATGATATCCTTCACGGTATTCCAATGTCACCTTCTAAGTGTAGCCATATAATGAGTCACAACTCCCACCATAAAGGCTATGTTATGTCTAGTGGTTATTATGGCATATATCAAGCTACCCACCACAAACACATACGGGATCTTGGCCATCTTGGCCTTCTCATCATCTGATTGAGAACAATCTAGTTAACTAACATTCATATGAGAAGGTAATGGATAGGCAATAGACTTACCACCTTGCATATGAAAGTACTAAAGTGAAGGGAGGTGAGCCTTGAAGTGAAAGCACGAGGAGTGAGAGTAAGAGCTATGGTTGGAAGGAGTAGGAGCAAGAGAGAGAGAGAGAGAGAGAGAGAGAGAGAGAGAGAGAGAGAGAGAGAGAGAGAGAGAGAGAGAGAGAGACTCCAAATGTGGAAACTCTAATATTCACAATGTATGACCGGACTTCCCTTTATTCACTTTTCAATCACTGAAAGAATAAAGAATGAAGTGATAGTGATGGGCGTCCGCCACCTGCAATGTGCAGGTGCGGATACTATCGGTGTAGTAATACACGGGCGGCTAGGTAGAGGTGCCTTTATTCTCAACAACCTCCCACTTAAAGGCAAATTTGCATCAGTGAGGAGGAAAAAAGGAAAAAGAGTACAAGTGTACATAGGTACAAGAGGATGAGGAAAGATGTCATCTCATCCCATCATCTTCCTAAGGAAGGCAAAACGCTCTACTAAGAGACTTTTCGTGAGTAAGTTTGCATGATTCTGGTCAGTCCTCGAGATCTTGACAAGGCTAACAATCCTGTCCACAATGATCTCATGTATGAAATGATTCCTCACCTCAATGTGTTTCGTTTTTGCATGGAAGATCAGATTCTTGGCTAACTGGATAGCACTCATAGAATTTGAATGCCTAGCAACCCTATCCTTGAATTAGCAAAGAAGGAAGCTAGCCATGACCCTGAATATCTGATGATGATGAAGGAGATTTTGGAAAAGGATCAAGACCCTAAACTTAAGGTCAAGTACCAAGAATTTTCAGGCAATGAGGGATTGGCCTATTTTAGGAAAAGATTATGCATACCATCAACCAGGAAACTCAAACAAATAATACTTTGGGAAGCACATGACTCCCCCTTTTCAAGCCATCCCGAGTATGTCAAGACCCTCAACACAGTCAAAAAAAGTTACCATTGGGAAAGGCTTAAAGGAGATGTGCTTAAATATGTCACAGAATGTTTGTCTTGCCAGTGCATTAAGGCTGAACATGTCAAGATGCCTGGGAAGTTGCAACCTCTTGACATCCCCCACATGAAGTGGGAATTTATCAGCATGGACTTTGTTGTGGGGTTACCTTCAATTCAAGGAGGGTACAATTCAATTATGGTTATAGTAGACACGCTCACCAAGGTTGCATACCTCATTCTAGTCAAGACAAACTATAAAGCTGCAGATATTGCTAAACTATTCATCAAGGAGATATTTAGACTCCATGGGTTGCCTAGAAGGATTGTTAGTGAACACGATTCCCTCTTCACATCTCATTTCTAGAAAGGGATATTCGAGGCCATTGGGACTCAACTATGTTTCAGTACAGCCTATCACCCTCAAATTGATGGCCAAACGGAGAGAGTCAACCAAGTCATTGAAGACATTCTTAGGGCATATTGTTGTCGTGAACCCAAGAAATGGATCCAATATCTGCTATTGGTAGAGTTCACCTATAATGCTTCTTACCATCAAAGCATTCAAATGACACCTTTTCAAGCATTGTATGGGCATGATTGTCATACTCCATTGAACATTTCAGATCCTATCTTAAGGGTAGAAGCTTCCAAGAAAATGCTTAAGGAGATGGATGAGTAGGTCAAGGCCATCAGACAAGACATTAGATCCGCCAAGGATAGGCAGAAGGCCTATGCAGATCTAAATAGACAAGAGTGACTCTTCAATGAGGGAGACATGATTTTTATTCAGGTACGACCCAAGAAGAGTTGCTTATCAATGGGAGCATTTAAGAAACTAAGTCCAAGGTATTGCGGACCCTATAGGATCTTCAAGTGCCTAGGGCCCAGTGCCTACAAACTCCAACTCCCTAAAAATGTAAAGGTTCACAATGTATTTCATGTTAGCGTACTAAAGAAATAAGTATGCAATACTAGCCATGTGCAAGTTGTAATTCCAAGCCAACGAGTCCTTGAGCTCTGCCAGATAAAGTCCTAGACACTCGAGAAAAAAGATTGAGGAGCAGAACCCTCAAAGAGTATCTCATCCAGTGGAAGGACTATCCAGAGAAGGATGCCACATGGATTGACGAGAGTACTCTCAACCAACAATACCTCCAATTCCTTTCGAGATGAGGACATCTTGATTCCTTAAGGGGGGAAGGATGTAATACGTCACCGTTCCACTAGCATCGTCAAGATTTTCCCCCCTTTTTTATGAATCAATTAAGAAAAAAAATTGAAATAGTTTTAATTACGTTTCCCCCCTGTCAATGCTGTCAATTTTGGCGAAGGGAGGGGAGATGAATTCGGAGACAACAGAGGTGAGGGAAGTGACGACTAGCATTCGATGGGGGTGGAGGAGGAGATCACGACGGCAGGAGTGATGTGGCAACAGAGGAGGCTGAAGATCACGATGACGATAATGCAGAGGAGGGGCACACGTGTACCACCTCCAAACCCCCCAATACCCCTTCTTGATCGGCTGCATGGCAACGATCACAATGGCCATGAGAGTGGAGTTAAGGCCTCCTCATCACGATGCCTTCTTCCCCTATATAAATCCCCCCTAAAAGAATACACACGCTATTCTCCTTTTTCCCCCTACTGCAAGACTTGAGGGAGAGAGAGAGAGAGAGAGAGAGAGAGAGAGAGAGAGAGAGAGAGAGAGGGAAAGAGAGAGGGAGAGGGAAGGGGAAACATAGAGAGAAAGGGAGAGAGACAAAGAGAAGAGACTCAAAAATAAATTTCTTTCTTCGGCGAAGGCTCGAGTATCCTCTCTCTCCATTGCAATCCTCATAACCTCTCAATCGACTGCCTCTAATTGACAAGGAGACCGTGAAAGTCAAGACAAGGCATAGGGAATCCGGCACCAAGGAGTCCTTCGAGAGAAGTGAAGGTCACATTCCAATTCCGAAATGGCCCCAAAGCATAAACTCTCCCAAGTAACTCGAAATGCCGCGACTACGGGGGCAAAGGTGCCACCATCAACACAAATGGGTTATCAGGCAGCATCAATGCTAACTCAACTCTCCAAAACCAGGTACCGCTATCGTATCTAGTAATTGAAATCGAATATTTAAGCATGGACATCATTAGGAAGAACTCATACCTTGCATCGAGTCACTTGCATATTTTGAAAGGTAGTTGAAAAAGGCTTAATAACCATAAATAAGATCTACAGGATGTTGTAGTAATTAAGTCAAGTATTAGGTTCAAACTTTTGCAAAGGCATCATAGATTGCCGGTGTACATAAATATTCAGTATAGGTCAATGGCATTCCGTAGACTATTGTAGTGAATTAACTCGCATTTACAATGAACTCATGCACACTCGCATTTAAATATTTAGGTCACACCTTATGAATCACATGAATGTATTAAAAGGAATTTTCATGAACGGGAATCTTGCATTGTATCGTCAACTCAGGAAAGACTTGCATCTAGATTTGCATGGCATCATGAATAGCCTCAGTTGCATCACATAATAGAGATGCATCTAAAAAGGTAGATTTAAGATGCACATGTGAAATGCCAAGCTTAATTGCAAGGGCCCGTTTGGTAAATGAAATTCTGCATGATAAGTGAAGCCAAGATTTAGTTTGACCCAACTAGGACTTTAGTCGCAAATAAGTTGTCCTTATGACCATATTTTGACTTAGAGTCAACATGCTCTTTGGTCTCTATCCCAATAGCCAATCGTGATGGATCCAAAACACTCTTGGGTATATCATTTTCAAACTATGATACATCTCGAAGCTAACTCAAGAAAGCTCGAATGTCGTACCTACAATAAGAATGACTATTCTCCAAGATACATTCGATGCTCACAACTATTTCAAAATGGTAAATAGACTTAGTTTACGCTTGACTTGCGAGAGGGGTAAACACAAGTTCTTGCTAACTTGAGGAAAGGAAAACCTAGGGAAAACTCAGAACCCTGATAAAATTCTAAGATGGGAAAAATGGTTGCCAACTGGCCAAATAAGATCCTAAACTGAGATCTTAATATAAGAACCAAAGGATAGTAACCTAGGGAAGCTATCATCCGAAACTATAGCGTAATTGCTCACCCATATTACATAGAAGAGATGTCGGAAGGAGGATATTCTCTATCCCTCGGAAGATAATGAAAAATGATGCTAAGGCAAGAAAGACCCAAGAAGGACAATGCTAAGCGTTTAAGATGAGGACTCCACCTTAGCAGATGTTCGAGCACTCGCCTTCATTGTTGTTTGTGCTTGTAACACTAGATTCAATGCCTATGAAAGGAATGTATAACCCAAGCTCACAAAAGAAATTTGAATAATGAATTAGGTTGAATTCATAAAGGGCACGCCAAGCTACCCTCAGTTGGCTGTCAACCCTAGCCAAGGGGATTCCAAATAACCGTGATGGGAACATGGACCAAACCTGCCACGAGAGGTCTCTCCATGGATTACTTTGAATGTAGGAGGATGCTTGGATACCAGGGGAGCTTTGGCTGTAAATTCCTTGCCTCCGGGTCCTACCCAAATGATCTATGTGACCTGGGATAGATTCTCGAGGCCCTATTACTAGTATAAGGGCAGAATCTTGGAGGAAATATGACGCATCCTCAGGGATTGCGGAATTCGTAATTTTTGGACAAGATTTGTATTTCAGTTAAGATGCTGATATAAAGTTTACTTCCAAGGAACTTGTTTGAACTATTTTCATGTTAGTGCCATAAGTTACACGAATGAACCCTGCTCCCTAAAAGGCTTAATTAAGGAATTTGATTTTAAATGTCACACATAAATGTGATAGGACCTAATTAGATAACTAAAGAAAGCCCGTTGAGGGAAGCGGGTGGGCGGAACCCCTAATGGGTCCATGCCATGGAAGGGTAGTCCCAGAGAGTTGGGAGGCTTCTCACAAGGTTCTATAGTCGTACGACCTTTAGGTAATATTAGGTTAGAACCCGATTCATCCCATTTTAGGGGATCGGAATGGGACTATGCCCTATGGGCAGAAAGGTTGAGCAGTGCATCGCTCTTGTTTCCCATTCTCTTTGAATGCAGTGTGGCATGGGTCTACTTTAGCTTGGGTATTTCTACATAAAGTAGGATGTTCAGGATCCAACGCTAGAATATTGTTAGGAGACCTTGGCCACTAGGAACCCCGATTTCAGGTCGATCCTAGTGGGTTCGACTGCGAACATTTCGTTGCGAGGCGGACTCGAGAAACCCTAGGCAACAAACCCTGAAACATCCCGTGGGAGTGCCAAGCGCAGCAACTCTTAGATTCGTTTATCGATGGACCACTAAAAACGTGCCTGAACAGCTGTTAGGCAGGCACGTTACACATGCTCATGCCCAGATTTTCCTATTCGAGAATCAAAGAAGAAGCCCTACGTGCCTTGTGTTCATTTATATTTATGTTTGTTAGGATGCTTAGATTGGAGCCCTTTGTACATAAATTTATACGTCAAGCAACTTTGACAAAGTTGGTGATTACCCAAGCACTATCAGCACATCACAATGTTCCCTCTATTGACAGTGTTTAAACAATCGTTTGAAATTGAAGTTGAAACTTAGGTTTGCTAGCTATCATATAATGTATCCCACATTTTTGTCCAGTTGTTGGGCTTACTTGTGGATTTTGGATGGATCACCTTGGAATTTATTATTTTCTGTGGTCATATTTTTGTCCTAGATGTTTAATGATTGTTATAGGTTGGTGTGCTTGGTTTTAGAAGGTAAATAATGTGCTTATCTGAATGAAAAATAATATAGAAATAATTAGTATTGTTAAATATCTTACTTTAGAATATTAATATGTGGAATAATATGTGTTTCCTTTTGGCATATTTGAGTGGAAGAATATATGTTTGCTTTTGACATAATATGTGGAAGAATAAATATGCATGATTGGTCCATTCATGCTCGGTTTCAAGCATCGCTCACTCAAGTTTGCTCAGTTTATAATAATCCCCTATGTGTGTTCAGCACGTCCCCCCACCATGTGACTCATGACATGGTATCAAAGCAATGCCACTAAGAGAGGATTCAATTAAGCAAGCAATCGGTAAGAAGCTCTCCCACTCTCTCTTTCCCTTGGATAGTGCCTATAGAGGCATCGAAAGTAGGATAGAGCAAAAATCTCAAATTATAGTGAGATTTAGTGAGCAAGAAAAACAGTGTATATTATACAGATTAGTCCTTTGGGGCTATCCCATTGTATTTTCTGGCCATTTGAGACTGTTTTAAGCTCCACGGGTTACATACAACTGTTTCAAGTTATACAATAAATTCAGTTATGTCAACTATTTTCAAGTACATAGGTTACAAATTTTGAATTTACAAGTTTTGAGATATTTGTCAAGAACCAAACATAAGGTTTATCTACAAACATGTTGCAAATAATATGTGCACAACAATAAACTAGACAATATCTTTCATTGATTGCTCAATTATACTAGTTCTTGAGATATTTGTCAAGAACCAAACATAAGGTTTATCTACAAACATGTTGCAAATAATATGTCTATCATAACTGAGCAATCAATGAAAGAGATTGTCTACTTTATTATTATGCACATATTGTGAAGGATTGTAGAAGTTTTACTTATTTTTTGGTACCCAATTATGTTATTATGGCACTGAGAATAGTGAAAATCCTATCAATGAGAAGCTCGAAAAGAACAATTATCCATCATGAAAGTTTCAGGTGAGGAACTTCCTAATTGAAAAAGAACTCTATGAGTTTGTTTAAGATGAAGAAAAGGAACCGAAGTTAAGAAATCCTATGACTACAAAAGAATTAAATGTGTGGAAAGAATAGAATGCAAAAGACAAAAAGGTAATGTATTGGTTGTTTGTAGTCTTGATAACACTATATTGGGGCCTATAGAAAATGTAAAACTTCACATGCAACTCGAATAACCTTCGAGAAAATGTTTTTAGTAAATACAGAGGCATGGATGATTCAACTCAAGCAAGAGTTGAATATCTTGAAGAAAGAGAAGATGTTTGTAAATGAGTATATTTTAAAGATGAGAAGTATTGCAAATGCCTTGGCAACTATTGATGCAATGTCTGATGATGATGATTCAGTTTCATCTACTTTGGGTAGCCTTAATAATAAAAAGATACAAAAATCTTTTGTTACTTCTGTATATGTACAGAAGATGTTTCCAAATATTGACGAGTTGGTCTCTCTCATAATCACTGAAGAGATCAACATGCAGGGCAAATTATCTGAAAGAAGTGGTGAATAGGTCTAAGAATTTTACTCATGTTCATGAAGGGAACGTGGTAGCTCATTTTCAAAAGGTTATGGTATGGGTCGTGCTGGTAGTAATTAGTAAAATAGATTAAATCAATAGTTTGATGACATGCATATTTCGGGAGACCGTGGTAACTCTAGAGACAAGGGTAGCTCTAGAGGAAGAGGTGGATGGTAGAATAGAGATTCAAGCTATTCGGTATTGTTTGCCATTACTGTGGAAGAAGATGAAATATTGCAATCCATTGTTTTGATACAAAGGATGACATTCGAAGTAGCAAGTTACAACAAAAAATTTGTGCATCATCTTCAAGATAGAATGATGACAAAAATGAGCATTTGTTTGTTATGTAGCATATGATCAATGTTGTTACAAAAAAGGGGGCATGTGAATATGTATGGTATTTTGATTTAGGAGCATCTAAGCTATGCTAAATGGTTTGGAGAGAGATTTAGGATTTAGAAAGTCTAGGTTATATGGAGACAAGTGATGATTTGTGTCATCTAATTTCACATATTGAAAAAGTTTTCTTATCCTTGTATGATGGTCAAACAAAGTGTTTGATAGATGTTTTATGTATGCCATCCGTCATAAAGAATTTGGTCTTTGTTGGTCAAATGATAGAGTAAGGATCACAATATTAGATTTGATATTAAGGGTTATTTCGTTGAAGTCTTTAATCCATGCATCCAATCATGCTTATTCTCAGGGCAAGGAATATACTTAGTTAAGGGTCCATGTTGGGCCCATTTTAGTCTCTATGAGCTCGTTGTGTACTCCAAAAGAGGTGCGCATCTCTCTATCATCAGTGGGATATTATCAAAGATTTATCAATGCACTAGCAGAAAGAGCATTGCCACTAACGAACATTTTATCTTTTAACTGTCTGTTTGAGTGGAATGAAGCATGTCAAGTATCCTTTGAGGATGTGAAGCAAGAATTAGTAAAAGCTCCAATCTTAAAATCACCCAGAACAGGTGAAGTTTTCTACATATTTTCAGCAGCCACAATGCAAAGTATCAGCTGCTGTTTAGCCCAAATTTGGGAGGAGAAATGGTATCATCCAATTGCCTTCACTAGTAGGAAATTGGGGATATCTAAAGTTAACTACACGTACATGGAGAAATTGTGCCTGGGAATGGTCTTTGTAATGAAGAAATTCAGGCATTATATTCTCTATGAGAATGTAGTCTTCTTTATGAAGGCAGAAGGACTCAAATTATTGCTAAATAAGTTGTAATCGTCTGACCGTCTAGCAAAGTGATTAATCACTTTGCAAGAGTTTGATTATGAGATTAGGAGCAAGCCACTGAAACTATAGGGTATTGTAGAATGCCTTGTAGATTTCAAGGAGCCAAAGGAAATCTTGGCTGAGGGAAGTGATATTGAGGGTTTTTTTACAATCGATACAGCTTCCATCCCTTCCTGGTATATGCAATGATAACACATTATTTATCTACATGAGAATTTGGGGCTGCATCATCGAAGTATGAAAAGAGAAAAATCAAGTAACAAGCATTACGCTTTTCGATTATAACGGGTGTCTTGTATCGAAGAGAAGTAGATAATATCTATCGCCCTTGTATAGTACTCGATGAGGTACTATTTATTCTTGAAGAGTGCCATGATTCAACATGTAGGGGACATTTTGATGGCTGATTTACTACCCAAAAAGCTCTTTGTGCTGGATATTGGTGGCTGTTGATTTTCCTAGATGCTTTCAGTTATGTTAAGCATTGTGATGTCTATCAAAGACATTATGCGAGAGAAAATCGTAGGCGACCTCTATATCCCATTTTGGTTACGTTACCCTTTGAAAAATGGGGTATTGATTTTGCGGGACCAATATACCCTTTATTAACTATGCAAAAGTGGTATATTATTGTAGAAACGGACTACTTTACAAAGTGGTCTGAAGCTTGAGTGATGGTGAAGGACAATGCTAAGGAGACTGATAGTTTCATTATGGAGCAAATTGTTTGTCATTTCGGCCCATTGAAGGAGATTGTGTCTAATTGAGAGACACACTTCTTGAACAGGGTTCTACTGGCCCTGACTAAAGCTTTGAAGATTAAGCACAACAAGATTACCCCGTATAATCCTCAAGTGAATGATCAGGTTGAGAGTACAAATAAACAGCTGGTACGAATCTTATCTAAGATCATATCAGAAAGAAAGCGCGATTGGGATAAGAAATTATATGTGGCAATGCGGGCTTACAACATGATGTTTAAGAGAGCCACATGCCACACCCCATTCAAGCTAGTGTATGGGGAGGGGTGTGTTTTGCCGTCAGAAATAGAGCTCACCACTATGTGTTTTTCCCTCCATCATTCATTGGGAGAGGAAGAAGTGTTATAGGAACGGTATACTTCTCTAGCACATCTTAATGAGAATTAATTGTTGCAAGCTTTGCTACATCAAGAAGTAGAAAAAAGGAGAATGAAAGCCCTTCATGATCTTCGGGCTAAGAAGTACAAATTTGTGAAAGGTTAGTTAGTGTTGTATTATGATGCTTGAAAAGGGAGTTCTTTCCAGGAAAATTAGAACCCAAATGGGATGGACCCCATACAACATTGTATGTTTAGGAAAGAATGTCTCTATGGCTCTTCTAACAAATTTGCAGGGGGTAGAGTTTAAGACTAAAGTCAACTTTAATAAGTTGAAGCCTTACTATGTGTAAGGGTTGATGTTGGGCTTGGTGCCTATGCAAGTCCTTCATGTTTCAGCTTTAACGTGCAATAGGTACTAACATAAGCAGATGGGATGCATCATTCCCTATCTGGAGCATCCTTACCTTGAGCAATGTTACTACTAAGGTTGAGTGATCTAGTGGAGCAAAGGGTATCAAGTTACAAAGTGGCAAGATGGATCCTTTACATGGGAAATTAAGGTCTACTATCATCATTATCAACGAATTCTGACTAGCATATCGAGTTCAGCACGAGGAAGGAGGGATTGTGCATGTTATACATCCTCTCTCTTGGCTTGATTTTGATTATCATAAGTACGAGTGAGCTTATTATTATGGCATGGCCTATCAATGAAGCCTGGTTTTACACTATATTTTGATGGAGATTCCAAACGGCCCACTAAACACATGAGCGTTGGTGTGGTCATTAAAGATCCTCGACATTGGGTTGTTATGAAGATGGGAGTCTATTTAGGACCCTCTTTTACTGATAATATGGCAAAATACAAGGCCTTAATCATGGAGTTGAATGTAGCCCAATGTGGTGGTAACCACCAATTATTGGTTAAAGGTGATTCACAGTTAGTAATCAATTAGCTAAATGGGACCTATAGTGTGCGGGATCTCATCTTACAAATGTACCATCGTGCCACCTTGGATATATTGCATATCTTTGAGATGATGACTTGTCAGTTAGTTCCTCAACAATGGTATCGCTTTGTGGATTCCTTGCCTAACTATGCTTTAGTGAAAGATGTCTTTTTCAATTGTGGTCCAGGGGAGACCTTACAATTACTTTCTAACATTAGCCCTGGACTACTTTGGGGTCTTCTTGCTGGCATGTCATATTTTGGACACTGATGGTTAGTTTGGGTTATAAGTCAAGTAGCAAGTGAGCACCTTCCTACTCTGTCATGGACGCACACAATTGTGTATCGTCATATTCGTCGAACACCCCTTGCTATTTATGTAGGGGGGTTAGCTAATAACCTAATGCACTTAGTGTAGGGCCTAAGAGGCCTTATCCTTGATTGACTTTGTGATTTAGTTGAGTAACATTAAGACCAAGGGATTGTTCAACAGTATGCTATGTTGAATGGTAGTACAATGTTTTATTTCATAATGCGAAGAGGGCCATATGTCTGTTTGGTGTAGGTATGTTTAATGGTTTTCTATTTTAGTGATTGCATCACACAGGTTGACAAAGTTACTAGAGGGAGCCTTTGCTGCGGAGGAGCTTCTTGTGGCCATTCCAAGTGGTATCGTCATCTTTTCGAGTTTATTCCCTTAAGCAGATAATGTTATATGTGTTTGCGGGGGGTTAATTGATTTTCATTTGTTAGGGATCGACAAGCAAGGCATGAAGTCCTAGGGTTGGGTTAGGTATATCTGGGGGAGATTTGAGTAGTTATCTACCTCATGTTAGGACATTGTTAGGTGATAAAGGCCTGTGATAGAGGGTAGTCCTTGTGACCCTATCCTTCCTGCTTGCTAGGCAGCTGTCCTAGGAGTCCCTGCTCGTGTGAGGCAATTAGAGAAGCCTACCAAAATATCAAAAGAAGAGCAAGTTCTGAGTGTATCTCGAAATACAAATTACAAAGGTGTGTATAAAGGGGTTCTAAACCCTCAATAAGAAAAGGAAAAGGCAGAAACAACAAGAAAGTTCCTATAAGCAGTTGATTATTGCCTTGCAGAGACTTGGTAGGTTTTTGAGGACGAGTCAAAACCCAAGGCCGATGCCTTGTCTTCCTAGGGGTAGCAGATAGCCAATAAAAAAAGAAAGGAAGGTTGGAGAAAAAATAAAAGTGAGCCAAAGAAAAGGATTAAGTGTCACCTCACGAGAGCTTGGTAGATTGTTGGGTACCGAGTCAGGACTTGAGACCGATGCCGTGTTCTCCTTGGGTTACTCTATGCTCAGCTCCCTCCTTTTTACATGCCCGAGTATGAAACCTTGAATGGAAAATGTGCTATAACAAGAAAAATATGGTGACCAGACTATAGGAGTCTTCACCTAGTAGGAGGTCCTGATCCAGTTGTCCTAAGTTAGGTAGGTAGTTCATACCACCACTAGAATGACCTCTTTGATCGGCTTTTTAGCTAGTCCGTGTTAGAGCAATTGGTTATAGACTCACTCTGAATTTTTGTCAGATTATATTGGCCCTGTTCCTTTTGTGTTTTCATGCCTTGATTTTGTCAAGGGGTAGGGTGAGAGCTGTGGAGTGTTTTGTTGTGTATTTTTCATTTCAGCTTGATGCTCTTTATGGCTATGTTTGTGCAAATCTATTCGTGGGATTCGACAGGCTGAGTTGCCCTATCTCGTGGTCACCAATGAGAGTGGATTTTAAAGCCCATATATGTGCGGGAAAGAAGAGGAGAAGAGAAAATTCAAGGCGGAAATTGAACCTCGTTTGAAAGCAACAGAGACGGATTTGGTAATTTTTATAAGCCGCGGAAGACAGGATTTGAAAATGGTTCCGATGAGCAGTTGCAGATATTTCATAATTTTTCTAAATTCCGGATTGAGCTAGAGCAAGTGATCGGCAGTTTGGGACCTCAAGTTAAACTAGTAGAAATTTTCAGCACTTGAAACGGAGACCGGATGGGCAAGATTTGTAAGGCGCACATTACGAAGGAAAAAGGGCCAAAGGTAAAAAAATTTGGGCATGGGCATTGTGGGGGGCCTTGGGCCCCCTAATTAAAAATAAAAAATGTTATTTGGGGGAGAGGGGTGGCACCTTCCAAAATAGTGGTAGCAAAAACGTGCCACCTCCCCGCCCCCCAAAAGCAACGATTTGGAGATGGAGGCCATCTTATACCTGTAAGCAACCCCCTGAATTGATCACAGCAATGAACTCCTGAATTTTCTCGCATCCCATCACTAGCCTTTGCTCACACAATGGCTGCCTGGTTGAAGAGAACAAAGCTCAGTCTTTCTCTCTCATCCTCTCTCCTCTAAGGGGCTGATCATATGCATAAAACCAAGAAGGAAGGGGGATGAAGGATGCTTATCCGAAGTGGACCAGATCGCTTCAAAATCTAAAGGAGAATGAGAGGCAATGTCTAGCGCTATTAAGGGGAACTAAGGATGGGTTGTCATTGGCTAATGCCCAAAACCATTTCATAAAAACACGCAACACACAAACAGGCAGTATGCTCAATTTTTACAAAGAAAATCTCATTGTTTTGATGTTTGATGGCTTTAATGATGTGTGCATGGAAAGAAATTTTGTATGAATCATGTTTGAAGTATGTTTGAGGGCTATACATGATAAAATGCAAAATTGGTAGTTGTATACAGTCGTAATTAATCATTTAAAGCCCAAAATGCAACATAAATGAAGGAAAATGAGGATTTTTTCCATTTCAGGTTGGGAAATGAAGTTCATATGGGGTGAAAAACTGATTATAACCATTTTTCAATCAATATGATCAATCAAGATACATAAATAAAAAAATACCACATTTTTATGAATAGATAAATGAGAGAAAATAGGAAATTTTTTAGTTTTTGCACCTAAAAATTTAGAGAAAAACATATTTTATGTTTGTGAACATATAACAAGGCTAGAGCATGAGGATTAAGCCTCAATCAAGCCTTGTTTCTATGTTAGAGTATGTTTTTTTAATTTTTACATGAAAACCTAAAAATGAATGTTGCATCTATCCAACGAATGCAACCTAAACGGTAGGAGGGAAGAGGGATTGTGAAAATGACTGGTCGTTGAAAATGTTTTAAATTCTGATTTATTTGATTATGCATAGCATACATGCCGATTATCATTTAAATTTAAGAGAGACTAGTAGCACGAGGAAACCCGGTGCTAGTCTCTAGTAACGCTGCAATTACGAGTAGTTGGGAAACCATTAAAGGATTATTTTTGCACCTCACGTGGATGGTTTTTTTATCGTAAAAGGTTTGAGCAAGAGGTGTGTCATCCATAATTGCATTATGCATATCACATGGTAACTCCTGGGTGGATGCATAGCAATTGATTGCCAAACATGTGACCTACGCTGAGTTTTGAGGAAACCAAGTTGTAGGCTAGACACTCGAATCTTTGGAAACTTGTCAAGTGAGGACATATTTATCCTGGAACATTTGAAATATATAAGAGCAAAGTGTGTTTGTATGTTCTTTATGCTAGAGCAGTGCATCTTGGGTCTAATTCCCAATCTCTCAACCTCACACCTTCTTTCATCTTGCCTTCCCTTGTTGGAGTTTTCACACAGGTTCTTGCCTATGGAGACTAAAGCTTATGAAGAAGAGGGTGAGGATGATGGTGATTCTTATTGCGGTCGGGTTCAAGTTTTCATAGCAAGAGGGCATGCATTGCATATTTCATGGTTAGAGGCCAAGCCTTAGCCATATACTTTGGTGCCTTACAACTCTTGTTGTGTGTTTTTTGGTATGGTTGCCATGGGAGGGTTGTCATTTCTGGTGCACAATCGAGGAAAAAGGCTGACCATGGAGTCTACAATAGAAGAATTGAGGGGCTTCACAGAAAATAACATCAAGGGTTGATTGAAGGTTCTAACACTTGAAGTAAATGAAGAAGAGGGAGTCAAATTTCTCTTTTGCAACCCTATAGTTCCCACAATCTGTATATCCTAGATGTTCCGTGCGAGCTCAATGTAGTGTCTTCTTCTGTTTTGACAAGACCCTTATGCCTTCTTGAAAGAGGTAGTGACCCTTCACATCTTGTAGGCCAATCTCAGGGAAAGAACAACAACAACAATAGACAAAGAAGAAGAAAACCTAGACATCAAAGTGAAAATGGGTTGTGTCAATCCTGATCCTTCAATCTTCCAAGGGTGCACTTCTGAATCTTCAATGGTGGAGTCTCATCCTGCATCAACGACATAAGAAGAAGATTATTTAGAAACTAGAGAATTAGGGTAGCCTAAAGGAGATCATGGCAACCCAAAAAATGATAGCGTTCTCTTTCCCTTCTGCAACTAAACAAGCATCAACATGACAATTTCAAGAAACAAAGGGAAAGATTAAACTCTCACTCTCTAACATTAAGGCTTTTCTTAATGCATGTGTAAAGATCCCTTCATCTTCCTCAGGCCCTTGTTCACACATGGCCCCATCTCTCCAGATGCTCCCTTGCTAAGATGATTGAAACTTGATCACGCATAGAAGTCATCATCATCATTATGAGGTTTTTTATATTAGGTTTCTTTTCTGTTAAATAAAACATTCAGACTTTAAGTTGGTAAAGCTCCAAATGTGTGAAGGCCTTCATCGACATATTTCTAAAGAGGATACACTTCAAAGCTTGATATCTTGTTGGGGATTCTTTCCATGGTTTCTACCATGGATGTATTTTGGTTCTTCAAAGGTATTCAGTAATAGTTTGGATTTTTCTTTTGCCTCAAGTTTTATTTTAGGTGTTTGGTGGAAGATCGAGACAAAGATAAAAGAAAGAAAGATAGAGTTTGGAGATTGGGTAAGCCCAAATGAGACAAAAGTTTGTGAACTGTGATTGTGATGGAGTTCTTCATCAACATCATGTGGTTAAAGACAAAGCTTGGTTCGAGATATTCACAAGGATGCTCAAAAGATCGGAAGAGGAGAAATGTTAACCTAACAATTTGTGCCAATGTTGTTGGATAGTTTATCTATCTGTGGCATCTAGATTCCGCTTGTGTGGTGCTACATTGGGTATTGATGTGCCTCTTGATCTTAAGTGCGTAGGGGAGACTAGTGGACTCATGCTAGAAAGCTCATTAATCTCATCCTTTGTGACATACTCTACATCCTACAGGTGCACTTGAGCTTCTCTCACCCACTCTTTGACTTTGTCTACAACTTCTAATTGGTGTTTTGGGTCGGATTATTCTCCACCTTGGCACTTCCCTTTACCATTGTCTTAGCAGTAGATGTTTCTACCTCTGCATCTGTAACATGTTTCCCTTATTGAGATATTAGCAATCACACCTAATGTAGCCTCTTTGTATGAGGCACTTTGGGATAAAGACATGCAGGCTGCAGGAATCCCATATGCACAGAAAGGGAAAACTGTACCCATCCAACAACTATAAAGCATTGTAGCTAGTTTGCACACACACCAAGAATGAGCTTATCCATTCACTTTTTGACTTTCATACATCCCTTCTCCCCTTGGGTACCCAACCCATTTCCATGATCGACCATCTGCCAACATTGTTCCTCTTTTCCCCTCTCTTTCCAATTTTTTTTTCTATTCTCATGGCTTCTTTACATGCGTCTTTTCATTTACAACTTGCACAGGAGGGAGCCTAGTGCTCTTTTACAAAGGGCTAAAATGTGTTTTATTTCTTGTGTGCCTTATTCTTGATTTTTTTTAAATTTCCCACACTTCTTGGTCTTCTTTTTCCAATGGGATGTCTTTTTATGCTCCTTCTTAAGCCTTCTCTGCACCTTGTGTCATTTCGAGGGTTAATAACAAGAGACACCAATTTACTTATGGGTGGCAAACACTTTGGCCCACAACTAACTATGGATATTGAGTAACTATCCACTTGGAATTGGGCATATAATGATTGCACTTAAACCATTTCCTTCTTGGTAGCTTATTTTGGGTTAGTCAACAAAATTCAAGTCAATACAACTAATGTAACGTACCGTTTTTATTGGTATCAAACATTCTATTAAACTTTTAGAAGGGTTAGTTAGAACACTATGTTGCCTTGGATTTGTGTATCCAGAGGCTTAGGAGTAACTTTCAACACAAAGGACATAGGAGAAGTGTAGAGATCTTAGGTTTAATTTTGAATAAGAGGAGAAACTACCCTATGGGAAAGTAGACCTTGAATTGTTGACTATCCTTAAATTGTTAAGTGCACAAGCAATCAATGAAACCCTAAAAATAGAGATTTCAAGAAACTTAATAAATAAAAAGAAATCATGAAGGATGATAGTAGTAAGTGCTTGGTTTATTTGTTTGTGAATGAATTTTGAGGAGAGGTAGACATAGCAAATTGAATATAGGGATCAATGAGCAACTAGGCAAAAAGCTTGGTTCCTAGAAACACTCAAAAGAGCCAATCTATTATTGAATTTGGATATAGAGGCAATTTCTAGCTCAAATGAAGAACCCTCTGGGGGCTTGAGGTCCAATTAGATAAGACACCCTCAGGAGGAAGTGAAATAAATTCGTATTATCGGGATAACGTCATTTATGAGTACCAATAGTCTAACTAGGGAAGGAACTTGACAAAGCAAAAGTATAGAAAGTGAGACCAATGCCACAATGGGGAGTAATACACCTTCATTTTGTTGGGATTTAAACTATGTTTTTGAGCTAATAAACCAATTGTTTAAGGAGCCTAAGGAAATTGCATGGATGGATCGAGTATTTAATTTGGGATTACGGTCTTTGCTTCAAACACCATGTCAAAAAGAGCCATCACAGGGGGGTTGTATGATTTAGGATTAAGATCCCTATTTAAAGAGCCTAGTGGGCCTACATGGTTTAATCTCGCTCAAGTCTTGATGTTAAGAGCATTATTCATAGAAGTAATGGCTCAAAAATCTTGCACATCTAACTGACTTTACCCAATTCAAAGGAATTTGGGATGAGGATCCCAATGCACACAAATGAAGATTCGAAGTAACTTGCATAGCAAATGAAATAGTGGATAATGATCAAAAGCTTCATATCTTTTTAATGGTGAAGTTGAAGGATGAAGAAATGAGGTGATATGAAAATTTGAATGCACAAAAAAATATAACGATTGAGTACAAAGGAGGTGCACATAGCATAATATTTTTAAAAAAGTAAAATATTTGTCAATGTAGATCCATAATCTTTTAGCCTTTTTTATGACAAAATTGGAGACTATTACATGCTTCCTTGAGTAGAAGCTTATGGCTCAATCCTCGTAGCTATGATCCTCTGGCTACTTCACTAGATAAGGATTCCAAGGTGACTCGAGAACTATATAATTGTGGTCTATAAGCATTCTTTAAGAGAGCCACTCTTGCTTCTTACTATCCACTTGCATGTGGAGAGATTATGAGAGAGAGAGAGAGAGGGAGAGTGATTGTATGTGAGAGAGAGTGAGTGACCATGGGGAGATGCTCCTCTCCATTCTTTCCTTCTTATTCTTATTCTTATTCTTCTTCTTTTCCATTCCTCTATCCATGGAGCTTGCATGTATTGGTGTGGAAGTAATGGAGTAATGACACATTTGAAGAGCATCGCTTTAATCATGGAGTCATCACAACGAGCCTTCAATCCTCAACTATAATGCAAAGGTAAGAAGGTGAGCTCACTACAACTTGTCATTGGAATCAAAGAAGATTGGATGGATCACTATGTAAAAGAGTGCAGTTGTTATGTGAGAGATAGCTCAACTGAGGTGGTTCTAGCTCTTGAACTAATAAGAGTTATGTCCAACGTCCCATCATTGTGATTGAGGTGAGATATTTTTGGTTCTATTGCCAAGATAACAAACAAATATGTATATTTGTAAGACTCACAAGACTGAGTAGATGATTACACTATGCTTCAAGTGTCAATTCTCAAGGTCTTAACCAAATTTAGGACCCACTTAGTGGTTGCGATAGAAGGTGCTTGAGAGTATGGGAGTGAATCAAAGAGAACACCGTGCTCAAAACTCAAAAGAAAAAGCCACAATGTGTTTCATGAAATCTCTCGTTGTGTATCGCACTTAGTTTGGAAAGCAAAAAGCCTATCTAAGTACAAATGTACAAAGAAATAACATTGATCACATTGAAGCACATTGATTTGAAAAAGAGAGATCTTGTTTTCTCATAAAGCTCACTTATCACACAATTGTCAGCCTAAGAAGATTTGGTTGATTATAAAAGGGAATTACTTCACATAAAGGGCTAAGAATACAAAGGAACACACCATACTATTAGCAAACAAATCAAAAGACAAAGAAATGAACTTAGACTTGAGATGCCTAGAACTTTATTATGACATATATGATCACTCAATGGCCAAATGAATACCAAGGGAGACCACCAAAGGGACAATAGAGAGAAAAGAAACTTCTAAAGAGCTCACATGAAATAGGATGCAAATTTGGGATTGGATATCATTGCTTAGAGAAACTTAGAAGATCTAGGTTAGACAACCTTACAAAAGGCAAAGTGACACATTAGCTCAAAGAGAATCTGAGCTATACAAACATAGTTCTGATAACACCCTAACATGAGGAAACCGCACACAATAATATGTACAGAAAAATAAAGACTTTAGCATATAAAGTGCCTCTCTAGTCTACAAGGGCAACATAGGAAGGTTATTAATAATAGTAGATTTTTGAGCTTTATTGCACAACGTTTGAAAGGTTTAATCAGATTGTCAATGAACATGCTTAACAAGCATAACTTCCATACTTAGAAGTTTAGATTGACCAATTTTCTTATGGACAAAGGTTATTGGGACTGCATTGCAGAAGATAATCTTGAGGCTCCAAAGTTAACAAGCATAACTTCCATACTTAGAAGTTTAGATTGACCAATTTTCTTATGGATAAAGGTTATTGGGATTGCATTGCAGAAGATAATCTTGAGGCTCCAAAGTTACCATAGGAAAATGCCATGCCTAAGTAGGCCAATGAATTTAAAGAATGAAACCAGGATACTCGAAGGTTATATATTGGTTTTCCATTACTGTTTCAGAAAACATGAGGATACAAAAAATCATGCAAAAGCATGGAATAGTCTACTCAAGCTATTTGGTGTAAATACTAAAGCTAGAAATTTATAGTTGAAGTTTGAGTTAAACAATGTCAATCATGGCAATTTGTGTGTCAATGGCTATGCATTGACGATTAAGATCATGGTTGAAGCCCTTGGATCTAAAACCTTAATCAACACAAGAGATACCATCCCCGATTTTGCAAATCTAATATGAATGTTGATATTAGAGGAGAAAAGACTCGGTCCTGCTACATCCTCATCACAAACTAAGAATAGTTTAGTACATATGCTCTACTCTAACACAAATACAGATAGAGGTCATGGTGATAGAGGCCATGGTGATGGCCCATTATGAGCAAAATCAAGGGTAATCTTATGACTCACTGGAGTAGTCACATATAGGTGGCAAAGGCCAATCTCGAGATAGGGGGAGCCATAGAGGACATGGTAGATAAAACACGAGTTATGATAAAAAAGAATGCTATAATTGTGATCAGAAAGGTCATATTGCATAAGACTATCTAGCAAAGAGAAGAGGTAGAAATAATTGAAATGAGAGAAGACAACACAACAATTATGCATCTACTACCAATCAGGTTGATAATGAGAAGTTGTTTGTTATGTAGCACATAATGAATGTAAGTAAATGCAAATGCATCAATGAGTGATGATGTATGGTATGTGAATTCATGTGCCTCTAACCATATGACATCTCAAAGAGAATGTTTTAGAGAAATGAAAATTTCTTGAAATGCTTAGTTTTTTGGAAATAGATGACACTACAAAGCATTCTATTTCTCATGTTGGGACTATCCCATTATCTATGCGAGCTGTAAAAGTTAAGTGTTTAGTTGATGTGTTGCATATACCGAATATTATAAAGAACTTGGTTTCTATTGGGCAAATAGTTGAGTAGGGATTGCAAGTAAAGTTCAATTAGGATTGCTGCTTTATAGAAGATTTCAGAAATGGATGTAAACTGGTTGCAAAAGCCATGTGGGAAGAATGCTTGCCTTGGATATAAATGTACCCAAGTTGGAGGTCGCTATATTTATATAAGGTGTCTCAATTGTAGCTAATATTGTCATTTGATATAAGTGTATTGGCCATATAAATATATTGCAGTTGAAGAATATGCAATCACATGAAATTGTGATAGATTGCCAAAGTTCAAAGTGGCTAACATGCAAAAGGTTTGTGCAGCATGCTAATTTGGAAAATAGATAAGGCATCCATTTCCTCATGATAAACATGTAAGTAGGCAGTTACTTGATGTTTTACATTCAAACATGTGCAATCCTACAAATACTACATCAATGGGTTGGATGTAAGTATTACGTAACTTTTATTGATGATCATATAAGGAAGTTATGGGTATATTGCATCAAGAAGAAAAGTTATGTGTTCTCTCACTTTCAAGATTTTAAAAATCTAGTTGAGAAACAAATAGATATGTATATTAAGTGCTTGAGGTTAGATTGAGGGGGAGAGTACCTATCAAATATACTGTATGGAATTTAGAGACAGTTCACATGTAAGTATACTCCTCTAAACAAAATGATGTTGCTAAAAGGAAGAACACACACATTGCAAAAATAGTACAAGCCTTGATGGTTGAAAAGAATAAGCCTCATTTTTATTAGGTTGAAGTTGTTTTTATAACTATGTATATTATGAATAAGTTTCCTAGTGCTATAATGTATGATGTCACACTAGAGGAGAAGCCCATTGGTAAATTTGGTAAGAAACCAAATCTATCACATGTTAAAGTATTTGGATGTAGTGCATATGTACACATGCCTGACAAGCTAAGAAACAAGTTAGATCCGAAAGTTGATAAGTGTGTATTTTTTGGCTATTTCCTTTAACAAAAGGGTTATAAGTGTTATAATCTAGTTACATGCAAGATAGGGGTGAGTCGAGACGTGGTATTTGATGAGATGAGCAATTGGTATATTGTTGAAAAATAGATTATTTACAGATGATGTAAAAGAAAATGTGCTTGAAGAAAATGTGGGACCATAGTCACATACATTGAGTGGGCGAGAAGAGTCCTCTTCTAGTAAAACTATTGAGAGACCATGGAGTGGCAAGTTGTATGCAAATAGCACATCTATAATTGCAAAACATGTATCACACAAGGGGAAAAAAAAGTGGTTGAGGCACTTGGTATACTAGGCGTTTCTACAAATTATTTACATGTAGATGGTGAGTTTGATGGCTCATATCAAGGTATGGATAAGAAGTTTGGTATTCTAGTTGTTCATACACCTAATGCAAGGAAAACTAGGGATGATGTAAAGGGATCTTAGAGTGCTCCAAAGTGTGCAAGTCAACTAGAGTAAGGTATCCTATGCATAGGTTGACATATGATGGTTATGTCACTTCGCCATGATGCATATCAATGATGTGGTGAGAAAAAGTGCAAATGCAAAGAAAGCTACTATTAAAGCCATATTGCTAGGTTTTAGGGGCATCAAGTGTGTTGCCATCTTTGTGTGATCAAGGAGTCTCCTAAAAGCCATCTTAAACCACTGTGGTGGTTATGGGGATGTGTACTCATTGATGTACATGGTTGTGGTGTATGTATAAGTGCACATCTCTCTCTCTCTCTCTCTCTCTCTCTCTCTCTCTCTCTCTCTCTCTCTCTCTCTCTCTCTCTCTCTCTCTCTCTCTCTCTCTCTCTCTCTCTCTCTCTCTCTCTCTCTCTCTCTCTCTCTCTCTCTCTCTCTCTCTCTGTGAATCTTTGTGGCTACCTATCGATGACCTACCTGGCTATACCAATGTTGTAGCTTGCCATGTGAACGAATATGCCTATGAATATGTTGATGCCCTTGAGGCCCGTCAGGTTGACTACAGTCGAAGCCCTACACATTGGGGATGAAGTTGGTAACCATGAACCCCCTATTCCACTCATGGTTCAAGGCATTGCTCTAGTTCACAGATAGTTGGAGTACCACTAGATAGTTGAAGTACCACTAGAATGGCCACAGTGGTGCCTAAGACTTGGATCTACTTATTTAGGACGTCCAAGGCAATGGGCATGCAATGTAGTGGGGTGTCCCTAATGTCATAGGTGAGTAGCATGCTGCCATGAAAATGATGAGGGTCTAAGCACCTGCCATGGTAGCTGAGAACCCCTAGATAGGGATAGTGCCCATAAAGAATACCTCCACCATCTCATTGGATGAATTGTATGTCTAAGTAAGCATGATACCCTACATTGACAAATTGCTATACTACAAGAGCACAAAAGTTGTGGTTGTTGAAAGAGATTGATGTGGAGTGCCCCTACGCAATCACGTTTGCTTCTATAGCATCATGTGCTAACTTATCCTTCCCTCTCTCTTTCTATGGTTTGATTTTATCTTGCCCAATGCTATTCATGCCACCTTGCTTCTCAGGCTAAAACTCTTCTCCCCTCCTCTCTTATATACCCTCTTTGCTTTCCCTCTCTCCCACTTCCCCTTGCCCGGATGCATCCCTATCCCCCCAAGCTTTCACAACCATGAAGGCCTTGAGGTGCCTTCTTCTGCCTTTTCATCATCGATGCCATTATGGTCTAGGTTCTCAAACTTTTATAGCTTCCTCCTCCTCATCTACACCCTCGCAACCTCTATTAATATGCTTGCTTCATCATCACAATTTCTCTTTGTGCAAGTAAAAATGAAAAAACTTATATTTTTTAAATGTTTTTTTATTGAGCTCAATCTTGGCAAGGGTTCCTTGGATTGAAACGAATGCATGAAACATCATCGAACCACAACCGCAACAATACAAAAGCATGACATAGAGGAAGGAAAGTGTCTTAGAAATGGAAATGATGACTTGGCAATTCAAATTGACAAATGAGGTAAGGTTTTGCTACTCTATGCTTGCGATCGTGCAAAGATTTTGTGCAATTGCAAGAATTCTACCATAGAAGCAAATGTGGCCATGCAAACACTCACAACATGCCCACCCATAGGCCCAAGAGATCTATTCATCATATCATCGTCAACTTGAGCATGCTAACCCTCTAGCTCTACCCTTGCTTTGTTCCTTTTGCTTGTGCATTCACCTCATCGAAAGGGTGCTACTTGTCCACCTTAGAACTCTACCTACCGCTCCATTAAGATCATCCAACTACAAAGTGGATGTGTAGAGAGAAGAAAAAGACATATACCTACAAGCACCTATACGATTTGAGTTTCATATCACATGTGTTTGCTATAGCCTCCTAAGAGCGCTCTGCCAATTGCTTGTAGCCCACGACTTTAGTCACCTCACACAAGGGGAGAGAGAGAGAGAGAGAGAGAGAGAGAGAGAGAGAGAGAGAGAGAGAGAGAGAGAGAGAGAGAGAGAGAGAGAGAGAGAGAGAGAGAGAGAGAGAGAGAGAGAGAGAGAGAGAGACATGAATATGAAGGTATAGTAGACCTCAAGAAAAACCACAAGCCTAAACCCGAATAGAAAAGTGATTCATCACTGGCAGAAACAGCCCACTATCAATGCCCCGATATCGGAGAGTGCTAGTCTGACAAAAAAACATGCACAAGAAAAGAGAGAGAAAGGGGTAAAAGAGCTTGAGAGAGAAGTGATTAAAAGATACATATATGTATATATATATGAGAGAGAGAGAGAGAGAGAGAGAGAGAGAGAGAGAGAGAGAGAGAGAGAGAGAGAGAGAGAGAGAGAGAGAGAGAGAGAGAGAGAGAGAGAGAGAGAGAACCATTAAAGTTTTCCCACACTTGTATGTGCGAGTCCATGAGAGAGGGCCCCCTCACCTGCCCAGAGCTATTGGAATTTGGTGTTCAGGTCATCTCATCATCTTTTTGGTGATATCTACTTTTCATGTCACGAGTGTCAAGTTTAGGGCTAGCCTTAGGAAATGTGAAAATAAGAGATAGTATAGATGGTAAAAAGCTACAGCATAATGCAAGAGAGCATTTAGAGTCAATGTGAGGAGAGTTGGTGGCTAATTAAGACATGCATCATCAATAGTGACTTTTTAATGCACAAAACATATTGATGCAAAAAGTGTCAAATATGTACATCACCACATAGGGGTAGAAGCATGCCTATATCAAGGTTTAAAAAGCCTCGATATCAATTTCAAATCATTATTCTTCTTGCAAGCTTATTTAGCATATTGTAGCCTTCTGAGATAACAACAACATGGAGGCTTGGAGGCAAAACATACATAGGCTTAAGCCACCCAAATACAATGTTATTCTGAAGAGACCATAGGTTAAGCAAGGTTATGTTGCGAACTATGCCCCAAATCTTCTCAAAGACTTTATTGAAGTTCCCTTGATTGCCTAGAAAGATTTATTTCCACAAATGATTGACTAATGGAGATTAATATTGTCCATAGATGTTCTAGTTCTCCACCAAAGAGCATGTGTCTCACAAAATTCCCAAAATAAGTGCTTGGTAGATTCATTTAGCCTCCTGCAAAAAACCTAAAGAATGCTTCCTTTTCCTTCTTAAGTACAACTATTGATGTATTCTATTCTTTGTCCTATTGGTCCCATTTCTCTTCTAGTTCCTTTAGTAGATCTTCAAAGTCTAGCATGGCACATTGGGTCAAAAGAGACACCAAGGTGGATAAACCTTCTATTCTTAGCATTTTCTCTACTTTCTTCTCTGATTCAACCTTCAAAGCTAGTACTCTTTTGACTCCAATAATCATGGGGTATTCTTAACTTTTTTAAGAAAGGGACACAAACTGTATTTCTAACATGTGTAGCCTCCTCTAGCTTACCTCTATCACTATCTTCCATTTGGTTGTCTGAATTGGGGGAGTCATTGTCATTATGGGTGGGGTGGAGGTAGAGTCTCAAGTGGTACCTTGCCTTTGCCAACTACAAGTGGGTGCACTACCACCACTAGCTATATTTGAACCTACTTCCTTGTTGGTTTCAAGTTCTATTGTGGCTTGGATGCTAGGACCCATGAGTGCTAGTTCTTTTGCTCTACTTAGTTGTTCTACTGATCTCTAGATGGCTAGGGCCATGTTTTCCATTTCCTTCCTTCTAAGCTCTTTCTCTTCTTCCTTTACTCTATACAATCTTTGCTCCTCCTTTTTGGACTTCTTTTTTACTATTTTCATTGTTTCGTCCTCTTCAAATGTGATATTTTCTCATTTTCCTCCTTTTCTAGTGGTGTCTTTATTCTTTCTATTCTTGTGGAGAACTTTGTTTCTTTAGCATTCTATTCTACTTGGGATTGTGAAGCCCCATGCTTTGTGCATGTTGGTTGGTTTATTTTGACATTAATAGGTGGCCTTTGTCTAGATACTTGGTTGGATGCTCTTCATCTTGCTCCTTGATGTGCTTCCTTTAAGTCTTTGCTAATGATTTGGCTACCTGTTTTGCTTCTCTCTACTACAATTGTATGACTTCTTCATCTCCTAGCTCATCTATAGGTTCTTGTCAACTATTATGATCTCTTCTTGCATTGAGAATACCTCATGTACTAACACATTGGTTGTCCTTCATTGTATTAGTGCTCTTTGTATTTGAGGGCCTTTGATGGCTTCTTCAATTACTCTATTCACAATGATAGATCTTTAGTTGAGCACATAGTTAGGTTAACATGAAGATTTATATGTTAATTCATGGCCTAATGATTTATGTGTAGTTTGATATGATTGCATCTTTCAATAATTTAAATCGATGCTTATGATGAAGCCCACTTGCTTAACATAGAACTCCACTTAATGAGTGCATTTGGGATGGATTGTGATTCCTAATGAAGATCACTTGCATAATGTGTGTATACAATACAATAGAATTTAGATGAGTGGACTTGAGATGGATTGTGAGAGGGATTAGAAAGTATGGCCTTTGTTATCTCTTTACACACACACACATAGAATGTGTGTGTACATTTGTGCATGTGATCACTTGAGACTTTAGGAACTTAGGAAGATAGGAAGAGGTGACAGGGTAAGGAAAAGAGCATGAATAAGAACAAAGTGTTGAGGGGGGAGGTGTCGTATTTTGTGAGAGATGATAGTGGGGTTTGGCAATTGTCTACTAATATTAAGATAAGGTTGAGTTTTGGAGTGTGGACCAGAAGAGGTGGTTTAGGTGTGAATTTGTAGTTTTATTTTGTTTGGTTTGATGTCAAACACAATGGAATTAGCAAGACCGTTATTGTTTGAAGCGGAGATATTCCATTTGGAAGGTTCTCATTTCTTAAAGGTCTTACGTCATACTTCACTTCTTAATTCAAGTCTTCCTAGTGGATGATTACATGAATATTTATATGATATGTAGAGAATTGTAAATATTGTACTATGTGCACAATTGATGAATAAGTTCATCAAACTTTTATGTGTATGTGCAAGTTTGTGTATATATAGGCTATGCATATTTTAGAAAAAAAGAATTTGAGGTTTTTTGAGGTTTACACAATTGGATATGATAAAATCAATATGACTCTCTTTAAAGATTCAAGAAACCCATGATTAGCATGATCAAAAGATTGAAAGTTTACATCAACAATACCCACACACACCAAATACCTAGTGTGCTCACTCACTCACTCACTCACTCACTCTCTGTCTTTGTGTGTATGACTATATGTGTGTGTGACACATAACTATATCATATAAGTCATAGATCTATAAAATTGTGATCCACACATATCATGACGATCACACACATATATAATTTAGTTTATAAATAAGAAAATGAGATTAAAACCTGGATCATCACATTGATAAAACAAGTGACTTACCATTAAGATACCCACTTTTAAGAGAAAGAGAGGGTAGTTAAATAGCAACCAATTTACAAGTGCCCTAATGATTTGCACTTGCGTGGGTCCTAGCAAGAAGAGAGGGAGAGAGAGAAAGAGAGGAGTTTAAACAACATCATTTAAGAAGTGCCCTTAAGACCCTTGTGTAGGTCTTGATACTTGCGCTTGTGTGGGTATCTTACCGCTATATTATTTTGGTTCTAGGTTTGGAAAGCATGTGCAGGTCTTAGCACCTATGCTTGTGTGGGCATCTTATTGCTATATTATTTTGGTTGTAGGTTTGAAAATCCTCGAACCTCCACAGGGCTTCCCAAAAACCTATCCCTTTCCCAAACCTCCCTTTTTAAATAAAACCCCCTTTCTCTCATATTTAATCACTCCCTCTCTCTTCCCCCTCCTCTTTTTAATTAACTCCTTCCCTTAAGCTATCTCTCTCTCACTCTCTCTCTCTCTTTTAACTAAATCAAACTTTTCACAAACATCTCTTTCTCCCCCTTTTTAAATCAAAGGTTTCTCTCTCTCTCTCTCTCTCTCTCTCTCTCTCTCTACTTTTCTTCTCATGGTTTATGAGAGAGAGAGGAAATATAAAATTTAAAAGAGAGAGAGAAGAAGAAGAGAGAGAATATGAATAGAGAGAGAGAAAGAGAGAAAAGATAAAATTTAAAAGAGAATTAAAAAAGGGATGAAAAAAGAAAAGCGAAAAGAGATAGAGAAGAAGAAGAAGAGAGAGAATATGAACATAGAGAGAGAATTATAAAGAGGAAATATAAAATTTAAAAGAGAGAGAAAAGAAAAAAAATTAAAGAGAGAATGAAGATAGAGAAGAAAAAGAAAAAAGGGAAAAAAGAGGAGAGAGGGAGAGAGAGAGAGAGAGTAAACTAAAATAAAAGGTGGAGAGAGGGGGGAAAGAAAAGAGGGGGAACACAGAGAGAGAATTATAGAGAGAGGAAAGATAAAATTTAAAAGAGAATAAAAAGAAAAAAATGGGAGAGAGAGAAGGAAAAGAGAGGAGAGAAGAGGGAAGAAGAAAAGCGGGGAGAGAAAAAAAGGAGAGAGAGAGAAGAAGAAGAGAGAATATGAACATAGAATGAAGAGAGATAAAATTTAAAAGAGAGAAAGAGAGAGAAAAGAAAAAATGAGAGAGAGAGAGAGAGAGAGAGAGAGAGAGAGAGAGAGAGAATAATAAGAAAAAAGGAAAAATAGGTTGATAAGCGCAGATAAGCTCAGTAAAGGAGTATGAAGTTCTATATGCAATTCTTGCATGTTTGTTATATAGCAGTTTTGCTGATAGTGTTTAGATATGCGTTGTGTTTTGAAGCAAAGTACGTTTGTAGATAAGTTTTTGTATTGTTTAAATACATGGAGGATGTCGAAAGGAGAATATGTATGCATATATAGTACGAGTCATTGATTGTGATTTTGAACATTCACATTTCTTTTTGTCATAGTTCCATGGCCAAGTAGGAATAAAAACAGAAACATTGGATTTTTCTAAGGTGATATCTAGGCAGGGTGAGGATCTTACAGGCAAGCCGTTTATCCTGAACGTTGATGTTCTTTCAATGAGACGATATGATGCATGCAAACTCATGCTGATCTGCTCTTTGGAATGCCTTGGCTTGACTACATTTTCGAGCAAATTGTAACATCTTTCATTCTCATGATCTACTTGGAGCATTGGGTCGAATGGAGAGCTTTCATGATGGAGCCCTATAATCCTTTCAATGGATTGCTGAGGATGTAAAGCCCTATCCTTGGATGTGGATGTTTTGTTATCTTGCAAACACGATGACCGAGAAACTGATGTACACGTCTCCATACACTTGTGTATGACCTTCCTCTCTCCTCAAATAATAGATTAATTTAGTAATGAATATGATGACCCATACTACTTAACTCTCCCTCCTTTATATAGGCTTTAAGGCTTTCCAACTTTCAAAGCTTTCCTTTAAGTTTTTTTAAAGCTTTTGTAGTTTATAAACTTGAAAAGCCTAAAAGCTTTCAAAAGGTTAAGCTTTTCTTCAATTTTGGGTGTCCATAATTGCACTTGTAAAGAGGAGAGGGAGAGAGAAAGAAAAGAGGGGGGGGAGAGAGAACAGGGAGCCCAAAAAAAAAACTAAAATAAAGTGCAAAAATAGAAAAAATTATAGACATAGGGAATTTGGGGAGGGAGAGAGAGAGAGAGAGAGTGCCAAAGAAGAAAAAGATAAAAACAAAAGAGTAAGAGAAGAGAGAAAAAGAGAAGAACTGCTTTAAGTTGGGTTCAGACAAGCGGCAACAGAGATATATCAAAGGGGCATGCTTTTGACGTGGCATCTCCCAAATAAGACTTTCCTCCTCTTTGTGCCGGACCCACCCTCTTTCTTCTGACATCATCCCCGCCCCTGAAGAGCCTTGGCACTAAGAAAAAACTTCTCTTTACATTCTTGTAGCACACTGTGCCTTCGGCTTCACTATTCGCACAAAGGAGGTGGAAGGTTCGTCATGGTTTGTAGGATGAGCCGCGGGAGAGATATATCAAAGGGGCGTACTTTTGACATGGCATCTCCCAAATGACTGAGACTTTCCTCCTCTTTTCGCCGGACCCACCCTCTTTCTACTCACACTCCCCTTCGGAAATGCCCTGGCACTAAGAAAAAACCTCTCTTTACCTTCTTGTAACACATTGTGCTGCCGAGTTTAGAGTTAGCAGAAAGGGGGCAGAAGGTTGGTAATGGTTTACAATACTGTCGCCTCGGAGCCTCCATCCGAACCCAGCCTTAGTATTCTATGCATGTGCGGAATGCTTACTTTTAATACTATCTGCCAAGTTAAAAAAAATCCCTATAAAGAATTCTAAATTAAAGCTCTTTAACATTCGTAATTTGTATTTGGAATCTCCTGCCAGAAATGTTTCTTGTCAACCCCTGTCCAACGGATCGCCCAACAAGTGCACTGTCTCTCGGACATTGACGGAGGTGAAGGATCGATACGGGCGCTATCATCTCAGGTGATTGCGAAATTTCAATCGTTCCGGTTCTGCCCAGATTAACATTTCAATCATTCCTGAAGAAAAGCGAGCACAGGAATAATTTCGCCTTTACTGCATCGGGTGGCACGCGCTGTCCGTGGATCAAGAAAAAAGAATTAACAATAAATAAGAAACTAAATCATTACAACTTACAAGCACAAAGAGCCTACTGGACCGCTCAAAGGCCTGCAGATGCAGACTTCCCCTAAAAGAATGTGATCAGATGATCTGTACTGTTGCTCGGAGGAGTGCCTTCTTGGTTTCTGTTTCTCTCCATTTTTGTTACTCAGTCTTAGGGTTAGGCCTCTGTTCTTGTATGAAGTGGTACAGAGAGTTTGAGTGGATTACCCTATACTGTTGTTTTCACAAATTGCTTGATCATTTCGAGTAAAATAACCTCATCTCATCCCTCTTGACATCCAATTACTCGAATTTAGCCCCCTGTTCTATAGATACTTACTATACAGAGCTTGATTGGTCTTGTCTGTGCTTTCGTAATAGAAAAAGCTTGATAATTTGGACAGTAACAACCTCATCTCATCCTTAGTGATATTTAATTATGTCCTCTGAACCCTTACTTAGTCCAAGGACTAATGATCTCGAAGCACCTCCTGAACCCTGTTTCCATTTCCAGCCCAAAGAAGGGGGATATCTACTTCCTCAGCTTTCCATTGAACTCAAGAAGGAGAACCTTAATGTCGTACAAAAGGAAGCGTGGCGGAGGACTCGGATCGTTCAGTGGGGCCATCAGAAAATTATCCATCCCTTTGTTTTGATTCTCAGAAGGTGCGTCGACACTCGGTGGTTGTATTACAGATCTTCTGTTCTACATCTTCCCTCTTGATGTTGTGGGTCTATAGCTCTGGGCAGGGCAGGGACTCCATTCTCCGGAATACTTGCTCTAGTAGTGAGACTATGCCACGACCCTACTGACCAAGAGGTCCAAGGTTTGAGCATGTTATAACTGCAAAATGCTGAAATCATCATCTCATTTTGCAGAGGACTGGAGCCCAAGCTTCTCTCATTATCAGCGGCCCTCGGTCTTACTTTTGGACTTTTCCCTATCTGTGGTAAGCTGCAAAGCAAATGCCCTCATTTCTCTCTTTTTTTAATGGAAACAATGAAGGAACAGCATTCGGCAGATTTGGGTGGAGTGCAATAGTACAAATTTGCTTATGTGATACTTGTGCGACATAATTCTCAATTTCTGACACTTCTGTGAGGACGCTGGGGTGAGGGAAGCCATTGCATGCCACATTGATCAGCCAGGTGAAGAAGTTTTAGCTGTGTTTCATGCTTACTTATGGGGGCTTGTTTGGCAGCATGGATGATGAATTTTATTGACATTTAAGTTTGATGGTGAAGGTCTTGAATGTGCATTAGCAGAAGTTTTGCCTTCTAAAATGTTGGCAATCTTGAACACAATCAGTAGATTTGTAGCAGGGTGTTGTTTGGCTTGAGAGTCTGGAGTTGCTTCAATCGATGTGGCATGTTTAGCTCAGAAAATTAGATAAGAAGATGTTCAAATGGTATCTATGTCAACAATGACCAGGAGGATTTTTAAGGAATTAGCAAGGGGCAAATTGTTTTTAAAGATATTTGGCAAGGTGTTGAGTGGGTCACACAAAGACTAAGCATGTTTCATTGATAGTGGATTCAATGTCTAAGTTAGGATATGAGTGACAAGTTGTTTTTTGATTGATTTGATAGCAATGTTCAGCAAATTAGCAGAGAAGAAAGGCTCATCTTTGGAAGGCTGTGTAGCAACGTTCAGCACCTGATCATAAGATCAACAGAGAAGAAAGACTTGCCCTTGGATGGCTCTGCACAAGAAAACCAAAATTGGCATGCTATGTGTTTGCCCAGCATTTAGTGTCCTGAATGGTCAGTATACACAAGAAATGGGAGGTCCCCTTGCACCAATATAGCGGCATGCTTAGAAGGTAGATTGCTTTAAAGAAAAGTATGGAATCTGAAAATTGGGCTTAGCATTATTGGCGTTTTATACATCTCATGGCTATTTAATTTCTAAGGCTGCACGATTTGAGGAGATTCATTTTCTGAAAAGACCCTTTAAGTAGGCCAGTTTGATTCACTCCACTATGCAGGACAGCGCATAAAATGATTTGATAGATTTATGCAGAGGAGCAATACACTTGGCTGTGGACCTCTATTGTGAATTACGACAACTTCATGAGCTTTTGTGAGGGAGGACTGCATACCTAGCTAGGGGTGGCGTTTTGCAAGGGAGGACCTCATACCCAGGTAGGTGTAGTGCCTCCCAAGCTGAAGCTCATGATGTTGTAAACTTTAGGGAAAAATAAGAGAAAAGAACTCCTTTTCCCACATGGGAAAATGTCAACAATCTTTCAATATGCTGAGGTGTTAGTGACAGTCATACGCCTCGACTAGTTTATACTTGCTTCAATGAAGTGTTGCCCATTTCTCCATTCTTCATTGAATATGTACGCTTGAGCTGTCTAGGGCTCCTTTAAGAGACTCGGCAGACATTCTTTCATCCCCTCTCAAGCATTTAGTGTCCCAACTAACACTAATATTGTAGCTAGTGCCACATTAAATATCAAAGCTAAATGGAGATTTTTAAACCTCTTCTCCTTGGCAAAGTTGGAATAGATGATGATAACCATGTGGAAGCAACATGGGTAGAAACTAGGGTTTCAGGACCAGGGCACTTTCTTCATAGTAGAGTAGATGATAAGGTTTCTAGAGACTAGGGCATATAGCTTGTGAGCTAGCAAGAGTAATACTGTGCAGCCTTTTGATGTACATGGGGGCAAAAAACATGTTGGGGCACTTGGTTGTGACTTGCTATGAACTTCTTGAGTTGTGATTAAGGTTCCGAGTCAAATATATAGGCACACCAACAATCATTGCTGAACATGAAACACTTAGAAAAGCAATCACTTTCAATTCTAGATCTTGCATCAAACCAATCATTACACTACGGCATCAGTTTCATGGATGAATTAATATTACAAAAGTAGAAAGGCCCTGGCGTGGTCACGATGCCTCTGAAGCACTAGACAGTGTGACTGTTAATAAATGCCTAAGACCTATATTTTCTCTGCACTGGACCTCGAAGACGTGGTCTCAAACTCGTGACAACATGCCAGCAAGGACAGTACGGACATTAACATCAGAAAACCTGGCTAAATTCATAGGCTTTTCACCCTCTGTTGACGGGCAATGTTTCCACAATTCTGTTTTACATGATATCTCCTGAAATACCAAAAAAATCAGGCTAGCTCACTAGGGTTTGCTGCAGCCTGCAACAAGCGATTAGAGGGAAGATTTGATGATTTTATTTGCACATTGCTTCTCCTTTTGTCTTGGTGAATGTTGTGTAGAAAGAGAAAAGGCACTTGCAGTGGGATTGCAGCAGTTGGCTGCATTAATTGCAGCTGACTTGCATCTTTTTGGCCCTTATTTTCAGCCTATATATAGGCTTTGTCTCCAGCAGTCTCTATCAGTTGTGTCTCTCAGATTTCAGGCTGCAGACCGTGGAGATTGCCCTCGGGGCTGACGGAGACCCTGATCTTCGAGGTGGAGACATACACATATTCTCTCTGCACCCTTGTATAATTCTGCATCCTTATACATGTAGCATTCTTCATTGCAGATTTTCTGCGTTTCACTGTCTGTCTGTCTGTCTCTCTCTCTCTCTCTCTCTCCTCTCTCTGTTCACTGTTTGTCTTGGTCATTCGCTTCCGCATTGCTTCACTTTGACATGGTATTAGAGAAATGAAGGATTGATGACCTAGCTGTTCACTCTTTGTCTTGGTCATTTGCTTCCGCATTGCTTCACTCTGACATGGTATTAGAGCAATGAAGGATTGATGACCTAGGGTGGACCCATTTGACGAGGAGATTTTAGCGCGACACAAGGCTGCATTTTCAGTGTTCAGGTGTGAGCAGGTGGGCTGCGCATTAGAACAAGGCTGAGGTGAGTGTGGCCGTGCAAGAAAAGAGAAGATTTGCTGAAGCTGCTCTTGTTTTTTTGCTGTCAGATAAGGAAGAAGGCTGCGTTTTGGGACTTCAAGTGCAGATTTTACCTTTTCATCACTCTAGCAGGTGAAGAAGGAGCAGGACCAGCGAACCATAGCCCTAGCAGGCTGCATTTTCACAGTCAAAGGGGGCTACTCCTATTTTTTGTGCAGGCTTTGTAGGTGAAGATGTCTTTTGAGGCTGAGATAGAGTTTTAGGCGATCATGGATCGGAATGTGCTTGTCCTACCGGCCCTTCCTTTAGATCAAAAGCTCGATGGTGAGAATTACCGCATCTGGTGGGTCATGATGCTTGCCATATTGGAGTTATATGATTTGGCGGAGTTTGTTATGGAGGCTATCCATTGTCCTTCTTTGCACAACGAGTCTAGACTCTATTTTAGTGAGAAGGTGGAGTTGGCAAAGGCTCATGCACATTGAGATAAACTCAATGCTCGTATTCGCTTGTTTTTATTTCTCTCTTGTACTACAACTGTTATCTCTCATATAGAGCATTTGACGGTGGCCCGGGAGATATAATTGAAGTTGGATCAGATGTATAATTGGATGACTATCATGAAGCGAGTCTCTTTGGAAGTGCAGATGTAGACCGTGAGTGTCAATAAGTCATCATCCATGCGGGAGTATATCAACAAGCTAAGGCAGCTTTAGATGCAGGTTCAAAACGCAAGGAAGGTGATTACTTCTGAAGACATGGCGATAACTCTCCTTTCATAGCTACCGCCTCGCTTCAGTGGTTTTTATTCTACCTTGATTGCTTCAGGGCAGTCTGAGACTCTTCGGTGAGGAGAGTTGGTTCCTATGGTCTTGGACCAAGAGGAGCAATTAAAAGAAACCAATGCTTCGAAATTTGAGGCCTTGGTTGGTTAATCCTCTCAGAAGAAGGGGAAGGACCAAAAGAAGGACGAGGACAAATCTAAGAAGGACAAAGACAAGGAGTCTACTTGTCACATATGTGGCAAAACAGGTCACTGGAAGAAGGATTGTGCTGATAAGAAAAAGAAGGAGAATGAGAAATCTTCAAAGGATTCTGGAGCGGTGGCTGCTCCCTCATCAGTTGCTTTCCTCCATTCGGAGGTGGTTGAGGATTTGACACTAATGGCTTCTGATGTTGCCTCGATAGCCCCATTCACTCGGGAGTGGATTGTTGATAGTGGTGCCTCTTGGCACATGACTCCTTCAACAAGTGTTACTCATTCGCAGCCTTTTCATGGCCAGATTCTCGTTGGTGATAGTTCGTCTATTCCTATTCAGGGATGGGGCAACATGCATCTTATTCTAGATGGACGTGGTGGTGCCCATGCATTCAAGGTACTTTATGTGCTGGCTTTGGGGTATCATCTTCTCTCGGTGCACAAGAATTGTGCCCTCGGCCTTTTGGTCGAATTCGATGTGGATTCTTTTCGAATTCTTGATCGAGGATCGAGGCAAGTTTTTTCTTCAAGTTATGAGGAGAATGGAGTCTACAAGTTGCAGTCTTCTTTTGCCTTGGCTTCTCTTTTTCTTACCTCTCAAACTCAGTTCAAGCTTTGGCATGCTCAGTTTGGCCATCTCAATTATGATTACCTTTGGAATGTTAGCAGTCATGTTTGTCATGCCTTGTCATCTCCTGCTTGTGAGCCTCAGTTTGAGTCAGATGAGGACTTTAGGAGCTCTGACTTGTCTATTACTTGTTTTGGCGGAGGAGGTAGTTCATTTTAGAGTAGCTCATTTTAGAGCACTCAGTTTATTGCATTTCAATGCATTTTCTCCTCTAGTTGGGACTTTATGTGCATTTCTCAGGGCAGTTTCAGCATTCTTCAGCTTGCCTCACTTGTCGGACTTTGTCCACCCTTTCCGGGATTTTTGTGAGCATTCTTGGCATTTTTAGTAGCATTAAATGCTGGGCGGACATATTTTTGGCCTCAAATTTCAGGTCGGCCAGTTTTTGGGTTTTTTGGCTATTTATAACCATTTCCCACTTGGCAGTCAGTCGTATTATCATCTTCCCTCCTTCCTTGGCAACTGCACACTCCGATTCCATCATCTTCCTCAATCTTCGGTGGTGTCGTCATCATCAGCCTGTTCTGGTGCCCTCACTGACGCTCTGGGCTGCGTGCAGGGACTGATCAGTCCACAGCTTTGTATTCAGCATTCATTTCAGTTAGTGCAGTATTTCTTCCTTCAATTTCTACTTCCTCTCTCTCTCTCTCTCTCTCTCTCTGTGTGTGTTCGTGTTCCTTCTTCCGTTGCACACTCTCACATGGTATCGGAGCCTACCTGAGAGCACGGAGGACACCATCAAGTGCAGCCCTTCTTCCCTCCTTTCCCGCCCTTGGCAGTGCTGTCTAGGCTGAAATGCAGCCTTTCATACCTTCGTTTTGCTGTTTTACAGCATCAAGAGGAGTAGGCGACAGTTTTCTAGGTGTTTGCAGCCTGTGTTTGCATCAAATGCATATTACTTGCTGATTCCTCTTAAACAGTCCCAAAACACACTAAAAATGCTCTTTTAGAGTAAAACCCTAAAACGGGGAGCGGTTCCAGGGAGTTCAGTGGAAACCCTAAAGCGGGGAGTGGTTCGAGAGAGTTTAGTGGAAACCCTAATTTTTGGGACGCCCTTCCACATCTATAAATAGACAGGTTGCCCCCATTCAGCTATTATTCTTGTTTGCAGGTTACACCAGCCTACACACCCTCTGCTGTTGTTGGCACCCAGTTTCCAGCCTACAGCCCGCCTCCATCTGCTGTCCAGCCATCATCGATTGCAGCCACATTATCTTCAGCCTGTCCATTGCTGTTGGCGCCCAGTTTCCAGCCTACAGCCCGCCTCCATCTGCTGTCCAGCCATCATCGATTGCAGCCACATTATCTTCAGCCTATCCATTGCTACAGCTCTCAGCTGCTGGCGACTGCTCCAAACTGTCCCAGACTGCTGTTCAGCCTGTTGTCCATCATCTCCAAGGTCTGCCAGCCTGTGTTTTCAGCATTGCAGGCCCTGACACTCTCAGACACTGTTTCATCCTGCTGTTTACAGCTGTTTACAGCAGTCTGTGCACAGTTTCCAGCCTTCGATCAGTGGTACACTGCTGCGTTTACCAGTTTCCAGCCTCCAGACTGCTGCGTTTTGGTGACCAGCCTGCTGCCATTCACTATTTAGCACTCCTACACTCTGAGTGGTGGTCACAGACTTGGGATCCATCTTCGGTGGATGTCACACTCCAATATTGCTCTGCCCTTGAGCACACTATACACTCTTACATTCATTTACAACATTCATTCACTTCAGAGTTGTGTTCTCTCCCTCCCTTCTTCTGTTTGTGTTTGAGTTTTGAGTTTTGCGTTTAGGGTTTGTGTTTTGTCCTCTCTGTCTGTCTCTTTGTGTTTCTGTCGTGGTCATACACTCTGTGTGTCCTCAGTGCAAACCCTAGCAGTTTCCTTCACAGTTTTGACGGAGGAGACAGCTCATTCTAGAGCACTTAGTTTATTGCATTTTAGTGCATTTTCTCCTCTAGTCGGGATTTTATGTGCATTTCCCAGGGTAGTTTCTACATTCTTCAGCCTGCCTCACCGGCCAAACTTTGTCCATCCTTTCCGTGATTTTTTTGAGCATTCCTGGCATTTTTACTAGTATTAAATGTTGGGCGGATATATTTTTGGCCTCGAATTTCAGGTCGGCTAGTTTTTGGGTTTTTTGGCTATTTATAGCCATTTTCCACTTGGCAATCAGTTGTATTATCATCTTCGCTCCTTCCTTGGTAGGTGCACACTCCGACTCCATCATCTTTCTCCGTCTTCGGCGTTGCTGTCATCATTAGCCTGATCTAGTGCCCTTACTGATGCTTCGGGCTGCGCGTAGGGACTAATCAGTCCACAGCTTTGTATTCAACATTCATTTTAGTCAGTGTAGTATTTTTCCTTCATTTTTTGCTTCCTTTCTCTCTCTCTCTCTCTCTCTGTGTCCTGTTTCCCCTTTTGTTGCACACTCTCACATGGAAGGCGTCTAAGGGCTAGTTTGTTAGAGGTTTGCCAGATATTGTGGTGAGCCAGCAGCCTTGTGTATCGTGTATCCATGGAAGTAGACTCGTGATGTTGTTCCCAGTAAGGCTTCGAGACGGTCTTTAGCACCCTTGGAGCTTGTTTCTACCGATCTTTGTGGACCGATGAGGATGTAGTCCCTTAGAGGGAGCTTGTATTTCATGCTAATTGTGGATGATTATAGCAGGATGACATGGCCCTATTTCTTGAAGCTGAAGTTGGAGGCTTTCTCCAACTTTAAGGATTGGTTGCTCTTTGAGGAGAACTGATCGGGGTGAAAGTTAGAAACCTTACGATTTGATAAGGGCAGGGAGTTTGTTTCTAACGAGTTTACTTGTTTTTTGTGCAGATCATGGTATTCACCAGGAGTTTGCCAATACAAACACCCCTCAGGAGAATGGCATCTTGGAGTGGAAGAATCACAGTGTGATGAGATGGTTCGTACCATGCTGGAGACACCTTAGTGTCTATGGGTTGAGGGTGTAGCTATTGCTGTTTACATCCTTAATTGTTCCCTACTTCCGCTATTGTCGATATGACTCCTCATGAGGCTTACTTTGGGTCGAAGCTAGATGTTTCTTATTTTAGGAACTTTGGGTGTGATGCCTATGTTCACATCTCGAAGATACAGCGTGACAAATTTGAAGTGGCTTCCAAAAGGTAGGTGTTTGTGGGCTAAAGCTCACAGTCTCAAGGCTACCAATTGTATGATCCTGTTAAGTGGGATGTCTACACGAGTTGTGACGTTCGGTTCGTGTAGATTCTAGCCCTAGAGGGGGGTGAGGACCACCTTGTTCTTGGAGATTCTGGTGATAGTTGGGCACCGGTAACTGTTTCTCTGGAGCGTGTGACTCTTGAAGACTCTTCTTCGGATGAGGAGCTTAGTTCCCAGCCACCCGATTCACTGGTTGTTCCTTCGCCGTCAGTGGACCTTCCAGAAACTTCAGCAGATGGCGAGCGCTGAGGCGAGATCTGGCCTCCTCCTCGTTGGGCTTGTGACACACTTCAAGATTCAAGGATCGAGGGGGTCCTTGAGGAGTGGCTACCGTAGGATGGACCGCAGTGGTCATGGAGGAACCAGGGACATTCTATGGAGCTTGTTTGCTCTAACTACTGTTTGATGTCCTGTGTGATGTAGGATAGAGAGCCCACCTCCGTGAAGGAGGCTCTACAGTCTGACCATTGGCGGAAAGTGATGGAAGCCGAGTTGGAGGTTATCGAGTGGAATGGCACTTGGTACCTTGTGCCTCGTCCCTCTCATATGAAGGTGATTGGTGTCAAATGGGTCTTCAAGACCAAGTACCATCGTGATGGCTCTTTGGACAAGCACAAGGCCCGCCGCCTTGTTGCCGAAGGTTTTACTCAGCGCCCAGGCATTGATTTCCATGATACTTTTGCCCCCACCACTCGTATGGCAACAATCCGTGCTGTTCTTGCCTTGGCTGGTCATAGGAGCTGGCCTGTCTTTCAGTTGGATGTGAAGTCGGCCTTCTTGAACGGTGATTTGAAGGAGGAGATCTACCACATTGCTTCACTCTACAGGTCTTTAGAAGGGCAAAGATTCCAAAAAGGTCTCCTCTTGGGCCTGCAACAATAGAGGCTCCCATTTCTTCTCCCCTCCTTGTTGTACAGATTTAGGCTTTGTTTGAGATAGCATCATACATCCTCTGTATGCATTGGAGATGCACCAAAATGGAGGACAATTGTTGCTGTTTTCAAGAAAAATTGGTGCTAGTATCTTTCAGACTTTAATGTCTTGAACTTCAGTCCATGTGTCATGAGGTTTTCGTCAGTGAATTTCTTTACATGTTGAGTGTTGTGATAGTTTGTCTATTCAAAAGACTCTTTGTACTGATTCTTTGCTTCAAGTATCGGAAGTTCTGTTGTTGCTGGTTTGGCTTGGCAAGAGTATGCATTTCATGTGTCTCCAGTTTGTGTTACTCCATTGATATGGGATTAGGTGTGGAGCTTTCATGAATCAGAATGGCCTTCTTGTCTGTTTGCAAAGACTACATTTATGTTACTCATGCAAAATTCAGGTGCTTCATTTTACCCCATGTGGTGAGCTGTAGCTGCATTTTTTCTAATGTTCTGGTATTAGCTGCAATTTCTTTAAAAGCAAACAAGCAAGAGTATGCATTTCATGTCTCTTCAGTTCGTGTTACTCCATTGGTATGGGATTAGGTGTGGAGCTTTCATGAATCAGAATGGTCTTCTTGTTTGTTTGCAAAGACTTCATTTATGTAACCCATGCAAAGTTTGGATGCTTCATTTAACGCCACGTGGTGAGCTGTAGCTGCATCTTTTCCAATGTTCTGGTGTTAGCTGCATTTCGTTTGCAGTGTACATCTGCAGCATGCACTTGGGGTTCTCTTTCTTTGCAGGTCGCTTTTACATGTTGTTACAAGTAAATTTCTCCATGCAGACTCTTCTTAGAACACTTTCTTCCTTTTCAGGAGTGCCTATTTTGCTGTGTGCAGTAGCTGCTGCAGTGCTGCAAACAAGCTGTCATGTGCCTACCATTATGTTGGCAAATTTGCTAGTCTCGCCTTTTGAGCTTGGGTGAGCCTTCTTTTCAAATGTTGTCTAACAGTTGGTTTTGATTTCTACATTTGCCTTACAAGTTTGTGAAATGTTTCTGCCAAGCAGGTTGGTAGTACCTTTTATGCGAGTTGGGGAGTCTGTGACAGGGGCTGAACATTTCTTAATACCTTCTCATGGCCTATGGGAAGCCATACGAGGATGCCAACCTCGTGCTCTAATGTTTGGCTTGCTACATGCAGTAAGTTAGTTGTGCAGGCTCTGGTGTCCTTTGTTAGGAGCTTCAGGGGATAATAAGTTCTTCTTTGAATTTGTTTCAGGTCTTAGGGTGGACAATTTTCGCTCCTGTTTCTATTGCTGTATTGTATATTACATTTCTTCCAATATTCCAGTATTTGATATGGAGATTTGGGAAAAGTTCTTTCCTTCAGCATCAGATGCCAGTGAATGATGCTGGTGCAGTAAAGACATAAATCAAGAACTCATCAGTGTGGCAAGTGCAGAAAAGATAGAGCATTGCCCTTACACAGAATTGATTTGATCATGTCATTGTGGCAAGTACTTCTGATCTGTACCGGTACTGTCTCCACAGGTTTATGTCACCGTTGATTTCACACAAACATATATATGCAGCATCTTCCATGGCTTGTAAATAGAGCATTGAGGCAATGGCTTTGGCATGCTAAGCTGACCTCTGTACATACTGCAGCCAAGTGGGCATTACTACCACCCCCTTCACATGTGAGGTGGTACTAAATAGCAGAGCATTTGATCCATTTCCTGATTTCCTCCCTCTGCCTGGCCATGCAAAACACTTGTAAATTACTGTCTGTTCAGTTGCAAGAAACATACTAAAGTTTCTGGGTGAACTGCTTGGACTTGAAGTGAAATTGCCCATGGGACATTGATGGAATTCATTACTGCACTACGCATAAAGGTTGAAAGATGAGAGTGGTGTATGTCCTATAATGAATGATTGAGGTGTGACCTGTTGGTTGCAACCTGGGCGTGCAATTACATTACAAGGATGGGAACTAACTGTATATCCAAATGGCATTAACAAGAAATATCTTATATTTATTGATTTATTTATAAAATCAATGGTATTTTTGGACCCTCCAGAATTTTATATTTTCTTGAAACTGCAAGAAAGGTCACAGCCTTGAGGCCTGATCTAGATTCCAAAAAAGCTGTATGGCTGCAAGTGAAACATAAATGGGAAAAAAGACCTGTATAGAGAAATTGGTTTTGGTATGGTTGTATCTATTGCATTCTAGAAGCAGATTTACTTTCCATAAAACCTGGAAAAAGGTCCAAATTCTGTATTTATATCTGTTAGTCTGAATAGTAGATTTTCAAATATCCTTCCTCATCAATGCCATTGGTGCGGTCTTGCAATTTGTGGTGAAACTGCCCCTTAGTCCCAATATTGCAATTTCCCATTAGCAAACAAGAGCAGCAATTTCCAAGATTAATTCCAGATAGCTTTCTTGGCATCTCACTCACGTACAACTCAACTTGATGGTCACTTAGATCTTTTGAACAGATGGCATTTTTGGGACCTTTCATGTCCAACTCAAGTTGGGGGTCATGTAGCTGTATTAGAACTATAAACCGGTTAGGTTGACACTTCTAGCCACCTAGCTTCCTAGCCTTTCAGCTTACATTTATACAAAATACAATACATACGAGGCTATAGACTAGGGCAATCATCTACTTCGATACATTCCTTGTGTTTGTCTATTCTTTGAGATAATCTCTCCACCGTACAATTTAGAGGTTATTTTGCCACCTCATATGGCATCTCATTCGAAAGACCTTGAACGTGAGAGTCATTGTCCTTGGCATATATGGAAGGCTATCCTTGTTGCTCCTCTTCACTATGATGATGACTACTATATGTTGTCATGTTGCATACTATTGGATTTTGTTTTGTAGATGATTTATTATTTGCGTTTATGCTTTCGTGTAGATATACATTCTATATACTCATTGATATTTCGCTCCTTTGCTTTTGTATTGCATCACTCCAATAATGCTTTAGATTTCTTTTTGATTTCACTATTTGTTAAAGAAAATAGTACATATGCCCTCAACAAGGTATTTTACATAATTCCCAAACCATCACGGAGTAATGGATTCTTGAAGAGGTTGAACAGAATTGTATAGACCTTTCTTGTTGGTCATGTGACAGGAGGAACCACTGTTCAAATTACCCGCGAGTCTGGTAGATAATTTTTACACCAAGAAATACACCCATAGTTCCTCAATGGTCACCATGAATAACTCCAGCTCTACTTTAGTCATAGCGATATTTTTAGGTAATTTTCATAGTGCATTCACTTAGTAATCATGTTGTTTGTAAGCGATTGTTGAGTGATGGATGGTTATTTGCATTGGCCCATTGTAGTTGTAGTTAGTGTTGTACAATTCATGGTTTATTTGGGTTGTGTTTGAACATTTGGGGGGGTGCTTGATTGGGCAGTTGGGTGGTCTACTTTTGGTCGTTTGTATGCTCTTTTAAAAAATTTAAGGTAATCTTCATAGTGCATTCGCTCTACGAGCATAGTGCTTGTAGGTGATTGTTGATTGATGGATGGTTACCTTGCTTTGGGAATTGCATATGGGCAGTTCAAAGAGTGTTTGGGTGGGCAGTTGGGTGGCCCATTTTTGGTTGGTTTGGTTGTCTTGGGCCTTGTTCCTTGGCCATGTATTGGTGTCTGCTTTGCACTCTGGAGTGCCATTCGTTGCATGCTTACATCCTATGGACAGAGGGACATTGGAGGCACTCTAGTTGTTGGCCGTAGCACATGTGATCTATGTGCATCTTCTCATGGTTTGGTGTATAGATTCCATGATGTGCTGCTCCATTCATTGAGTTCATGTGTTCTTGCTTTCTTGTTCATCTCTTTGTGGTCAGAAAGTTATTTCTCTGCTTGCATATCTCAATCTCACATGGCACTAGACGACCAAGTTTTTGAACGTGGTCTGTGTTATGCTGCTTTTCGTTGTTGTCAGACTGCTACAGGCTGCGTTTTCTGGTCCAGAGGCTGCTGCAATGATCCATTTCATTGTTGTTTGAGCTGGTGACCACCATCCTTGCTCGGTGACATCATTTCATGGCTGGCCAATACGTTTTCCAGTTGCTGCGTGCTGTATGTCCTGCATTTTCTTCGTCATGGTGTGTTTTGTTGCTGTGGATGCTGTGAAAGATCTCGTACATACTGCATTTTCTAGTCCAGGGTCCGCTGATGAATGCTGCATTTCATTGCTGGCTGCTATTGGGATATAGATGATGCCGAAGCATATGTGGCGCTTCTTTGATGTATCTTGAAGTAAGTCCTACCTGTAGTCACCTCTTATAGGATGTCTCTTGAGGTGTTAGCGAAGCTTCCACTTATGTAGGAGGCTCCATTGATCTTGTAGGCTATTACCTCAATGGTTTGCTACCCAAATCATAAGATTCCAGTTTAACAATAACTATTTTGTCATTCATCTTTTGAGTGACCTGGATTTAGGACCAACTTTGCAACATGAAGTCAACACTACCTGAAGCTCATTTGATGGGGATTGTGCTCTACAAGGTGTCTCTTAAGTATGATGGTGTGGTGAATGCCTTATGAGCTAAGACGTTCTAGATTCCAATAAGTTTTTAGCATTTGACATGCTACCTTCTAAAGTGTGTTGAACACTTCATGAGCTTAAATGTCGTAAACTCCATTAAGTCTTTAACATATGACTTCTATGATATTGGAGCATCAGTTTGCACTTAGATTATAAGGGGGATTGCCATCTCATTGTGGTGGTGCTTATATTGTGCATTAGTTGTGTTAGAGAGGGGGTAACACGAAGAAGAAGAAGAAGAAGAAGAAGAAGAAAAGCAAAATGGGCAATACTACTTTTGTGCCAAGAAGGGGCATCTTTGGGAGATTTGTACGCAGATAGTGGTGTTGCAAAAGGAGGGAGGCAAGGACCCCTTTGACTCTTTTGTGATTAGGGATTGCTATTGATCAACATCCACATCAATGTCTTTTTGAGACACCTTGGTAGTGACTTGATCACCCATTGCTTAGATATCCATGGTCCTAGTTGATTGTATAATGTCTTTCAGTCATGGCAATAGTTCTTAGGGGCTTCTTGTCCCCCATCATTGTACATTTCATTGTACTTGTTATCCATGATTTGAGAGAGGATGTTAATGTTGTAAATTTTCATATGTGGGAGGGCACCAATGTGGGCAATTGGGTAGCCTAATTTTGGTCGGCTTGGTTATCCGGAGTCTCATTCCTTGGTCTATATATAGGTACCTCATCTCCACTTTATAATACCATTCATTACATGCTTGCACTCTATGGAGAGGGAGATTGGATGGACTCTAGTGGTTGGTCATAATTCACATGGTTTGTATTCTTCTCATGCTTTGGCATATGGATTTCATGGCCCATTTCTCCATTCTTCAAGTTCATATAGTCTTGCTATTCTTATTCATAGTTTTCATTGGTCAGTATTTGCTTCCCTTGCATTTTCAAGATGCTAATCTTGGAGCTCTCTTGGATCTAGAAAGAATATCAAAGTCCTCGTAGAATTATATCAAATGTTCAAAGGACTTATGATCAACATTGATTAGATTAGAGTGATTATTTGCTAACATTTGGGTGCAATAACTAGGTCTATTGGGAAATAAGAGGGTTTTTATGTTATCCTCATTTCCTTTATTGTCTATTGCCTTGAGCAATCATTTGGTCACACGAGCCAAAATGCAATGGAGCAATATGATAGGCTTGGAGAATGAATCTTTTTAGTTTGCACCTAGAAGTTAGGAACCTTAAATGAATATCATTAAAGAGGCATTGTGGAATATAGTAAGCATAGCATTGAAATTTTGACTAAACCCTAGCCATCTAGCCACTTCAATGATGAAGTTCTATGTCACGTGAATGCGTTGTCAAAATTCATATTGACAAGCACATCTCACCACTCCAAAGAGGAGGCAAAATTCATTCTCATCAATTACATAGATCATTACCACGACAAATCTAAAACTACTAAAAGGATCCAACTGGGCAACAAGGCCTTGATGGCTTGCCTTCTTTCATATTAAAGATGAGATACTCTACCTCAATAGAAAATGGTATGCCAAGAAAGAGTCTCCATTCTAGATGATAAAGCCAACCACTTCTAGAGCATTCTCAAGAGTGTTTTGGGGCATCTCCTAAGCTATTGGAGGCCTCTTAGGATCCTCAATGTGGCATGTAAGACGATTGTTAAGGGCTTGGCCTCTACAATCAAACATGTGTTTCCCAGGTTTCTTAGTTGAAGGCAATATGGATTTAAGAAAGATACATAATGCTATTACATTCATTAATGCATGCTTTGAACGAGGAGTGATTCTACCTTTAATCAAGAAGATCTAGTCAAGCTTGCTTTTAGATCTGTTTTTTCACACATAATCTAGCCCTATAATTGCAAAGAAGTGGCTTTAGAAGACTTTTGCAATGTCTTTATTGTCTTCCTTCACCCCATTGATATATTCCATGACAACAATGGTCTTTCTCTTTCTCTCGACTTTCAGGATGAAATAGAATTTTATGTGAGCATCACCAATTAGTCTTGAGTTACTTTTAGTTGAACCTTGAGATCTTCACACTTATGAGCCTTTTGAACTTGAATGAAAACTTAGACTCATTGTAGCATTAGAAGGATAAGTGCCATGCTAAGAAAGAACTACACCTAAAATATCATGACTTTGATGATAACTTTTGATGCTCCATAGTCCTCTTGTTATAGCTCTTGGCCACCTTAAATGAATTTCTCCATGGTCCCCTTCCACTTGTGCATAGAATCTCTAACCTATCATGCAACCCTTTTCTAGCCTCTTTGATTAGTTGGCCAAAGGCATGCTCTTTAAGGAATGAGATTTTGAGTCAATGCGGAGAGGGTCTCCTCTATGTCTCTCATCTAGAATCAGTTTAAAGGAGAAATCTAAAGGTTAGTGATTTCACAAGGGTGCATCACCAAGGACGTTGAGGCTACATCTTTAAGCGATCCACCAACCATCTTACATAACATAAAATCGATCTAGTCGAGCCCTTCTAGAAGTCTGCAAATGGAGCAAAATGGTGATAGCTTCAAACCCATTTGCATCAAAGATCTCAAACACCTTTGACAATTCATTTTGATGACCCCCAAAGGATGCATGCTTGTTCTTTTGCTGTAGAAAATCCATTTGAGAACGTTTGTACATAAAAGACCTAGCCCAAAGCCTCATCAGCTGCTAGTGCCCTCACATGGGTGGGTGCACCATGGGTCCTTATTCTTAAAAGGCCACTAAATGGCCACTTCCTCTTGTAGGTCATTCCCCCTCTCTCATCTTAAAGACTTTATCTAACCTCATTGCACTCAATTTTGAGTATTTCTTAAAAAAAAGAATGAGGTCATCAAAGGATATGTATGGGAGCATGCCAATATATTATTTTCTAGATGTTTATGAGATATTTCATCACATGGTGCCAACAATGAGGGCAAGAGAGGCACATCGAAATACAACAAAATGAATGATGACACATGATTGGGCAAGCTTGATGTTTCTAATCATGTTCACACACACACACACACACACACACACACACACACACACACACACACACACACACACACACACACACACACACACACACACACACACACACACACACACACACACACACACACACACACACACACACACACACACACACACACACACACACACACACACACACACACACACACACACACACATGTCTATGTGTGTGTATGTGTGCATATGTATGTATATCTCTAAGGTCATTGCCATTCTCATTTCATAACTTTTATATTCTAAAATTGAAGTTTTCTCAAGCCTACTTCTCAATTTTTGCCCAACCACTCCATCACCAACTGTTTTATGGTACAAAAAAGAATCACATATATGGCAACTAGTCCAAATCTCTTAAGATGAATTGGACACCATCTTAGGTCTATCAAAGCTTATACAAAAACTTTGATTCCATGGAGTATGGGCACCATCTTGAGTTTATCAAAGTTTATACAAAAATATTGATTCCATGCAATATGGTTGTGTCCAAGTCTATGCAAGCAATCACAAATCATGATTGCTGGGTGTCTCGAGGGTGTTTCCAAGTGTATGTGAGAAATCACATCTTAGTTAAAAGCTACCACTTATGAGTATGTTAGTTTTTGGAGTGCTAATCTAATTCCAAGGCATAATTAATTATAATCTTAGAATAAGTGCAAGCATGTAACATGCATACTTGATTGTAAACTCAAAAAACTCTTATATGCATGTGAACTTTATGACCAAGATAGTCTAATGCTGAGGTGTACTGAAATGAACTTTGCCTATCTTGAATTAAAATAACCAAGAAATAAAAAAACTACATGTGAATTAGCTAGCCATAGCTAAACTTTGTATTAAACTACAACACGAGGTAGCCATAGCTAAATTGAATCAAGGTACAATGAGAATCAAGATGAGATGCTGTTGTAAGAAATCCAATTCTTGCAATGGTTGGCATTGAGTATCCACCCTCGATGTTGGTGGGGAAGGTATGAAACCCTCAAGCTCCAAGAATGGAGAAACTTTCAAATGAATTGTGTAAAAGATCTATTACATTGGCATCCTCTTGTCTTTTATACCCCAACAAAAAATAAGCTAATTAACTAGACTAAGGGTATGTAATTTGTTTTATTACAATCCATCCCTACCCAAAAGTTTTGTCCTCAAAACTTTGAAGACTAAAATGGTAAGTGGATGGAAAAAATGAAGAGGTAAGAGTCCAATGCTAAAGTAGCCTAATAGAAGCATAATCAAGGTTCAAACATTGGAATTCTAGAATGAAGAGGGTAGCTATGGAAAATGGCCATAACTTTGGATAGAAATGTCGGATTGATGTGTATCAGAAATAGAAATGAAGTATACTTTATAAGGTATCCATCCATATCATCAAAAGTTAAATTTGATGTCGATAGGCTAATTATTTTTAGCATAGAAATTTAATACAACAAGCTATCCATTGCTTAGTGAACTAAGTATCTTCTTGAAGAAGCTACAAAAATTGTTCCAAATATGAAGCATGTTGCTAAGAAGACTCTTCCATGGGCAAACCCTTCCACTTAACAAGATATTCCATGACAATATGGTTCCTTAGAGCCTTCCCCCTCTTGCCAAGAATTGTTTCAGGCTCATAAATGATCAAAGACTTGAATCTCAGGGCCAATATACTTCTTGAGTTGGGAGATCTGGAAAACATTGTGAATGCATGTGGTTAAAGGCAAATCAAGTTGTAAGCAAGATCTCCAACTTTCGTTGTGATTTGATGTGGATCATAATAGCGACGAGCAAGCTTATTATGTCCTCCCTTAAGAATAGAAATTCTCCCTCTTCAAAATCCACATGCCTTCATTTATCATCCACATAAGATTTCATAGTCTCTTGTGTCTTTCTCATATTTTTTTTGAATTGCTTCATTAAGACCTCCATCTTTTCTAACTCTTCTTGAGAGCAAGAGGATTTACTTCATCGTGAAACAATTCTAAAGGTATTTGGACCTTGTAATCATACAATGCCTCAAATTGTGACATGCCTATACTCATGTGATATGTATTATTGTAACAAAACTCTGCAAGGTGAATCCAATGATCCCATGCATTTTGCGTATCATGACAAAAGTGTCTTAAATAGACTTCTAGCCATTTATTGACCCTTTCAGTTTGTCCATCTATTTGTGGTTGGATGATAAGCAATGCTTGGAGTTAACTTGGTTCCCATGGAACTAAAAAGGAATTTCCAAATTTTTTTCATAAATTCTATATTCCTAATTGAATATTGGACTTTGGTAGATAAGAAGTGGGCTAATTTGATAGGATGATCAATCATAACAAAAATACTATTCCAACCATGCTTAGTAGTTACAAGAAGTCCTGTAATAAAATCCATGCTTATGTTGATCCATTTACCATGTGAAATGTGTAATGGCTGAAGTAGACCACTAGGCAATAAATTGGAATGTTTATTTTATTGGCATGGTAAGCACTGCGTAATGTTTGATATCTTTCCAAAGTCCTTTCCAATAAAAATATTTATGGATCTTATCAAATGTATTAAACACTCTAGTATGCCTTGCAAAGGAGAGAAATGTATCTCTAGTGATGTGCATTGCTTAAAAAATGTCCAAGGAGTCAAATATACTCTCCCTTTGAACCAAATAAGTCCGTTTTGCCATTTGAAATTGGGAAATTTAGCTTCATTGCCTTGATGTAATTTCTTCATTATATTGGCAGTGTGCTCATCCAACAAATATTATTCCTAAATATCTTGGATCCAATCTTTGTGTAGGGTAGAAATAGTAGAAATGGAACATGCCCATATCTTAGATAATGCATCTGCCACTACATTATCTTTGCTTGCCATATAGGAAATCTCAAAGTCATAGCCTTGTACTGTAGTTAACCACCTTCTTTGTTTAGAGAAAGATTAGGCTGTGAAAGAAAATACTTCAGGACACTCAATGGTCACTCTTGACTTTGAAATGGCTTCCATAAATGAAGTGATGCCACTTCTTAATGATATTAAGTATGGCTAACATTTTGTGCTCATAAATGTGGAGTTTCCTTTCTTTATCATCCAGTTTCCTGCTATCATAAGCAATAACACCATGATCTTGCCATAAAACAGCTCTAATACCATGACCACTAGCATCAATAAATATGGTTAATTCCTTGGAAAAATCCAGGTACATTAAAATAGGTGTTGAAACAAGAAGACTTTTCAGATCATTGAAGCTCTTTGTGGCTGTAACATCCCAAAAAGAAAGCTTCTTTCTTCAATCTATCAATCAGTGAAGATGAGTTGCTACATGGGCATAATTCTTAATGAATATTCGATAAAAAGAGGATAGTCCTAGAAATCCTTGCAATGAAGAAGAATTTTGTGGTATGGGCCAATCCTTGATACCTTCTTTAGATCCACCATGATCCCTTTCTCACCAACTATATAGCCTAGATATTCTATCCCATTGGCCATAAAAGTACACTTGCTTTTCTTTGCAAAAAGCTTATGTTTTCTCAATGTGAGGAGGATTTCTCTAACATGCTATAAATGATCCTCTCTATTCTTGATATAAATGAGGATGCCATTGAGGAATACTAGGACTGATCCATACAAGAATGGCCATAAGATCTTGTTTATGAGAGCCTAGAAGGTAGCAAGGGTATTGGAAAGCCGAAATGGCATAACTAAGAAGTGATGGAAACCCCATTCTATTCTAAAAGCTATATTGTACTCATCACCTTCCTTTATCCTGATTTGGTGGTATCTTGGTCTCAAGTCAATCTTGGTGAACACCTTTGTATCCTTGAGTTCATCCAACAAATCATCAATGCGAGGAATTGGGTACCTATGCTTCATAGTGCTCTTGTTAAGGTCTCTATAATCAATGCACATCCTAAAAGAACCATCTTTCTCCTTAACAAGTAATACAAGAGAAGTAAAAGGTGATTGACTAGGCTGAATAAACCCCATTTTCAACAAGTCTTTAACATGTTTCTCTACTTCTTCTCTTTCATATTTTGACAACCTATTAGGTGGTTTGTTGATAGGTTTAGTATCAAGTGCCAAGTCAATGGGATAGTCCACTTCTGACTTAGGAGGTAATGATGTAGGTGGTTGAAATATGTCCTTAAACACTTCCAAAAGCTTACATAGACATGGATCATGCTCCTTGGATGAAGAAGATTGCTGATTTTCATCCACCTTCGAAAGGAGAAGTGTGAAAATGCAAGACATATAATTGATTTTCTTCTTTAATCTTCTTTTTACTAATTTTTTTATTTTTATTATCTCTATGCTATTAAGTGTTACTTATCGCCCATTCCAAGTAAACTCCATAAACATATGATTGAAACCAAAGAAAATTTGCTTAGTTTTTTGAGCCAATCAGAGCTAGTAATGATGTCAATGGGACTCATATCTAGGACAATCAAGTCCACCATAATGGTACAAGATTGAGATAAATTAAGGGGAGTTTGTAGACATATCTCCTTGCTCAACTCTTGAGCTCCATTTGCAACTTGTATCTTTAGTAGAGAATCCATTTCTTGAGGCAATAACTTCAGCTCATGTAATGATTTGGCATTGACATCAATGGGTGTTGCCCGTATCAATGAGAATATAAGCAACCTTAGAATTGATAGTGCGTTTGAGCCGAAGTATATTCTCTACTTTGCAACCCATCCAAGTATCTTGGGATATGGAACATAACATAGGTAAACATGTAATAGTTGAAGAATCATCCATTTGTAATCCACTTGGGTTAAATGAACCACTTGGATAAAATGAAAACCTATTAATCAGCTTTAAATCCTCTTGAGTGTCTTGATCATTATGGCCATATGTCTCATCACAAGTAGGTGACTACCTCTACTTGTGATAGACTCATGTGTCTTATCTTCATTTGAGTCTTCCATGATTATCATGTTAAACTTGGCATTGTTGGCTTTTCATTTCTATTTATGATCAACTGATCATTTCTCACCACACTTGAAACATAATCCTTACAAAGGGGTTTTTTACTGACATTATTAGGTGATTCTTTAGTTCCACCATAAGCTCTCTTCAAATCCCCTTTTGGATAATGTTGTCCATCATTGTTAGGTAAATCAATTGATTATTGTCTATGAGAGTAATTGCCAAGTGTTTGCTATCCATGATTATTGTTGAAAGGATGCTATCCATTTTTCTTATTGACACATGATGACCAAGTGAAATATTTCCATGTGGCTGATGATTTTAATTGGATTGTCCATGTGATATCATGTCATCAAGGTCTTTATCATGTTGAAATTTATCATCTCTCCTTAGTTCCTTATGAATGTGCCGATCTTGACAATTCCTTGCATTAGACACTTGAGTATTTTGGGAATAAAATTGTTTGTAGAAGGAATCACATCCATGTTTGACATCATCTTTATCAGCATGTAGAAAATTATCTTGATGTCTATGATTCTTCGAAAAAAAAATAGGTCTTCCTCTATTCCATGAATTGAAAGGGAGTTGAATTGTTTCTTTTACTCTTCAAGGGCCACCATGCTCATAAGTTAAATCTAAAAATTGATTGGCTGCTTTAGACTTTGCATATCATTTGAAAGTGGCAAAGCATTGTCATTAGAAGGTTGATTACTTTGCCATTTGTTCTCCAAATTGTTGAGTATGGCAATCATTTGATCAAACTTTGCATCTAACATATGATTATGTTATCCAAACTTTTCAAAACAGGTAATCATTTGTCTAAACCTTGATATGTCATATGATTTAGTTGGATGATGCCTTCATTCATGTTGTCAATCCTTTATAAGAGTTATTGATACTCATTTGAATCATGTGATACATTAGCCTCAACCATACATTTCAAAACTTGAGGGTCCCTTGGCCAATGTGTCTCTTCATTTGTATTGCTATTTTCTATTTTCCCCTTGGTTTGTTGCCCTCATGGATGAATTAATATATGCATGATAGTTAGCCAAATCCTCATTCATATTCTCAAGCACTTATTATTTCTTATTCTTTCTTGCCATTGAAATAGGTGTAGTACTAAATGACTACTTGTTAGTAAATGGTTTGAGCTATACCCTCTAATCCCTTTGGTTATTGGCTCTAAACAAAGCTTATAATGTAGGGATGAGGAAGATTTATTGACATAACAAGTAGGGTCACCTCTCTTTTGTCTTGCTATCTCATCTAGCTTCAACCCTTTTCCTAGTTTGATATGTATACATGTTAGGACCAAAAATGGGATCGACATTGGTGCTAGGGATTTAGTCGGGCCTCCTATACTCACCTAAACAACCCCACGGCCTTGTAGCTAGGAGTGTAGGGAACCTATGAGCTGATTTATCAAAAGGATGTGTTTATAGATACAATCTCTAGATTGTAGTTCAAGGTGATGCGCTTCATGACTCCAAGTAGGAGGACTACCCAAACATATCGATGGCTAGCACCTCGTAATACAAAAAAGGGGAGCACCCCCCAACTTATCATTGTGGCCCCACTACGACTCTTCTTCTATACCCCAAGGATTAACCCTAGGATATGCTACCTCAACATATAACACATACACACAAAGCCCACTCTTCACAATATTCGTTCCAAGAGATAGTATATTCCTCGTCAAATCAATCCCCAAGGAAACGATTAATTGAACCTACAGCATAGGGGACCTCACACTCATCGTGGGTCAATAGTTTGAAATCAAGTGCTATGCATCCAAGAGATAGTTCTCTTTATACTATGTCAATGCAATGCAATGCAAAGTGGATGTAAGAAAGTCTAATCTAACAATGAAAATGAATAGGAAATCAATATATTCTAAGCTACACATAACAAGAAATGTACCAAATTGAGAAACAAGCATGGCCATGCCATGGAACATCTTCTATTACCATATCACAATGTAGCCATGAGCTGCAAATCTAGTACAAGAAGTTGAAAAGACCAGAAGGGAAAAATTGTGTTAGTGCCAAAGAATGATGCTACATTAGCACTTCTTAACTTTTTATACTAATTCCTAAAGTCCTCTATTCTCTTGGCTCAAGTATTTACAAAGTTTATACTTGGAATAGGCTTCAACTCTCATGTTGATAATTTGCTTCATTACAAATCATCCCCTCCTAGAGATGTTTTGTTCTCAAAACTGAAGATAATGAGGTAATAGGCAAGTTGTTAATGAAGAAAATTATGTCTATGAAGATCCATAATCATGTGGAAGCACTTTGTGTGAAGAAACATCGCAATGAACCTGAAATAGTGAATTGACTACTTGCTGTCCAAACAGGGTTGCATCAGTAGAACTGCCATAACTTTTGATTGGAGTGTCCAAATTCAGTGTTTGAAGTCTAGAGATGAAATCCACAACTTGAGGCATCATCCGATACCATCAAGACCACTTTTTGATGTCACTAAGGCAATTTAATTAATAACAATATTTTAAAATAGAAAACTGTCCCTGCACAGACTATCATCATTCATCTTGCAATAGCCATGGAAAAGCGTCCAAATAAGAAGAGGGTTGCCAAGTGGACTCTTCCATAGGTAGCCCCTTCTATTTGATGAAAAATTCAGTGAGAGGTTGGTTCCTAAGAACCTTTTCACACTTCCCAATAATCTTCTCAGGTTCATAGACAATCAATCCATCTTCATCAAGTGGTGGAAGCTCTTCAATGACTTGTACATCCTACCCAATATGCTTCTTCAATTGTGATACATGAAAAACATCATGTATGCGAGTAGTTGAAGGAAATTGGAGCTTATATGCAAGCTCTCTAATCTTTTCCAACACCAAATATGGGCCATAAAATCTGTGAGCCAACTTGTTATTTACACCCTTAAGGGATGCATAATGAGTCTTGGTCACCTTCAAGAAGACCCAATCTACAATATCAAATTCCATGACATGCCTCCTCCTATCATTAGCATAGGACTTCATGGCATCTTGTGCCTTTTGTATGTTTTCTTTACATTGCTTCATAAGCATCTCCATTCTTTTTAACTCGTCCTTCGCTTGTGGATTCACATCTTCATGAAACATGGCTGAAGGAATTTGAGCCTTGTGTCCATAGAGTGCTTCAAAAGGAACCATCCAATGCTCATATGATATGTATTGTTGTAGCAAAATTTAGCAAGGTGTAGTCAATCATCCCAAGATGATTGCGTGCCATGAAAATAATGTCTTAAGTATACTTCCACCCATCAGTTAACCCTTTTGGTTTGACCATCGGTTTGAAGGTGGTAAGTAGTACTTGGGGTAAGAGTAGTGCCCATGGAAGTAAACAAACCCTTTCAAAAAATTTGCATGAATCTAGTGTCTCTATCCGACACTATCCTCAAAGGCATACCATGTAGCTTGAACACTCCTTCCATGAATTGATCGGCTACTTTCTTTGCTAAAAATTGTGTATTGATTGGAATAAAATGGGCTGATTTGGTAAGTTTCTCCACCACAAGAAAAACTCTATTCTAATCGTGCCTTGTGGTAGGGAGGCCCATAATGAAGTCCATTGAAACGTCAGTCCATTTTCCTTGTGGGATAGGCAAGGGCTGAAGTAGACTGGCTGGTAATAAAGACAAATCTTTATTTTTTTAACATTCCAAACAATGAGACATACTCCTTTACATCTTGCCATAGACCTTTCCAATAGAAAATCTTGTGCACTTTGTCAAAAGTCTTAAAGAGACCAAGATGACCAGCCAAGGGCGAAGAATGCATTTCTTGAAGGACTTTCAGCCTAAAGTTGCTTTGAGAGATCAAGTAGATAGTGTGTCTGCCACTACATTGTCTTTTCCACCCATGTATGCTATCTCAAAATCATATGATTGAAGAGTTGCCAACCACCTTCTTTGCTTAGGAGACAAGTTGGGCTATGAGAGGAAGTACTTCAACACCCTATGGTCACTTTTCACTTTAAAGTGACTTCCATAGAGGTAATGATGCCATTTTTTGACTGCATGTAGTATAGCTAGCATCTCTTGCTCATATACATGCATTTGCCTCTCTTTTTCATCAAATTTTCTACTCTCATATGCAATGACACCATGTTCTTGGGCTAAAACAGCCCCCAATCCTCTCCCACTAGCATCTGCATAGATCAAAAAGACCTTAGAAAAGTTGGGAGGACAAACCAATATAGGTGCTAAAGTGAGGAGTTTCTTCAGCTCATTGAAACTTTTTTCGGCTATTTCATCCCAAAAGAAAGCTTCTTTCTTTAACCTATCGATCAATGGTGCAGCCACATGAGCATAACTCTTGATATATTTTGTAGGTCAACCTTGCTGCCATTTTCTCCAACAAGATGTCCCAAGGATTCTACTTCTTTGGCCATGAATGTACATTTGGTTGCTTTAGAAAAAAACTTGTGACTCCTCAATATGTCAAAAACTTCTCTGACATGCTGTAAATGCTCTTCTTTGTCCTTGCTATATATCAATATATCATCAAAGAACACCAAAACTGTCTTGAATAAAAGTGACTGAAGTATTTTGTTCATTAAAGCTTGGAATGCGATTGAAGCATTTGAAAGACCAAAGGGCATAACCATGAAATGATACAATCCCGTCTTGGTTCTAAATGCAGTCTTGTATTCATCCCCCTCCTTCATGCGTATTTGGTGGTATCCCGATCGCAAATCAAACTTTGAAAAGACCTTAGCATCCTTCAATTCGTCCAAGAGATCATTAATCCTTGGTATTGGATACCTATTTTTGATAGAGACCTTGTTTAAGTTTCGATAATCTATGCATATGTGGAATGAACCATCCTTCTTCTTAACTAAGAGAACATGAGAAGCAAAGGGAGATTGACTTGGTTGTATAAGACCCATTTCAAGTAGCTCCTTTACTTGGCGCTCAACTTCTTTTCTTTTCACTTTTGAAAGGCGATATGGAAGCTTATTGATAGGCTTGGTATTTGGAAGCAAGTCGATGGGGTGATCCACTTCACGCTTTGGAGGAAGAGAGGAAGGTGGCTAAAATAAATCATCATACTCTTCCAACAATTTACAAAGATAAGGATCCATATCTTTTGAAGGAGTAGAGGGTTGATCCTCATTAATCTTTGACAAGAGAAGGGCAAACATACATGCCTTTGCATTGATCTCTCTCTTAATCTTCTTGGGGCTGATCACCTCTAGCTTCTTCTTCTCAATCCCTTGAAGAGTAACTTGCTGTCCATGCCATTGAAATTCCATTTGCAGCCTATTCAAATCCATGGTAAACCTGCCAATACTTTTCAGCCAATATTGTAGCCAAGTATAATATCAATGGGGCCCATCTCCAAGGCAATAAGACTCATTGAAGTGGTACAAGATGACGATAAAGTGATGGGAACATTAGAATAAATTTGATTACTATTCTCATAAGCTCCATTTGCCACTTGAATTCTTAGTGATGAAGTCATTTCTTGAGTGTACAACTTTAGCCCATCAAGAGGCCGTGTATTAACAAAGCTATGTGTACTCCTAGTGTCGATAAGAATATGAGTAGTTATTCCATTAATGTAGCCTTTAAGGCGTAATGTATTGTCCCCTTTGGAACGATTCCATGCATCACGGGAGATAGAACAAATCTTCAATGAATCCAAATTTGTCCAAGGATCATCCATGTAGTAACCACTCGAGTCAAATGGAAAACCATCCATAGGGTCATAAAGTTCTTCATGGCAATCGTCATTATGGTCACGTGTCTCCTCAAAAGGAGGTAAGCACTCAAGCTAAGATAGATTGCTTTCATGTGTCTCCTCAAAAGGAGGTAAGCACTCAAGTTGAGATAGATTGCTTTCATTTGCCTCAACATCCAATTCCTCTTTGAAGATCATGCTCACTTTGACATTCTTGGCTTTGAATTTTATCTTGTGGTCAGGAGACCATTTCTCCCCACATTTGAAGCATAGACCTTTCGCATATAAGTCCTTCATCTTGTCATTAGACACATGCTTTCCTTGCACCATAGGAGTTGAGTTTTTGCCACCTATTTCAGTCCTCTTTCCATTTGATTTATTTTCAACATTAAGTCTAAAATTACTCCCCTGTTTCGATCCATAAATAGAAGGAAATGTAGGAATCTTGATGTAGGTATTTGTTAGCTTCCCTCCTTACTAAAATTCAATCTTTGTTTGCGCATAATTTGCAGCTGTTCTAGTAGAGTGGTTTGGCTAAAAATGCTGCCCCGTTCTTTGCTGAAAAATATTGTATTTTTGACCATACCTTTCAGCCAATTGTATGGCAGCTTGCAAAGAGGATGGTTTCATAGCTCCTACTTCCAAAGATAGAGAAGATTCAAGCCCAAATATATACTTATTCAGCTTGGCATTGTTGGATACTCCATCTACATACATGGAGAGGTTAAGGAATTGTATCTCTAACTGATAATCCCCTTTTCTTAAGAGCATACCATTTCTTCTCTAACTTTTCTTTTTCAATAGGAGACATGAAAAATTCAATCATTGCCCTTTTTAATGTATCCCATGTCAAGAATTCATTACCAATCCTTGACATGTATCACCACCAACTGTGTGCATATCCCTCTAAATGTAGGGCTATAAATTTTATCTTGTTATTCTCTGGTCTAGGATACAAAGAGAAATACATCTCAAGATTCTCAAACCATTCTTCTAATTCGGTAGGGGATGGATTTTCACCCTTGAAATTAGAAATGGTTATTTTCTCCTTGTATTCCTGCTCATATTGATGAGATTGGCCATTATTGTGTTACTGTCCATCAAAGTTTGGACCAAAAGAAATTTTCCTTTGAACATTGTTACTCCATGTTCCATGAACATATGATTGTTGCTGTCCATGAATATTTACAAACCCATTTGGCTGATTGAATTGTCCTTGTGGCAGAAAGAACGAGTTGCCAACAACATGAGGCTATCCATAGACTTGATGTGACATGTCCATACATTGGAGAGTGTATATTTGTTGTGGCATTCATTGGTGGTTGCTATCCACTCATTTGATGAGGCCAAAACTGATTTGAATAAGGGCCTTGTTTAGAGGGCTGATTATTTACATGATTATTGTTGACTTGATGTTGCTGTCCAAAAGAATTTGGAGCTGAATTTACATGACCACGTCCATAATAATGGTGTTGCCCACCATGAGAATTATTACCTCTACTTGCTTGACCATGATAAGACCTTTTTTCTTCAGCTTTCTCTTCATGTGTAGATTTTGGAATAGTAGATGGTTGTCCATAAAAGATTTGTAAAAAGGATGGCATCCATGTGTGTCATGATTAAGCCTTGAGTTAGCATGAGTCTTATCTTGTAAATCCTATCCATGAGGGCTAGTGTAGATCTTGGGTTGATTTAGGGGCTGAAATTGAGACTGAAAATGAGTGGGATGAGCTCTTGATGGCTCTCCAACTTCATAATGTCCAACAACCTTGGGAGTTGTGGTATTTGGCTACTCTTCAACAATGGGAGGACTCGGAGAATTTGGAATTGTTGTGGGTAATATCCTCTCACTCAAAAGAGCCACAAGCTTGTCAATGCCCGATTTCATGTCCTTTATGTCATTGGAGAGTTGTTGAAAAGTGTTGGAATCAGTAGAGAGACATGAGTAGTGCCAACCCTATTCACTTGATTGTTTATTGTAGCATGTGTTGAACTAATCTCTAGCCCCTCATTATCATGGTTCTCATGGTAAATAGCCTCTTGTGAAGCTTCACGTTCTTTATCCAACTGATAGTCCCTTAATTCTTTCAATAATGGTGTCCATAATGGGTTCCTTTCTTTTATTTTTAGCCATAGGTGACGTCCTTTCTTGGATGTACAACAGAAGAAAAACTCATATATCTTGAGCTATAGTGATCCAAATGACTAACTTTTTGGCATTGTAAAGCTTAGGATGTCTCCTTTCAGATGAGCTACCAAGTATTGAAAATGATTGAGTACAAAAAATTCTGTAAGCAATTTACTGTAGCTGTCTAAAATTTCTTGCAACGTGTGAATGCTTTGTTTTTGTCATTTAATGACTTGCACCATCAATTTTATGCATGTACTAACTATGTAGACTTGCAAAGGAACTCCATACAACTGCAAAACTGAGAATAGCCTCCTATTCCAACTCTTTAATGCTGACCCAAAGTACAAATGCCACAAGTAACATTCATCTTGCTTAGCTTTGTCGTCCCAATTTGCCAATTCCATTGCATTATGTTTTCATACATTTGCCTTATTCAATGGTTGCCAAGCATTAGCCATTACATCATGTAACCATTGCCAATTACATAATGCTGTAGGCCGAATTCTTGTGCATTTGAAGTGGTACATGTACCCAAACTTTAAATGTATGGGATTCGAGACTTGAGGGGTGTGCAAATTTCCATTTCAAGCTAGGTTGTGCTCCCCCTTAGGGTCATTGTCTCAGTAGGGGAGGGTCACCTCTCTTTTGTCCTACCAACTCATGCTGCATCCACTTTTCCTCGTGGGTATAGACATGGCAGATCAATTCTAGGCTAATAAGACATCATGAAATGCATGTATTGAAAGGAATTTGATTGCCATTTCATGATATGTAAGAACTTGGATGGAATTGGGTTGAGAATTGAAATGGGGATAGGTAAGGAATACCTGCAAAAGTGACTCACTACTTTACAATTTTTATTTCACTTACCATTGGCAAAATTTTCATTCATGGCAATGAAACAAGAGGCAAATAGTTCAAAGTCAGGGTTAGGGAAAAATGGATGAGAATTAGAGGCATTGAGAGTGATTATTTCAGTGAGAATGAAAGTGATCAAATAGTGATTAATCACTAAGGTAGCTCTATGGATTATTTATGAAATGCATTTGAGAAAATGATTGCAATTCTTCATCATTTTAATTCCTCTTCCATCAATTGGATTCAAAAGGGAGAGATTAAAGATGATTGAAAGTACCTCCTATGCTTGTATGTGAAGAGTGTAGTTGACATAGATACCTCTCACAAAGATGACTTGTCTTCTTCAAATGATCCAAGAAAGTCCCAATTTAAGCATGCTTCAAGATGAAATAAGCTTTCGGCTTCATACTCTTCTCCTATGAACTCCATTGTTGCTCCAATGCTTCAAGTATGGTTGATGAATGTAAATTCTTCTTCCATTTGATGTAGAGCTCGAAAGATGATAATGAATAACTCCAATGTAGATTGTCGACTCCAAAGTTGAGAAGAGAACCAAATATTTCAGTGACATTGAAGATGCATGTTGCCCAAAGCTTCCATAGACCAATGTATGCCAAAGATTCTTCAATGTTGCTTCAATGTTGACAATAGATTGAAGCCACATGTATAAGCAAGCTCCAGGAGTGATTTGCCACAAAAACCCCCTTCATTTGCTTCAAGAAATCTGAAATTCTTTGTTGCTATCCAAAAGTGTCAAGTATAGGGTTTCATGGGAGAGAGAAGAGTCTAAGAATAGAAGATATCTTACCCAAGCTTGAAGAAGGCCAGTTGCCAGAGAGATTGGAAGTCTTAAGTATGGATTACTTGAGCAATAGAGCTCATTTTTTTGAAGATATGGTACTTCACAGGTAGCTCAAGAGGTCAAGAACAAGGTTATGGAGTCCATTGGCATGATAGGGATCATGAGAAGAAGATTTGATTAGCCTTTGGCCATGGATTATTGAGGCTAGCTTGAAAGGAAAGGGAAGAAACCCCTATTCTTGAAAAGTAACTCAAGTTTAATCCATACTAAGTCATGTAACCTTCATTTTGTCCAACTTACCCCAATTTTTGGTCCATAACTTGGTCACGAGTTGCCAAATTGGTTTGAGCCCACCATTTTCCACAGGGTAATGCCTCGGGGGGTTCACTATATATATATATATATTCTCCATATAACCTGCGTTCATGGCCTATTTATAAATATCCTAATCTGTGAATTTTTCTTGAAAAAAACACAACCCTTTTCTATTCAATCTGTAAGTAACCCCTTTATATGACACCCTTTTGTATGTAAAAAATGTATAAAAATGGTGTTTTAAAAACCCCTTATTTTGAGCTCACGTTATATATACATACATTCATGAGTGAACCCCTCGAGGGTAATGCCAAGAATCACCATCTTTGTCACTGTTTGTAATAGACCTTCAAATATAACCTTGGTTATGAAGAAACTAAGTCCTGTAACTCAGATCTAACTGCAGTTTCCACTCCCTAGTAGTTTGTGAAACTGGATCAAGTACAAGAAAATGACTCCTGACAAGGATCTAAACTAATGCTCTGATACCAATGTAAGAAAGTATAATCTAACAATGAAAATGAATAGGAAATTAATATATTCTAAGCTACACATAACAAGAAATATACCAAACTGAGAAACAAGCATGTGCATGCCATGGAACATCTTCTATTACCATAGTACAATGTAGCCATGAGCTTCAAATCAAGTATAAGAAGTTGAAAAGACCAGAAGGGAAAAATTGTGTTAGTGCCAAAGAATGATGCTACATTAGCACTTCTTGCCTTTTTATACTAATTCCTAAAGTCCTCTTTTCTATTGGCTGAAGTATTTACAAAGTTTATACTTGGAATAGGCTTCAACTCTCATGTTGATAATTTGCTTCATTACAATGAATGACTTTGAGTGCACAAATATTTTACTGAAATGAAATCATCATTTTTGTGAATGTACTCAATCAATCTTTCCATGAGTTTCCTCCACTAATGGCTTTGTTGCGATGATAAGGCAATGTTGGACTACTTGGTGCCACTGTACATCTTAATACTCAAAACAAGACTGTACCTATATGAAAAGTGTAGCAAATAAATCAGATTTTGAACCATATTCAACACATAAAACCCGCTCTCTCCCTACAGTTTAGGGTTTTGCTTGCGATGGGTAGATTTAGAGATATTTCCATATATGTTACTACATAATAATAAAAGCAATAAACACAAGTTCTACATTTTATGCTTCACAGCCCTCAAACACATCATGACCAAGCTTTAAAGAAATTTTCATCACATATGAACATGATTTACACCATGAAATATAAAAAAGAATCCAAATTTTCATTAAAAAAGAGACTTATCACCATTTTTTGTGTTTTGGGTCTCAAGAATTGATTTTATGGGTAGTGATTGGACCCCCATCGGTCTCGAATAGTGCTAGTCATCACTCCTCAGCATCAGCATTGTCCCATATCAATCTGGTTCAAGTCGGACAATCGATCTCCATCCCGACCTTCTCACAAGAAATCCCACATGAACTGCCCATTGGAGGAGAGAGAAAGACTCATTTTTCATCTCTTTGATCAAATCGTCAAACATGGAGCTGAGACTGGCAATTGGAGGAAAAAAATTTGAGGAAGAAGTTGGTCCTTTGTTCTTAGGGCTTTGGCAACTCCAGTTTTCGACGTCCAAATTGTGATCTGAAAATTTTTGCCTAACCATCCTCGGAGTCATGCACTGCTTGGAGCTTGTTCCACTTCATTGCAGCACCTAAAAAAAGTACTAAAAATTCAAGATTGCTGCGAGGTCCATCTTCAAAAGTTTTTTTAAATCCTGCCTTCCATGATTGCTTCAAATTGTCAGATTTGCATTTGCCACTTTCAGCAAGCTTCGATTTCCCCCTCAAATTGACAAAATTTTGCACATTTTTGGCATTTCTTAGCCTTAAAATCCTACTAGCAGTGCTAGTGTTCTAAAAATTAGGAATGTTATACATGGTTGAAATAAAAGCTTTGGGCATTCAATGATATGAATGAATTTGAAAGCTCAACAAAGATCAAAGAGGGCTGAGAAAGGTTTACCTTTAGTAATTTGTGACTCGTTGAATTACTAAACTCACCTTTTACAATTTCTTGGGTTTATCAATGTATACGATCAACAAGAGATTAAAATTTAGAGGGTTAACCCATACATAAGGAAGAAATCATTCAAAATTTCAAATGCCAAAGTACTTGCATTCATGTATCAATAATCACGGGAAGTATTGATGGAAGAAAACAACCAATGGGCTGAATCATCAATGTCATAGTGATTGAAATTCAATCTTCAATGATTGGGAATCAAAATTCAATCAATCAATGTTGAAAACTACAATTAAGCAACAATGAAGGTGTACTCAGCAATTGGCCATGTTTCAACAAACGAAAAGGAGAGATTAGAAAAGAGTAGATGATGTGCCTTTTTCAATGATTAATGAAGAAGAATGATGAGATTAACCAAATTTCATCATAATAGTTGATGGGAAATCCACATGAACCCTCCAAATAGCTATGCGAGTACCATTCTTGAACAAATGCCTTTAATAATGGCTGAAGAGAAGTCCATACTCTATGATAATACTCCAATCCTTGATAAGAATCAAGAATTCAGGAAGATTCAAGAAATTATTGACTATTCAAACATCCAAGAAGAGGAAATTGTCATAATTCTTGATAGCTTGCTTCAATGTTGATCAATACTTCATAGCGTGGCCTTCCTCTTACGTCTCTTGAGTAATATACTTCATAATCCCCATGATTTGAACCTATATTGACAAAAAATTTAAAGAAATTGATGAATTTCCTATTTTTTCCAAATTGAAAAGACAAGAGTACTCCAAATCTTGCAAGATGCTTGAATTTTTCATCATTGATGCATGCTTAAGATTAAGAAAGGTATTTAGAAAGAGATTGAATAGAAACCCCTTGAAAATTAATAAGAGTCAAGTAAAAGTTGCTTTATGTCCAGAGACTCGATAGCTAGGGTTTGAATAAAGTTTAAGAGTAAAGAATGACTCAATGTCGGATGACTGAGGTATAAGAAAGCTTCCTAGAGCTCAATGGGGTAGAAGCCCCATGAAATCTTGAAGAAATTGAAGAGAAATCACTATTGTCTTGAGATCTGTAACGTGCCCACTCATATCTTCAGGACACGTCTTGGCAGTCCATCAGAAAGGATGTCTAGAAAGCTATGCCCGGCACTCCCATGGAATGTTATGGGGTTTGCGATCTAGGGCTTTCCATGTCTGCCACGTAGCGGAAGTATTTCGGCCGTTCCCACTTAGGACCGACCTGAATTAGGGTTTTTCTTATTGGTCATTTCCTAACGGCAACTAGCATCGAACCCAAGCGAACTACTTTACGTAGAAACGCTAGGTCCGAATTGGATTCACGCTGCACTTGGTTCAAGGAGAATGGGAAACGAGAGGGATGCCAAGCTCAACCTCTCTGCCATAAGGCATAGTCCTATTCCGTTCCCCTAAAACATCGTAAATCGGGATTAATTATAACTTTAGGTCAACGCTTTTGTTGTTCATATTCTTTGACGATCTTTTGGCTGTCCATCATGATTTGAGAAAAGTTCCCGACCAACCGGGACCACCCATCCGTAGGATAGACCTATGGCCCATCCACCGCACTTTCCTCAGGTTGTTTTAGTTATTTAATTACCTAACACATTTAGTTGGACATGTATCAATCAGCTTTCTTAATTAACCTGTTAGGCACTGGTTCCTTCACATAATCATATCACTTGACATAGGAAAACAATGTCAAACAAGTTCCTTGTTAACAGATTATCATATTTATCTTTGAAATACATAAAGTCCAACCCGTAGGCTTATCCACAATCTGCTCGAAGGCTATCCAGCAATCCACAGGGATTACTAATCCAAGATTCCGCCCGTAGACTAGTATGCCGGCCTCGAGATCCAATCCCGAGTCACGTTAGCCTCTTGTGCAGGGCCCCGAAGGCGAGGGATTTATGGACAGAGCTCCCCCTGGCACCCAAGCGTCCTCCTGCTCCAAGTAGCGCTTAACGGAGAGACCTCTCACGGCGGGTTCAGTCCACCTTCCCGACGCGGTTAACAACCCCCTTGGTTAGGGTCAGGCAGGCAGTTGAGGGTAACTGAAGCTGCCTCTTCCTTCAGGCCTTCAACCTGAAGCATTAGATATCAATTTATCCTTTAATTCATTGATCAAACAAAGCAAAAACAGTGCTCTTAAATCTGTAACAAGCACAATCATTCCCATTGGTGGTTATTGTTGGCCAACTGCTAAGGAGTGAATTCTTCTTTTTGAATGCATTCTGCACTCGATCCGAGATGACTTGCGACTTGGCAAGATCCCCTATATTCTGGGTTAGGGCCATACCCTATTAACCCAACGTGGTCAATACCTTAAGTTCATATGTTATTCCAATTTATTGGTTTGTCCTTTGCTCCAAGCAATTATCTTTATCCCAGAAAGATACTATATTAGGACGATTATTCATCCTCTTGCAAGATAACTTGCGTAAGAATTTGCCAACCTCATTCCGAGAATTGGCCATTCCCTTGTGATCCAATCACAAGAATCATACGACTCTGCACTTGTTGCACAAGTGTCACATCGAACTATGGGACTATTCTACCCATCAAATGGAGTCATGAAACAATCTGTTCCTGATTACATTAGGCTGACGTTGTCAGTCCTAGGGTTCCAAGTTCCATCCTTTTAGCGAAAGATTCTTAGGGACAAACCCTAGATCACTTCTCAAGTATGTTCCGCTGTCCCTACATTCGGTGAATGTGGGCAAGTATTTAGGGTATAGGAGTTTTAGTTTTAGCAATACGTGCAATTAGGTCACGTATTAAATCTTGGTGAGTTCTTTGGAATTGAATTAACTCTTTCTAAAACGAGTACTCCGCGGGTTTAGGTGTTTAGGTTTATGCCCATTTGTTTAATTCTTGATGATAATTACGCTATCATTTCCATAACACATGACTCATTGTCTACGCGTAATTTGATTTTCAACCCTAACTTATTGATTTAAGATCAAGCATAGGTTAGGTTATAACCTAATTCCAATTAATCATCCTATAACTTGCGAACAAGATTCATGCTAAACAAGCAACCTTTTACTAATAATTATGTAGTTGAAAAACAATAATTGATCAATATATGCAACTTAGGAATCATTTCATGCCTTGCACTTTCCTATGGATTCTTAGCACTTCCCATGATGACTCATTGCGAAGAAGATATGGCCTAATAATGCGACATGATTTTATACTTCCATGCTTAAACGGAGTGCATTATCTTAATTCTGTTTTGTAAATTTGGACAATAATCTAAGTTCAGTTCATTGAAAGCACAAAAACTACTTGCTAGGAACACATATCAATCTTCTGCTCACTTTATTTTGTTCATTTTATTAGAAATACCAATGACTGAATTCCTCCGTCGCGAGTTAATTTTTTTTAAAGCATTAAGACAAAAAATGCATCCTATTTCCAAAAAACATATATGCCCAATTGAATTATAACGACGTAAAATAAAATTTGGAAGAAAAACCTAGGCTTGTGGTGAGATGTCCACGCGGATGCTAGGAGACGATCCTCCTGCGGCTGTGCCTTGGGTTTTCTTGTTGAGATATCGAGCTCCACTCGTGATACGCCAGGGTGACCGTTGTGTATTTATGTCACCGACTTGTCAGTTGCAGATGCGGTTGGTACACCGCCCCTGAATAATAGCTACATGATAGCTATCCTTATCTACTCTAGTTCGTGGCTCAGTTAGTATGCCACCTTAGTTAGTTGAGTTTGGTTTGAGACCCATATCTAGGGTTCTTCTATTTCTTTGTACTTGAGTTCTTTTGGCTTACACAACTAAGAAGAGGAAAACTGTTTTCAGCCTCCACCCTTGTGTGTATTCCCCCATTGTGCAAGCAAGAAAGCTTCAAGTGAGACTCCTTCCTTCTCTCCCACAATCTTGACATTTCTTAGGAGGCATCGCGAATGCAACCTTTCCGTCATGGATGCAGCTTTGCAAATTTCCTTTTTGAAATACCACCATCCTTTATGAGTCTTCTGTTCTTTCCTTTCGTAGAAGCTCTTTGAAGGGATACTTGTGGAGGAGGGAAGAAACCACGGAAAGGATTCAAAACCGGGAAGGGGGTGTTTCAAAATCCTCTGCGAATAAGGCCCATTAAAGCCATGGGAAAGGCTTAATGGCCTTTTAAAGACTCATAAGAAAGGGGAATAAAAGGTGTAGAAATCCTTATGAGGGCTTTTTTATGGGGAAAGAAGGTGTCAAAAGACCCTTAACACCCTCTTTTCTTTTTGTACGGGGGTAAAATAAAAGGGTATAAGAGGGTCCTTAGGGAGTCCTTAGGAGGGAATTATTGCTAGGGTAGAACAAAAACTTAAGGGTCCATATGAGGGTCCCTCATGGCAAAAGTCGGGGGGGGGGGGGGGGGGGGGGGGGAAGGGCCTAAGGAAGCCCTTAGGAGGAAATTTTTTGAGGGGGTGGGAGGAAGGCTTAAGGGGCGTGTGAAGGACCTTTTTAAGTAAGGCTTTCTTTTGGGGGGAAAAGGGGGCTTATAGAGCCCATATGAGGGGGGGATTTTGGAGGCCCAAGGGGGGAAAAAACACTAAAATCCAAGGAGAAAGGGGGTGATAAATAAGTCACTTGGGAAGGGGGCTTATGAAAGCCCCCTTAGAAGCTTCTAAGAGAAGCTTCCAAGGAGCTTCATTACATGGCAGCAGCTTCGATTGAAGGTGGCTAGATGACACAGACGGTGGCGATCAGCGCCTCCACTTCCTGCTCACGGCAGCCACCTCACGCTCTATAGGAGTGGAGATAGCCATTCTCAGGTTTTTTTTTTCTCCTCATGCTCAACGGCGATTCATGGTCCACGGCAGAACAGACTGACGTCTTCAATCTCTCTCTCCCTCACGAGTTTTTACCCAGCGTCCCGGCTCCTCCTTTTTTCATGCTCCCCCATAGCTGCTGGTTTTTATAGGGAGAGGGAGAGGTTCCTCCCTCCCCTACGCGGCAGTGGCATGGCAATTTCTCACCTGCGAGCTCCATCGAGGAGCTTTAGTCATTCCTTCTATTTCCCTCCCCCTCCAGCACGACAGCCGGCTGGGGGGGGATAAGGGAAAATAAAAAAAAAGATTTTTGCCATTATCTAATTTGAAAAAAAATAGTATCCCTATGATTATCCTTATGACTCCTTTCCAAGAGGGAATTCATATGCGAAATGGGTATTTCTACTACGGAGTTGTTACAAGATCTCAGTAAGGAGGAGAAAGTTTCAACCTAACTGATCTTTAATCCTTGAAGACATGGCTTCAACTTGTTGAGGAATCACTAGAGTGTGCTAGAAACACCATTTAATGCTTTAGAGAAATGGTTTAAGTTGGAGATGACTACTTGTAAGCTACTAGTGATTTTTAGTGCGAAATGCATTGATTCTTCATGCTGCTCCACATGGCTCAGTCTACTCCAATGCTAATCATAATGGTTCTCTCTTGGCTCCTAAAGATGAGAGGGATGAGGTTGTGCCATCAAAGAAGGAAGATCAGATTAGTGAAAGGTGATTAGGTCCAAGAAATCAGCCATGGAAGCTTGAAACAAGTTGAGAGAAGAAAGAGAAACCCTTGTTTTCTTACATGTCCTTATTCAACATGAGTGTTATGCACCATACTATTATTCTTAGTTGTATAGTTTCCAAGGTCTTACTTTCTACAATCTCCTCTATGTGTACTACTATTCAAGGAAAAAGTTATATGATATACAAACTATGTTTGCATGTATATAACACCAAATTATGATGTTGTTAAAAATGTGCTACTAAGGAAAATATGGAATATAGATGGGCCTAAATAAGGCTTAAGCTTGGATTGGTCCCTATTCTCTGGCCATCCTTGCATGCCTTTTGTTTCCCACCCCCTAATTCTTATACTCTACCTTACTTTTTGTTGGAGACCACCAAAAAGTGTTACATAGCTCTGTTGTGTGCTCCACTACTTTTCTTATAGTGCCACATGAGTAGAGAAAAATTTTGACTTTTCTCCCTATCCAAAACAAGGTCTCTTACTCCAAAAAGCTACTTATTATTATTTTATGTTGAAATTTTCAATTTTCATACTATCTTAACTAACAAGATCTCCAAAGGAGATGTAAAGTAGTGGTGATAATATAAATTAACTTTTCATTGCATAAATGCTTGCATTAAAACTAGGAATTCTTTGGTTCTTCAAAGTTCTTGATTTCTTTGTTGTTTCTTCTCAATGAAACCACTTGTTGACATAACCAACCACACCAAAAAAGTTGACTTGCATGTCCATGCTAAAGAGGGGTATACTATGACAAAGACTTTATACATTAGATGTTTCCTAGATGCCACTTTAGATGTATAATATTGTGCACAAGAAAACAATAACATTGACTTGTGGGTTGTGTAGATAATCCTTTCAATAAGCTTAATGCCCCTTTTCATTCTCTTAAGGACTTCTTGGTTATTGCAAATGTCTATATGACAATTTCCTTAGCTATCAACATTATCAAGGAATGTTGTTTAATATGTATCAAACATTATTAAATTCACATAGTTCCTTGAATGCATGCCACCAAGATGAGTTAAATAAATGCAAAGCTAGTTTGCAACACAATGATGATGTGATAGGATGAGAATGCATCCTTGAAAGGAAGCTTTTAAAAACTAGAGTAAGACAAGAATTTTGAGGAGGAGAAGTTCAAAAGTCAAAAAGCACACTCCCTTGAATTACAAAAAGAGAGAACACCAACTAGATTCAATGGTGACATTATCAATAGATGATGGAGCTCAAAAGAGACATGCAAAGCTTTGAGGTTAAACATTTTAAGCAGTTTTCAACCTATCTTGGTTTATCATGTGTATCTCACTTACTAGTTGTTGGATGAGTTTACACTTGATGATGTTCGTCAAAAAGGCATGTGTCAATAGTTGGAACTTTTGATAGCATTCTCAAAGTGCATAGATCTTCTTCATATTTTGAGAGATCCTTGACACGTTGCACTATGCCTTGTTGGATTGAATGAAGCTCTTATAGATTTTAAATGTTTGCAAGTGACTAAGGTCCAAATTGCATGCAATATTGCTTAGTTGACAAGTCTATGTGATAATATATAGTATGCTAGTGGATCTACTTGTGGTAACTCAAGCCTTTAGAGCCATTCTTGCAAGTACACATGGGCTCATTTGGGTGTGACTGAAGTTATTGTGTAGGGTGGGTGGGCAAGATGAGGCTTCCTAGGTATGTCACACATTTGAGGAGCCAATGAGTCAAATGGTAGTTGTGTCATGTAGTGGATGCCAAGGTGACAGGTTTGTCAAGAAAACTTGAGTGGTCCTGTGTTTGATGCACCCTAAATTAAGAAGTTGGGGAGGGGCTAGGAGATTAGAGAGAGAGCTACTTGATTAGGTCATTGGGTTCTCTCTATATTGAGGAAATTGCACCCTCAAGGGGATCATTAGCTTATCATGGACTCAACATCATTTTTTGTTATGAGAAATGGGGCCATAGTAAAATTTTCATTAATCAACTTCAAACTTGTTGGCAACTAAGCATTTATAATGTACTTTCCAAGAGCTTTCTATTGATAGATATGATAAGATTTGGATATGAGGAGTGAAAGATGTAGACAAAGTAGCTCAACTCAAAAAGTATCATAATAATCAATTTTTATTCTAAGGTTAGAATATCAAGGGAAACTTGAGTATATAAACTTATAAATTTAGGCCTTGAAAACTTAGATTGTATGCCATGACAATTCCCCAACGATATATCATATGATAAGGCTTCCATGTACAACTTATAAGGCTCACCATGCCCCATTTTTCCAAGGAGCTAATGACATGGCAATTCTTAGAGGGCCTAAGATTGAATCTAAGAAAAATTGTTTGTGTCAAATTGTTCCTTGTGGAGTTTTGATGTGATGGTCATTGTCTTGATAGTTTTCTTGTACATTTTACAATTTTGTATATAACTTGTGATTTATGTTGGAGTCAAATAAGCATACATATTGTTTGAGCCCACAATGATTAACGAGATCATTGATTTATGGATACTTCTCACTCCTTTGCCCAAGTTCTAGAAAAATCAAAATTTGAGGTATTTCTAGCACATAATTTGTGGATTTAGGTTAAATTCCACCTATGCATTAGGGATGAAGGAAAACAAGTTTTTTTAGTGTGTGCTTCCAAGATGACTTTGTCTTTTCTAACCATTTGCAGAATAAGATACTTTGTTTAATTGAAAGCATATACCAATTTGGTCCTTAAAGTAGTTTATAGGTAAAGAAATGACCTTCTAAGGGGATTTTACTCCATGTCATCCTTTGGATGGCCTTTCAAGTTACAAATTATCAATTTATCAAAAAATATGTCATAGTCCTTGGCTTTATAGATCACTTCAAAGATAATTTTGCCACCTAGGCACTCTATAAAGCCAAAAATTAGTAGATTTTTGTAACTTTCAAAGTTTGAGTTGCTATTTGGAAGCAATATTTCCTTCTTCAGGTCAAAGTAGGGCTCTACAAATATGCTATATAGTGCATTTGCTAGCTTTTTGCTTAAAACTAAGTCAAAGATTGATATTTTGGGATTTTATTAAAGATAAGTTTTGAGTTTATTTATAGTGAGTATATTCTTGATCATTATAGCTCTATGGTCATATTTAAAAGCCAAATGAGCTTTCCTTGCATTGAAGGGGTCTACAGATCAAGGTTTTGTACTATTGCTTGGAAAATATTTGGTAACATTTTGGTATGTATGTAAACCTAGGAGAGGTTAACATCTAAACTTATGCTTAGCCCCACCTTTGAATTTAATGAGAGCATTGAGCCTTGTCTTGAGACAAAGGCATATATGAGCCCTATAGCTACTCTACTCTATTTTACAATAAGAATTTGAGGTTTAATGATAATGGAGTATAGAGATGATAGAGTTTGATGGAGAACCATAATAGATGAAGGAGAACTTATGCAAGAGGAAATGTGAGCTTTGCTATGTGCAAGATACATGAGGTTAAATTGCAAAGGCAGAGTTGGCTAATGTTACACAATTCTCTTTGCTTTACATATAATTGTAGTCACACTAATTCTATACCTTGCTTACCAAAGAATGTGGGGGTTTTGATTGTTGCATGATATTTTTCTCTAATTTGGGCTGTGTATACTTGATATCTACTTCAAAATAGCCTTTAATGACTTAAAACATTGCATGAAACAAAAAAATTGTAAATTAAAATTATGACCATATGTTTATGAGGTTCCCTTTTTCATTTTTTTGCAATTCTTTGATTTTTAATCCTAGTGGTTGTGCTTTTTAAATCCCTTTTTGCTACATTAGGAAAAATATGGACTCCAAAATTCATCATACGGATTTGATTAGTTAACCTTATACTTGGGCAACTCCTTTGAGTATAGTCATCATTGCATGCCTTTTTGTTCCCTAGACCACCTATATTCCTAGGCTTTACTCTACTTTTTGGGTGGTCTCCACCATAAAAGATGGGAATCTCACTTTCTTTTCTCTTCGGTTTAGTAACCCTTTTCATATTCTAAGATGGGATCTACCACTCTTTCAAAATGCCATATTAGCAAGTTAGATTGATTTTTTTTTCAAAAAATAACTTTTTAAAAATTTTCCAAAAAATTATTTTTAAATATCAAAACGTGCTCAATCATATTGCAAGTTAAAATACCCATTTTATACTCTATTTTGCATTAAGATGCTTTCAAATCATTTTGTCTTTTTAAGACTCCATACATGTGGTGCTTGAGATCCTCTAGAGGTAGTTACATAATCACTATCAATGAATGGTGAAGAATATCTCTCTAATGAGTTTTTTGATTTCTTACAAAAAAATGGTATACAAAGGCAATATACATGTAGATATACTCCACAACAGAATGGAGTTGTTGAGTGAAAAAGCAAGCGTATTGTAGAGGACGTCATGCATTGACGTTAGAAAGAAACTTGCCTCATTACTATTGGGCTGAAGCAATTTCTACAGTATACATTATGATTATGAACAGGACAGCCACTGCTGTTGTACATGGAATGTCACTAGAAGAGAAGTTTACAGGTAGAAAGCCAAAATTTTTCCATTTAAAATTATCTAGATGTATTGCTTTATGTGCATATTCTTGATGAGTTGCATAGTAAATTAGATCCCAAAGTAAAAAAATGTGTATTTGTGAAATATACTCTTAGGTAGAAGGGATATATATGTTATAACCCTATTACACGTGAGTTGAGAGTTAGTAGGGATGTTGTTTTTTATAAAATAAGTAGTTGGTAGAGTAATGTTCAACATGCAATTGGGGCTGATGAGCATGACAGTATGACTATGTAAAAAGCAACTTAGTAGTTATTATATACATTGAGTGGACCACAAGAGTCTCCTAGTCATGGTTTTGTTGATAGACCTTGGAGTGGTTGATTGAGGTCACATGTTATTTCACCAAGTACATCACATATATTAAGAAAAAGAGAAAGTTGGGGACTCACATATTATGATATATGTATCGTTAGGTTTCTTTCATATTGATGTTGATTTAGATAGCTTTGAGTAGAGCTTAGATGAGGAGTTTGGGATTTCTTTTATAAAGCACTTGTTGTTGGGGGTAAAGGCGCCTCTGCCTAGTTGCCCATATATTACTACACTAACAGTACCCACACCACTTGGACATTGCATGCGGGAGCGCTCATCACTGTCACTTTATTCTTTATTCTTTTAGTGACATTTGAATAAAGGGAAGGCATGTCTCACATTGTGACTATTGGAGTTCCCACATTGTGTGTGTCTCTCTCTCTGGCTCTTGCTCCTTCCACCATAGCTCTTGCTCCCACTCATGCTTCCACTTCAGGGCTCACCTCCCTTCAACTGGAATTAGAACCTTATTCTTTGCAAGCTCGAGCTTGGTCCCGACACACTCTTAGCTTCCATTCGAATACCTATAGGGCTCATCTCTTTATTGGTAGCCATAGCCACTCCGTTCGAGCTTCCTATTGGTTGGGCACTCTTTGAGCCTTCTTGAGAAAGTTGGAGTATGTAAGAAGCTGGGAATAGCAAATAAGTGTTAATAATGTTGATATTATGCCATGTCACATTAACATTGGTATAAAAGGAGAGAAGATGTAATTTTTCACATCTTTTTGACACATTAATACAATTACAGACTTTCTCTCCCTTCTTGCTCACAGCTTCTATGGCTTCCCCTTCTTTCTTGTCTTTCTCTCTCTAAATCTAGTCTTTCTCTCTCCTCGTCACTCTTATTCTCTCTCTTCTTGCAGTCTTTCTCTCTCCTATGCAGTATTCTCTCTCCTCCTTCTCTCTCCCTGTTTCTCTCTCTGACAAGTGGTATCAGAGCTTCAGTCTTTGATCCATTATTTTCTTCCATTTTCAGTCCCATTTTCCTATTTCAAAATCAATTTCAGACAAAAAATGGTACAAGACAGTGACTAGTGGAGTGCTGCAGGATATCTACAGTTAGCAAGAGACTACATCTGGAGATATCCAAGGTCAGATATGGCGGGTAAAGGCTTAAATGGCTGGACGTCATCAAATTTCATGCAAAAATGGAGGTAACTAGGGTAAAGGATGGTTAACCGGGCTTAGTTAGAGACTAAACTACAGTTACTTTTCAAAAGAGGTCTTCCTTTCCTCTTTCTTCAAGCTCTGCCCAAGCTTTCATGGAGTTTTCTGGCTGAGATCTCTTCTTTTCTCACTGATCCTTGCTCTCCATCAACAATGGCCTGCATAATGGCGCTCTAGACATCAAATGCAACAAGTAGAGCACCATTTCATGCCCTGTAGAAGCTGCCACATGGCCTGGACAACAGCCTGAAATTTGCGCTGATTTTTCCAGCCCTGTTCTCCATCATTTCTCAGCTAATCTTCAGCTATGGTGCTTCTAATTCATCCTTGGCAGTGATTCCTTCAAGCTCTTGGTGTGTTTACTTCAAAATAGAGCTATATTCCTTAGCTTTTCACTCTCTTGAAACCCTACATGAACAGTCCATGGGTAGCCATGAAAGCTTCAGCCCAAGCTTTCATTTCTTAACAATTTCTTGAAGATTCTTCATCCTTTTGGCCCATGGAATCATCTCAGCAAGGATTCTTCAACAAATTGCAAGGATTAAGCATGGAATGGTTAAAGATTGAAGATCAAGAGCTTCTATGGAGCAAAAATTTGGGAGAAACAAGTTTAATGCTTCAATTTCAAGCATTTGAAGCTTCAAGATTTGTCTCAAGCACCGGATAAGCAAGCCTTATGGATTATTTTACCAACATTGGACAACCGGGGGCTCTATCAAGCATTTGAGAATTGATCAAGTCATCTTTAGCCATGTCAAGGTACTTCTCTTCAATTCTTAATCTCTCTCATTAATCCAATTGCTGAGCTTAATCCATTTGATTGAGAGATTAAAGAATTGAATATTATTCATTAAATTCTCAGCCAATCTTTGCTTGAATCCATCTATTCATGAAGCAATGCTTGCTTAATGCATATTAGTTCCAATAAGTGAATTAGAGGCTTTAATCTGAAATTTCAGCATAACACTTGAATCCTATTGACTGAATATATTGATTGATGCCTTTGTTTACTCTAATCCAATTGATTGGCTGAATTTCTTTTGCCCAAATTGAAATATTGTAAAAGGGTAAGTACTAGCAATCAGTGAGTCACTGAATTGCAGCGGTAAGACCCTTCTCCTATCCAAAATTTTCTTATCTCAATCAATTGCATCTCATGAAAGGCTGAATGAATATTTCTGAATTGCATATCATGCTGATTGCTTACCACACTAGCCTCTGCCATGTTGATATTCCCACCGAGGAAAAAGGTGGATGCCGGGGGAGATAGTGGGACAAAAGAGAGGTGACCCTCCCTCACTATCGAAGATCCTGAAGGGGTACAACCAACCGACCCGGGGGAAACTTTGCCCACCTCCCGATGATTCGGAGCCCGTGTAGGGAGCCTGTCATGCCGTTTTATCCCTCACACAGGTACAACGAGTGGAGGATTGAAGATTGAAGACTTTCCAAAGACTCAAGTACCTACAGGACCAAAACAGGGTAAAATAGAGAATTTACAGGTCACTTACAGGGTATTTACAGGTAGTTACAGGTACACCCTTCATTGCTGAAGTACAGGTGCAGGTACTACAGGGTACCCACAGGTCCTATATACCCCTTTGCAGGGTTTGGTAGCCATTTGGGGTTACTATCTTGCATTACAGGGTCAAAATAGGGCATTTACAGGTCTAGACAGGGTGCAGGACTGGACAGTTCAGACTTTGAAATCTAGCTACAGAATTTTCTGTCCTAAACCTATTATAGTGTGCTATAGCTCATCTCAAAGAGGGCATTGTTAGCTTCGATTTGCACAGAAAATTTCTGAAATCGGAGCTTTCTAGCCAAAGTTATAGCCGTTTTACTGACAGGGGGTACTGCAGGACTGCACTAGTATGGCAAGACATAAAGGCAAAAATAAAGTCCAGGAGGATTATGCTCAGCAAATCAGGGATTCCATGATGGATAGCACACTTTAAGAGAACCCTGAAGAGCTTCAACAACAAGGAGAAATCAGTATACTCACTGATACTTTGTGTGCCCATGAACAAAGACATAGGGAAAGACATGAGGCCATCTTGTCAAGAATGGAGCAGATTGTTCAATCTACTGATCAGTTGATAAGTTGGTAGAATCCAATGACCAACTCATGGCACAAATCTCTAAACTCATACAATTGCAAATGACATCAAAAGAAGTTAATGAGAATGCTTGTTCAAACAGTGGCCCTTCAGTCCCACTTCAGCCATCTAATCAAAATGGTCATGGAAATGGGATCATTGGAAGAAGAGGCATTCCAAATAGTTAGTATGAAGTAGAAGAAGCTTCACAAGGGCATGATGACTATTTGGGCAGTTTGAATGGGGCCAATACTCAAGCTTTTGGACTGCATACTCAAAATTCCAGGGGTACTTTGCCAACAGGAAGATTACATGGTAATTCTCAGCCACCTGTTGGAAGATTTCAGTCTCAACTTGGAGGTTCTGTACTTGGAAATCCTGATCAGCCAATTTTGGGACAGCAACCCTTCCATGAAAGATAATTCAAGGATAAAATTGTTTTAGCCAAATTTAATGGCCAGTCATCTTCACCATCAAAATTAGAGGAATGGACCTCTAAGATGGAGTCCTACTTTGATATATATCCTAAAACTGATGATATGAAGATTCACTTTGCTTCCTTGCATCTAGAAGGATTTGCCCATACTTGGTGGAGGTATATCAAGAAAGAGAATATACTTATTGAGAATTGGGAAGCTTTCAAGGCACTTATGGTTGAAGTCTTTGTTTCGCCTCTTGAAAAAGAGAAGCTAGCACGGAGATGGTATGGTTTGGAACAAAGGGGCCTAAGTGTAAGAGAATATACAAACCAATTCCTCAACTTGACCATGTATGTGGAAAGCATTAGTGATGAGGCCAAGCTACACAAGTTTATGTATGGTTTAGAGCCATCTTTGTCAGCTAATCTTATGGCGCAAAATCCTACTTCACTTTTCAAGGCTATTGAGCTTGCGGAGCGCTATGGAAGAAAGTATAGAAAAGAGTCTTCATTTCAGCCAAGTTATGGACAGCCAAGGACTGTTTTAAAGCAGGGACAAGTTGGTAACATTTATGGCAGCAATCATATGCCTAGTGGGAGCTTACGGGTACCAACTTATCCTCCATTCAATGCTTCTAGGTTTCAAAGTAATTTCAGGACAGCAAACAGTCCAAAGGTTGAATTTAAGCAGGGTGACAACAAGCCTAAGTCCACTTCAGCTAATACAAATCCCAAATCTATTCCCATGGATCTTTACAAGGAAAGGAAGGACAAGGGCTTATGCTTCAAGTGTGGAGAAAAGTATACTCCTGATCATGCTTTAAAGTGTGTATACAAAAATGTCAAGCCAAAGCTTCAGAGTATGCTAGTTTTTGAGGACTTTGAAGATGACATAGATGAAGCTAATGCAGTGGCAATCAATGCTGAAAATGAAGATCTTGAGGAGGACATTGGACAGGAGTACTTTTATGATCCAGCCGACTCTTTTCCTTTTGATCCAGGTGGAGATGTTCCGTTTGATCCTGGTGGATCTTGTGATGAGTCGCTTGTTGCCACTAATTGTTCTATCTCTATGGATGCTTGGACGGGATCTAAGAGCCCTAATACACTTCGTATGAAGGGAAGCATATGTGGAAAGCCAGTGTTCATCCTGATAGATAGTGGCAGTACTCACAGTTTTGTCAATAAGTCCATCATGGACAAGTTAAATTGTGTTCCCACAGACTTACAGCAACCCATTAGAGTACAAGTGGCTAATGGTGAAGAAGAAATCAGCACACAGATTTGCCCACAGGTTTCTTTGCAGTTGGCTGAAAATTTTGAAGTCAAAGTAAACCTGATCACTTTGGAAATGGGGCCCATAGATATTGTACTTGGTTGTGATTGGTTGATGACATTAGGCAGGATCACTATGGATTTCTCACAGTTGTATATGGAGTTTTTCTCCAATGGACAGCTCATCCATTTACAGGGAATTCCTAGTAGATCTGATTTTCAGCTTATCACCATTCAACAACTCAAGAGAGAGTACAAGAAGCGCTCACAGATATTTGTTTTGCATTTGAACAAAGAAACACAGGATCAGCCCAATAATTCAGCAAACCATCCAGCCTTGACAGCTCTTCTTGAGGAGTAAAGAGATTTGTTTGAAGTACCTACTTCATTGCCTCCTAAGAGAGCGGTGGATCACCCCATTGATTTGGAGCCTAACTCAAAGACAATCAATAAGCCACCTTACAGACTATCAAAATTTGAACGAGAGGAAGTAGCCAAGCAAATCAAAGAGCTTCTTGAAATGGGATTCATTGAACCAAGTTCTTCACCTTATGCATCTCCAGTCCTGTTAGTCAAAAAGAAAGATGGATATTTCAGAATGTGCATTGACTACAGGGATCTCAATAAGATAACAGTGAAGAACAGGTATCCTGGGGCTCGATTTTTCACGAAGATTGATTTGAGATCAGGGTATCATCAGATTCGCATGAGAGAGGGTGATGAAGTCAAGACTGCGTTTAGGACTGATCGTGGGCTCTATCATTTCTTGGTGATGCCATTTGGGCTTACAAATGCTCCAGCTACCTTTCAAAGCCTGATGAATAAGATCTTGCAACCTTTCCTCTTCCAGTTTGTCTTGGTGTTCTTTGATGACATCTTGATCTATAGCAAGACTTTACAGGATCATTTGTCACATATGAGGAAGGTTTTTGATGTGTTGAGACATCATAGGCTTTTTGCTAAGGAGAAGAAGTGCTCTTTCATGCAGACTGAAGTGGAATACTTGGGGCATATAGTCAGTGGAAAAGGAATACAGGCTGATTCCAAGAAGGTGCAATGCATAAGAGATTGGCCAACGCCTACTAGTACTACCTCTCTTAGAGGATTTCTTGGTCTATCTTCATTCTATCGCCGATTTATAAAGCATTATGCGGCAATTGCAGCTCCTTTGACTGACAGGTTGAAGAAAGAGGCTTTCTTTTGGGATGTTCTTGCAGATAGCAGCTTCAACCAGTTAAAGGAACTACTTACTTCTGCTCCTATCCTAGTATGCCCGGATTTCTCCAAAGAGTTTACTATACAGTGTGATGCTAATGGCCGTGGCATTGGGGTTGTTTTGCTTTAGGAGCATGGAGTAATTGCAATTGCATTTGAGAGCTGTAAGCTTACAGATAAGGAGATGGCCATGAATGTTTATGACCAGGAAATGTTGGCTATCCTGCATGCAATCAAGAAATGGCACCATTACTTATATGGCAGCCGATTCAGAGTACATAGTGATCATCGGGTACTCAAGTATTTCCTTACTCAGTCAAATCTCACTTCAAAGCAACGATGATGGGTAGCTACATTACAGAATTATGACTTTGACATCACTCATACAAGGGGCAAAGATAACATAGTGGCTGATTCTCTTTCTCGTATGTGGGCCTGCAAAGTGTCAGCCATGACAGAACTACATAATGATTGGATTGAAGAATTACAGGAGGCCTATCTTTTAGATGAGGAATTCAGCCAAATCTTTTAGAAATTACAGCAAGGTCTTATGGAAGAAAATTCGCATTACCAGCTTAAAAATGGTCTTATTTGGTGGAAGGGCAAGATTGTTATTCCCTCTACTTCTTCTTTCAAGCGGAAAATTATGGAGGAGTTACATTCTTCGCCTTTAGTTGGACACTTGGGAGTTTTCAAGACTTATGACAGGATAAGCAAAAGCTTTTATTGGAAAGGACTGTGGAAAGATATCAAGGACTTCGTTATGAAGTGTATGCCTTGTCAGCAAAATAAGGATAGCACCCATAAGCCTGGAGGTTTGTCACAGCCATTGCCTATCCTTACGGGTAAATGGACTCATATTACTATGGACTTTATCACTGGCTTACCTACTACTAAGAAGGGGTGGAATAGTATTTATATGGTGGTTGATAGACTCACCAAAGCAGCTCATTTTATCCCAACAAAAATTCAGTTTACTGCTTCTCAAGTGGCCAATCAGTTTATGGAGCATATTTTTAGACTACATGGATTACCACAGGTGATTGTCCATGATAGGGACTCAAAGTTTATGAGTAACTTCTGGCAAACGGTATTTACATCTATGGGCACTAAGTTGGCTCCATCTACAGCTTATCATCCCCAAACTGATGGACAGACAGAGAGAGTTAATAAATGGTTGGAGACTTATCTTCGCCATTTTTGCTATGATGTCCAAACCTCATGGGATTCTTGGTTACACCTGGCTCAGTTTGCTTACAACAATTCCACTCATGCGAGCATAGGAGTTTCACCCTTTGAGGCTTTGTATGGTTACAAGGTGCCCTTACCCACAGTCATCTTTAATGAAAAGATCAATCCTCATGGGAAGGAAGAGTTGGAAAGAATGCAAACCCTTCTTCAGCAATGCAAGGTGAATCTAAGGAAGGCTCAAGATCAAATGAAGATGTATGTTGATGAGAAGAGGAGGCCTTTAGAGTTCCAAGAAGGAGAGTTGGTTTTGTTGAAAGTGCCCAAATCCAAGTACTCTACATTGAAAGATGGATCCAGTAATAAGCTTGCCCACAGGTTTTATGGCCCTTACAGGATCCTTAAGCGGATTGGATATTTGACATACAAACTAGAGCTTCCCTCTTCTACAAAGATTCATAACGTCTTCCATGTTAGTCAGCTCAAGCCCTATTATGGTGATCCAGTGGATATAGTTGATGAGCTGCCACCTATTGATGAAGATGGTCTTGTTCAGTACATCCCAGAGGCTGTTATAGGTCAGCACGAAAAGAAGCTTCGATCACGTTCTATTGTGGAATATTTGATCAAATGGAGAGGTTTACCATCTGAAGAGGCTTCTTGGAGACCTGATTCTATATTGGATGAGTATCCATACTTGAGGGAGACATTGGTGTGGCTGAAGCCTATTGCTTATGGAGCTAGTATTGATGCAGACCGGTTCAGGATAGCACGCTATTTTAGAACAGTTTTTATCGTATCTAATTTTCAGAATTAAGCTATCTACATGGGCTTAAAGTACTCTTCAAGAGCTTCGTTTTGATATATGGTACATCTCATTTGGACACTTCTATCAAAAGTTATGGCAGATTTGGTCCAGCAGGGACTGTTTATTCAGCAAGCTGTCTACTTTGTTCTGGGACTATTTGTTGAAGACTTTATGGCTCCATTTGCTTCTGAAGTACTTCAAATCATGTATATAGTTGGGCCTTACTTCCGTTCTTCAAATTCAGCTCTTGTAATGGTCATTCTTCATTCATTTCCCATTTGTAAAGCTGTAAAACAGAGCAGTACTCTGTTCTATCCATCTCCTCTCTAGTTGTTTCTAGGTTTGTTTTTGAGGACAAAAACTTTTGGGAAGGGATGGATTGTAAGAAGCTGGGAATAGCAAATAAGTGTTAATAATGTTGATATTATGCCATGTCACACTGACATTGGTATAAAAGGAGAGAAGATGTAATTTTTCACATCTTTTTGGCACATTAATACAATTACAGACTTTCTCTCTCTTCTTGCTCACAGCTTCTATGGCTTCCCCTTCTTTCTTGTCTTTCTCTCTCTAAATCTAGTCTTTCTCTCTTCTCGTCAGTCTTTCTCTCTCCTCTGCAGTCTTCTCTCTCCTCCTTCTCTCTCCCTGGTTCTCTCTCTGATAGAGTAGCCCCCCATAGCCCTCACCTTGCTAGTGCAGCATCACATTATGTGAAATAGGCCCTTTTTTTAGTAGCAGCTCACATTTTTCATCTCATATAACATATCTTCTTCATTGGGTAGTTATACAAGCACTTATATACTTAGTTTTGATGCTTGGCATTGATCCTTCCAATCTTGGCATTCAATTTGAGTGCTAAGCTTCAGTTTTGGACTACTATAATAGTCCACAAACTGTCATAAAACATGGCAACACTTATCTTTGATGTCTACACTCATTGCCATTGGTTGGATGATACTCGGTTATGCCCTGTTGATGCTTATATATTTGGGGATGGTATGCCATTGCTTGGAGTTGATTTTGGACTGAATTAATCACTTCATTTACTTCATTTTTGATGAGGTTCGCTGGCTGGAAATATAGGGCAGCACTCTATTTGATGCTTCTATGGGGTTAGCTTTGTTGGTCTTATGATGCCCGGCTATGTTCGTGTGATTTCTCCATGTATGGGAATGCTATGCTCATGTTATGGGTTGGAGTTGGAGCTGATTTTGGTACTGAAATAGCTTGGTTTGACAGTGTATTCACTACTATATATAGCAGGGCTAAACCACTTTTAATAGGGATTTTATATGCCTATTGCTTCTAGCTATGATTCAGGTGTTCTACATGCACTACTGATGTGTACCATTGATGTAATACATTGGTATATCATATACCCATGATTTGAGGTAGCTTTGAGCTTAATTTGAGGAATGATTTATTTAGTTTTGATAGCGAATTTATTGCTGTGATAACCCGGGTGGCTGAAGCCCTATTCGGTCAGTGTATGCTCTACCTATTGGTCATGGGTGCTTCCCAAGTGACTCATATGACTACATGGATGTATACGGAGGTTGGCACATGTCTTGTATTGCTCCAGAATGCCTTTTGAGCTTCAATCGAGCTTTGTCTTGGTTGGCATTTGATTGACATTGGTCTATAGTGGCATGATTTGTGACAATCATTATGCCTATGTTCGGTACATGCTTTGATGCATATGTAAAAAATGCATGCTTCTTACATTGTCTGTGTTTAATTGCCACTTGGAGCTTCAGTTGGGCATTCATTTGTATACTTTGGAGCTCTTGGATGCTTCTTTGGGTTGTCAAAGATTTGACATTGACCGTTACATGATGTACTGGATGTTATAGGTGATGCTTGACTAATCCCTTGCTTTGGATGCTCCATTGATATACTGTCTTGGCTCCATGATGCCTTATGTATTCACATGCTATCTTTGAGCTTGGTTGCTCAATTGACATCAATATTTCTGCCAGTGGGAGCTTCATGCTATCTCTGGATATTAAAAAGCTTATGGTTTATATAGTTTATCTTCTTGAGTAGATGAAACTGGGATCTCTTGCATGTCTATGCTGTTGATAGATACTTGTCTACATTGGATGCTTTTGGACTGATTTGATCTATCTTCTCTTTGAGTGCACATCAACCTTTGTCAGGTCTTATCAGTGATGGCATACACTTATCTTGGCTTACTCTTTGAGCTCTTTATGCCAGGGCGTGTATCCTCCTAGTGGCATCAATTGTTCTAACACATTTGGGTGTTTGGCTCATGGTTCTTGGGTGCTATAGTGTTTGTTACATGCTCACTTCATGCATGATATGACTTGGCAGTCATACTTGACTTTGAATCACAGTTAGCTCATTATTTGCTCTCTTTTTCTCACTGCTGTGATTTATTATAACAAGCTGTTTTATGCAGATTGTGATGTATTTATTGAGCTTAATCATGTCATTTTGATGTACTTATGGTACTATTTGGTGGACAGTTGGTCATTTTAGTAGTTTCTCTTATTTTTAGCTTGTTTTGGCAGTGGTTTTGGCTTGTTTATTGCTAATTACAACATGCCATTTTCTGCATAGTCTGCCTCTGTTTGACTCATTATGGTTGGTCATATCAAAGATACAGATTTGTTAACATTGCCAAGTTGGATGGAACCCACTATGGCTACTGAAAGTCTCAAATATGGCAAGTTTTGGTGTAGAAATTGCAGATTAAGCCACTAAGAAACAAAGGTATTAAACTCAAGAACATGTATGATGATGACTAGGCTGATTTAGATGCACTATGCAAGTCCAATATCATTTTATCACTCTTTGAAGAGGTCCACAATAATGTTATTGAAGATGAATATCAGAGTGCATGCAATCTATGGGAAAAGATTTAGGAACTTTATGCAAAGCAGAGCCATGCTTTGTAGATGTATTAGCTTAAACAGTTGATGGATCTCTGCATGAAGGAGGGGACCCCTTTGACTGCTCACTTTAGCTAGTTTCATTCTATAATGAAGAATCTGCTTCAACAGGGTATTGAAATTTAGGATAATCTACATCCTTTGTTTCTACTTGGCACTTTACCCGAGTCTTGGGATGTATTTTGCACTGCGATCTGTACCAACAAACTTGATGGGCTAAAATTGAAAGATATAGAGAGTGCTCTTTTGACTAAAGAAATTAATAGGAAAAACAATGATGCTTCCTGCAATTCACATGCTTTATCCGTTAGAGGCAGCAAAAGTGGCAAGATAGATAATGATTGTCATGGGAAGGACTCTCATAAGTCTCAATCCAAGTCATGTGGACGTAGCAATTCTTGTGGATGTAAGTCAGATCTTACATGCCATTATTGTGGGAAAGTAGGACACATATAGCCGCAGTGCTAAAAGATGCATGATGACAAGTGCAAAGAGAAAAGGGGAAAGAAAAAGTGCTGAGGAAATCCAATGATCGCAACATTATACCTGCAAAGTTTAGCCTAAAGATTGAGGAGATAAATGTCATGGAGCTTGAGGAGCTCGATGGTGACTACATCTTAATAGCCTCTTCATGTGATGCCTCTTAGCTAACCGAGGCTCAGTCTATGCATGCACAGTGTTGGCTCTTGGATTCGGGTGTGTCTTTTTATGTGATCCCCTACCGTGAGTGGTTTCATACTTATCGCAGATTATCTGGTACTGTGTGCATAGGTGATGATCGGTCTCTTGCTATTGTTGGCATTGGTGATGTCACTTTACAATTTTTGGTAGCACTTTTTTTCTGCATAATGTACGCCATGTACTCGCCCTAACTAAAATCCTTATGTTTGTTGTGCAGCTTGATGATGCAGGTTATCATATATGCTTTGGTGATTTTGCGTGGAAGATAACTCATGGTGGCAGGCTTGTTCTTCTTGCAACAAGTGCCAAGTCTGGCAATCTCTACCCCTTGGTTGTATGTAGTACTATTGACCATGTTTTGTTAGCGGGTTCTATCCCACATGTATCTCTCTGCTGACATGCTTGTCTTGGGCATATGTCAAGTAGTAAGGGAATGAACTTTGTAGTATCTTCCGCCTTTTGACTACTCGCATTTTGAGTCATGTGATCATTGTTCATATGGTAGGGAGACTTGGAATTCGCATAAAAAGTATGGTATTCCACACATGGGTGATCCTTTGGCTCTTGTGCATTTAGATGCATGTGGATCCATGCCCTGTCAATCATTAGGGGGTGTGAAGTAGTTTGTCACATTTATTGATGATTATTCACATAAGGTTTGGGCTTATCCCATAAAGTAGAAATATGATATCTTGGCCGTCTTTCAGCATTGGCTTGCTCTCATCGAGAATCAATTTGGGCATAGGTTCAAATGCCTAAGGACCGATATCAGGGGTGAGCACATCTCTCACGTGCCTTTGAATAGTTTTGTGATGATGAGCAGGGTATTAAGTATTAGTTGACCACCCCTTACACCCCTCCCTAGAATGGTATGGCTGAGTGTATGAATAGGACTATCTAGGAGAGGATTCACAGTATGCTTAGCCAAGCAGGCTTACCACAACATTTTGGGTTGAGGTAGTCTCACTACTGCCATGCATCTCATTAATAGGTGACCTTCTAGTGGTATTGACTTACAGGTTGCAGAGGAGGTATGGACAAGAAAGCCTCCCTCATATGCTCATTTTCCTATCTTTGATGTGAGGCCTTCTGCCATGTGCCTAAGGACGAATGTAATAAGCTGGATCCTAAAAGTGTGAAATGCATTTTCTATGGAGATGTAGGTGAGATGAGATATCATATTTGGGATCCACAGGAGCAAAAAGTGATTCGCAGCCATGAGGAAAAAATGCATATGCAACCTGGGAAAGTGGTTGAGATACGCAAGGTTATCTTTCAGGAGGAGCCCCTTGCTCTCACATAGCCAGCTAGACATCCTGCACCAGCTGCAATCGATCCTCATGGCCAGGATGTTGGACAAGTAGCACAACTTACATTGAGGCATTCTACTAGAGATAGACAACCTCCTGTTATGAGCCCCATATATTATATCATTGTTACAGATGCAGGAGAGCTTCTCACCTATGATGAAGCTATGTGCAGGGGTGATAGTCACTCCTAGGAGAGGGCTATGTAGTCTGAGATTGACTCATTGCATATGAATCATACATGCGATTTAGTTTTCTTGCCTAGTGGCAAGAGGGTTTTGCCTTGCAAGTGGGTCTACAAGTTGAAAAGTACCCCTGGACACCCCAGGACGATATATAAGGCTAGATTCGTAGTAAAGGGTTTTAAGTAGGAGCATAGTGTTGACTTTGATGAGGTCTTCTCTCCTATGGTTAAGATGACCACCCTACGCTTTGGTTGCAAAACTTGATTTGGACTTGTATCAGTTGGATGTCAAGACAGCTTTTTTACATGGGGACTTGCATGATGAGATATATATGGAGCAGTCTAAGGGCTTTCTATAGCCTGGCAAGGAACACTTAGTGTGCAGATTGAGAAAGAGTCTTTATGGTTTGAAGCAGGAACCTAGGGAATGGTACCACAAATTTAATGCATTCATTTAATCACACAGGGCTACATCCGTAGTGCTATGGATCCGTGCTTGTACATGAAGAAAGCACGTAATGGTTCATGACTGATTTTGGTACTCTATGTGGATGACACGATTTTAGCAGGGAAAGCTCACGATGAGCTAGATGCTCTTAAGGCTCGACTCAAGAAGAGCTTTGAGATGAAAGATCTGGGACATGCCTCTCATATACTTGGTATGCACATTATGCATGATAGGTCTCAGGGACTACTCTATTTGTCATAGGAGTATATCCATAAAAATGACTTCTTGCAAGGGAGTTGTAAGAGGAAGTTTACGTGGAGTAGCAACTTGGTTATGTGGATGAGAGTCATTTAGATTATGTATGTGGGCTTCGTAAGGCCTTGTATGGATTGAATCAAGCACCTAGGGCACGCCATGAGAGGATTGCAGGATACCTTGCATATATTGGATTTTGTAGAGCACATGTTGATTAATCACTCTATGTATATGAGAGTCATGTAGGTATTTTGATCATTATTATATATGTGGATGATTTGATTATTGTGGGTGATTAGTAAGATAGAGATTGAATATGTGAAGGGTCTCCTCAAGACTGAATTTGAGATGAAGGATTTGGGAGAGTTGTGCTATTTTCTCAGCATAGAGATAATTAAGACTCCAGAGGGTATATGGTTGTCACAAAGACAATTTGTGTTAGATATGTTGAAGAAGTATGGTGTGGTTGATTGCAAGTCTATTTCTATGCCTTTGATAATTGATGCTAAGCTTAGTGCACATGAGGGTGACTTGATCGAGGATATCACCATGTATTGAAAAATTATGGGTAGCCTTATCTACTTGATGATCAATAGGCCAGACGTAAACTACACAATTAGTTTGGAGAGTCAGTTTATGTAGCTTTCATGGAAGCCACATTTAGATGCACTACGGTGGAGTGCACATTGTGATATGCCAAGTCCACATTGGGTTATGCCTTATTCTATGGTGCAAGCATACCATTGGACTCACATGATTACATAGATGTAAATTGGGCTCGTAGTATTTTGGGCAGGAGGTCTACCAATGGTTTTATTTTTTACTTTGGCAATTTTGTTGTTACTTGGAGTAGCAAGAAACAACTGACAATTGCCTTGTCTAGTATAGAGGTAGAGTATAGCAATATTGCACTTGCAACATGTGAGATAACTTGGCTATGGAAGCTACTTGGTGATTTGAGAATGTAGGTTGACAAAAAGGTTATCATCTACTGTGATAACCTTAGCAGCACTCAATTGGCTAGAAACGTAGTGTATCATGGTTGGGTAGACCAAACACATACAAGTCCATTCCTATTTCATTAAGGAGTGGGATTTAGTAGGTTATATTGACTTAGTTTATGTTAGTATAGAGGATCAAACTACTGACATTTTCACCAAGGCCTTAGGAGTTGAGAAGCTTTAAAGCTTTAGGACTATGCTTGTATTTCATGAGCTCATGCTAAGCTTGAGGGGGGGGGTGTTGAGATGACAAAATCTACACAAGCTTAGCATCTACTATGTGCCTTGGTGATGTGGTAGGATATTACTCACTGGCATGTTAGATGATTGACATGAGGACATGCCAATGATTCTATAATTGGACTACACCCACATAGTCCACACTTGGTTATGGCACATTCATTGTGCCATCTCTTCTTTACTTAGTTGGTTCACACTTAGTGACCCATGTATATAAGTTGTGATACTTTTATATTAGTATTTTATCATGTTTTTGACTTAGTTCTCTTGTGTAGAAGAAAAAAAAGAAGAAAGAAAATTTCAGCCCTCTCTCTTTGTGCTCAATTCTCCATTTTTTTTTTTGTGTGTGCATGCTTGGTTCTTTCACCTCTCTCCCCTCTTGTTTATTTTCACTCAACTTCTTTTGCCTCATCAATCGGCAAAGGGATTTAGATTAGGGGCATATTTTAACAATCCTCCCTTCTACTCTTTAGTAGTCTCTATAACAAGAGGGGGATCCTCACCTTCATTGAGTGAAAAAAAGAAGGTGTCTATCCAAGATGGGAAGTTAGTGCCATGCTAATCATATTTGTATATCCTAGCCTCTTGAGAGGTGATCCTCTTGAAGAGGGCAAGAGTAAGATTATCATAAAAGTGTCTTAGTCATTTATGGAAATCCTAGGTGTTGTTGATGTAGCTAAGGTTGCAAAGCACCTAATCCTTGTTGGAATCCTTGAAGACCATAACAAACTTTTGAAGGTGTTTATTTATGTAGTGGAGAGGATATTCCAAGCTTGGAGCATGCCACACGATGGTGTCATAATGATCAGTGTTAGGAGAAGATGATGTTGTTGATGTAGTTAAGGTTGCAACCACCTAATCCTTGTTGGAGTCCTTGAAGGCCATAGCAAACTTTTGAAGGTGATTATTTATGTAGTGGAGAGGATATTTCAAACTTGGAGCATGCTACAAGATGGTTTCATAATAATCAGTGTTGGCAGAAGATGTAGCATAGGTTTGATCTCCCTACAAACTCTGTGATTTGCAAAAGTGCAATACATTGAGAGAGGGGGTAGGAGGCAAAGTCCAAGGGGTCTTTAAGAGAGGAGAAGTAGTTGGAGAGTCCAAAAGTGAAAATGAGGGTTAGTTATGTTAGAAGTGGATGCAACAACAATGGAAGTATAAATAGATGCTATGATAAACTACACAACACAAGGACAGAAGAGAAAAACACAAAAGAACATTGCAAAGAAGAGAACTCAGAAGAATGCTCAAAAAGTGGAATCCATATACCAAACACGAAAATGAAATGTGCAATAGTAAGTCACTGGCTTGTAGGCAATGCCACTGGCTCCCTCTCTCCACAAAACTTGTATAGGTGATGATGTATAAGTGTGGAGGAAGCCCCATAATAAATAGGACAAACATATGCCATAAATGGCATTAGGTTGGCCACCATTTAATGCTAGTTAGATAGTATAAAATGCCCAAATGCACATAATAATGACCATAAGAAAATGCCTAAATAACCTAGTTGTGCCGAGTGTAACACATACTCACACATGAGCTATCCAGACTACTAACATCCTCTCTATGATCATGGGTGATTTGATACAATACGATGATACAATGATAAAGTCTAATCATAGTCCATACAATAAAGAATCACTAGATGAGAACTATCGATATCCAAGCAATGGGTGACCAAGCCACCACCAAGGTGGCTTGGCAAGAACTTGAGTGTCAATGATGATCGTACTAGCTCCTAAAAAATAGAGAGGAGTCATAATAGATCTATGTGTCTATCAACAATGTCTTGTAGTAGCATACAAGGAAATCCTATCGAAAGTGCCTCTTAACATACATGACCATGGATTCCTCACCTTTGGCCAAGAGAACCAAAGTGTCCCTTCATGTGAGCTCAAACTAGGAGCCAATCCCTATCTCGGTCAAGTAGTAGCCCATCATTGTTGAGATATTTGCAATCACACCTAATGTAGCCTCTTTGTATGAGGCAGTCTAGGCTTAGGACATGCAGGCTGCAGTAATCCCATATGCACAGAGAGGGAAGATTGCTACCCATCCAACAACTATATAAGCATTGTACTTGACTACCACTTTTCATGTAGAATGAATACAATGTCATGATGCCTTGTACTTTCAGTTAAGTGTCTTGTCATTGTTAGTCATACACAAGATTGTGTTTATGAGTCCAAGCTTCCATCTTGGAACCTAATTCACTTGTGTAACAAACAGTGTCCTTGTCTTCTCCATCATGAGTTCACTCTATGCCTACAAGCCGCCATAGCCATGCTCTAGATCCCGCATTTCTCACATGGTATCAGAGCCCAGTTGGGCATGGCATTGCTTCTCCAGCCTCTCTTGATTCCTCTCAACCTCTATCCAGCTCACATCCAACTCAATGTCAGCTCATGACTCCATTTTTCAACTTGACCTTCATCTTGAACTGTGTCTGCCATAGCCAGGACTGCACCCTGCCTCCTTGGAGCTTCTTGATCTCCTTCCACACTCAATATTTTGACCCGCTTTCTTCTTGAGATATCTTGTCTAGGTCAGGGCGAAGCCTCCTGGTACATCACAGTCTGCTGACATTGGTCCGTCTATGCTCCAGCATTGCCCAGATTCGTGATTGCTGTCCAGATCTGCGCCTGTGCTGGTCGTACGTCCGACTCTACCTCTGCGCTGCGCGATTTACCCTCTGGGCATAGGGCATTTGAAGAAGGACTCCTAAGCTTCATCTCCATCAAATATGCGACGGAATGATCCATCGTAGCTGCTGAATTATCGAAAAAATCAGTCGCCTGCACCTCAAACCCTAATAGTCCTCCATAGCTTTTTAACTCAAGCTCATAAAATTCTTCAATTTCTCACTCCTTTGGGCTCAACCAACCCTCTGCAGTTCTAATTCACTCTGATCTACTCAGTTTCCAATTCAAATCAGTAAGGGAATTAAGAAATCAAACTCAGTTTCAACACCAAGCTTCAAGATAGTATCTTTTTGATACTCATTCAGTGCTGATAAACACTAGTCTTCTTGTGTCTATTGACACATTAAAGTGTAACTCTTCTGCGGTGCAAACTCAAAATTTGAAGCTCATTCTCAGTTATGGGAATGACCAAAATGAATTCCTTTATGAAGATGCTTGTTATGAAAAGTGATATAATTCTCCTTGCCAAAATACACTACATAGAAGATGTTACTCTCCCTACAAGAAGACAAGGAGCTGACTATATCCAAATGTCATCAGTGCATCCATTTGAAGACCTTGAAGACATGAAAGTGCAAAAGTTTGAAGACATTTACGCTATCTCAAAGATTGTACCTTTGCTTGAGGGGGACCTTAAAGACAAGAACCAGATGACTAATGCAAGCAAAGTCCATGAAAATGATGACCATGAAGGAAAGATCAAAGAGAAAAAGAAGAAGAAGAAGAAGCAGAAAAATCATGAAGACTCTGAAGCGGCAAGAAAAGTGAACAGCAAGTACATGATCAAAAAGGGCAAGCTGAACTACTCCGACAAGAAGACCTACAATAAATTGAATATATATGTCAAAAGTAATGCTGAAAACTGCAAGGACCTGCCGGTCCTTGACCCAATTTTTTACTGACTTCTTTAGCCTTGTAATGTCTAGCCCAAATGTCTTTATCATAAGCTTTGTAAACTCCTCATGTAACTTGGCATTACAGTCCCTGTACACTTTGTGAGGCCCCTGTTACAGCCTTTGGATGTCCACCATGTTTATGGTACCCACACTTAGCCTTTTCTGCGACAGCCTCTGGTGTTTTGCCATGTCTGTGGTATGCCCACACTTTGCAGGTGGTTCTCATTACAGCCTCTACACACTTTGTGCCTTTTCTAGTTGTGATTGAGGAGGGGTGTTGAGATATTTGCAATCACACCTAATGTAGCCTCTTTGTATGAGGCAGTCTAGGCTTAGGACATGCAGGCTGCAGTAATCCCATATGCACAGAGAGGGAAGATTGCTACCCATCCAACAACTATATAAGCATTGTACTTGACTACCACTTTTCATGTAGAATGAATACAATGTCATGATGCCTTGTACTTTCAGTTAAGTGTCTTGTCATTGTTAGTCATACACAAGATTGTGTTTATGAGTCCAAGCTTCCATCTTGGAACCTAATTCACTTGTGTAACAAACAGTGTCCTTGTCTTCTCCATCATGAGTTCACTCTATGCCTACAAGCCGCCATAGCCATGCTCTAGATCCCGCATTTCTCACAATCATGAACCTCGATGTCTATCCTAGCTCCAAGATTTGAACCTGCTTTGATTGATGCATCAAGGAAATCCCTCTCTGGAACCTATGTACCTGTATATTTGTATAGAGGAGGTTAACCAAATGCACCTCACAACCCTCTTACACTCCCTCTCTAGCACTAGAGAGTCATGAGGGATGATGTATTACCTACACTAGAAAGCAAAAGGAGGGGTTGCCAAGCCCATCTTGCAATTGAAGAGGATGAATGTATCTATGCCTTGGCCGAAGGATTTAAGTCAAATTTTGAGGAAGAGGATGACTCATCAGAGAAATTAAGATCTTACCTCTTCTTCTTCTCCTTCTTCTTTCTGGAAGTAGCTAACTCTTTGCAATCCTTGCACAAATGTGCCCTCTTATTGTAGTGATAATACTAAGCCTTGCAACATCATCTTCCTTTCAACCCTCTTCTGAAACTGTAAAGGCCTCAGTAGAACCACGAGATTGTGATGGAAGCCTCCTGTAAATGCAAAGACTTCTCATGTTCAAGCAACATCGAGGACATCTGGAGAAAATTGGTAGGGGTTGATGATGTTTGAGCTTGCAAAGCATTGGCCACTCCATCAAACTTTGGAGGGATTGTGTAAAGCACAATCCTCACAAGATGAGCCCTTGGAAGAGCAGACTACTACATGTATTGAAGTTGGTCCTATATCTATTTGACATGAAGAAAGAAAGACTAAATAGTTTCCTTTGGCTTGAACTTCATCTATTGGAGTTGTCCATAAAGGATGACGGCATGCATAAGTGAAGGAGTCTTGTACAACATCTGAAGCTTCACCCAAATTGTGGGAGAAGTCCTACAAGCACTGATTGCCAGAAGAACTTCTTTGGAGATGTAGCATAGAATGGTAGAATATGCACAGACATCATAGCCTCTCCATAGTTTTCCTTGTCAAAATCAACTAGAAGAGGATTAGGATGCACATGATGCTCACAAGCTCTAGATACAACATACCATAATAACCACTTCTACACAAACCAAGCTTTCAAATAATCAAGCTCATGTAATTTGTTATAAGTGGAACAACAAGGGGAGCCATCAAGAGAGGATAGGAATAGAAAATAAAGGAAAGAAGAGAGAGAGAGAGAGAGAGAGAGAGAGAGAGAGAGAGAGAGAGAGAGAGAGAGAGAGAGAGAGAGAGAGAGAGAGAGAGAGAGAGAGAGAGAGAGAGAGAGAGAGAGAGAGAGAGAGAGAGAGAGAGAGAGAGAGAGAGAGAGAGAGAGAGAGAGAGAGAGAGAGAGAGAGAGAGAGAGAGAGAGAGAGAGAGAGAGAGAGAGAGAGAGAGAGAGAGAGAACAACTAGCCAATAGCACAAATTGCACAATATAGAGTTCACATGTACTGTTGGAGCACAAAATTTGCAAAAATTGGGACGAATTAGCAACCAGAAGAAGTTAGACGATAGAAGATGAAAATGCTATTGCCTAGCCTTCAGGAGCCCAAGAGCCTATCAAGATAGGAGCTACACATTAAAAAATAATGAGAAGAGGCATTAAATATATCCATTTATTGGAAGATGATTAGGAAATAAACAAGCAAGTAGTAGGTGTAATAAATGTAGGAAACATAGCTTGTAGGAGGAGTGCATTAGCAAAATGCAAAATTGGATGACTTGAAACTACCCCAAAATTAGTTACCAGTTGTAGCAAATAGAGAGGATGAGAAATTAGCAAAATTTGACATGCAATCAATAGAAAATGACACACACAAAATAGGGATCCTAAAATCTGATACCATGTTAAAAGTGGACATAGTAATGGAAGCATAAATAGTTATTGTAATAAACTATTGAATACAAGGACAAAAGAGAAAAATACAAAAGAACACTACATAGGAAGCTTATAAACAAAGGCCTTTGTGTGTGTGTGTGTGTGTGTGTGCACGCGTGCACGTGCATGTGTGTGTGTGCACATGCACATGCATGCACACATGTTTGTACTACATAATGGCAAACAACTAGTCAGAAGATTGTTAATTAAATGTGTGTGTGCATGCATGCACACATGCATGTGTGTGTGACTAGATTTTGGGCAAGGTATGGATGCTTCAATTCTTCAGAAAATGATTTTATTTGGGTCAAAGATAGCAAATTATCATCATATTGCACTCTTCAAAGTACAAAATTGTTGCTCAATCATCTTTCATGCAAGTTCTAACTTAGCATAAGTTTTGCAACCTTTAATGCCAAACTTTTTATAGCTCATTTTGCAATATCTATATCAAAGTGATTAAAACATAGAGTTACAAAAAAGAGCTTCGAATCATATCTTAACCACATAATTGTACTTCATAGTTTAGAAAGTACTAAAAATATTGTAAGTAATTTCTTATAGCATCTTGATGTGATTTCATGTTGTGCAAACAATTCTTCTAAATAAAGACTTTCAATATCTACTTGGCACTTATAAAAATTTGAGTTTGTTAGTTGTAATTCATTGCATTGAGTGTTTCAACCTCATTTTAACAACTTAGTAAATAGTGCCAACACATCACCGTAAGAAAAGAAGAGGGAGGTAAGGAAAAGGCATGCTTTACATAAATGAAGTTTTTCTCAATATACATATGGGACTAGAAATATGATGTCAAAAAAACTAGTTTTACTTAAATTCAACTTTTGATTAAAACCAATAGGACCTCTTCTTTGAGGTAACTTGAAAAAAGGTTTCATTAGTGGATGATGTAGATATGTTGAGAAATCATTTATTGTTTATCACATTAAGAAAAGAAATGCTTGTTTATGTCGCCAAGATGCGTGACAATGACTCATAAGGAATCAACATGATATCAGTGATGATAAAGGCAATGATGAAGCTTGACAGCCTTTTAAGATTATTAAATGTGTAGTCCACATATTCTACAATGATTATAAAGCTTTGTGTTTCAGTTCTAGATCCTAAGCTAAGCCTGAAGCATATTACATGATAGAGACAAATTTAGTCATAGTTGACCTTCAACTTTGACCAATAGTAGAGTTGGTCTAATTGAATCTATACAAATGGCTTTGGCACAAATTTCTCACTTCTATCAACGTCAATAGAATTGCAAAAGGATTGGTTGACTTCTTTAGAGTCACACATGTCATCACGGAAGCTTAAAAGATATAGCCATAAATGTCACAGTCATTCTTAGTCATTATCCAAAGAGGTTGAGAAACTTGAATTTCAAGATTTTGATGCTCTAATATATTCCATAAATTTGGAAAAGATTTAATTCTATACAATATGGTATGGTTTTCATTAATAGGGAATTGCAAGATTCTAAACAAGCCATAATCATAGGTGGTAAATTTTCATATTAAAACTTTGATTAATGTGGTAGGTTAAGGATCCTTACTACATATAAGCATCTATACTTCTAAGAATATCAACACATACCATATTTAGTATTCTTATACCTTCAAGCAAATTTTTAGCCTTTTGTCCATCCTCCCAGATATTCTTTGATCATTATCTTGGACATTCTTCTTGCACATTTTAGATTTTTTCTCATGGTTAGATTATAGTTTAGCATCGCTTGCAATATTCATAACATATTTTGAGACTCTTTTATCTTAGTTCTTAAACCTACAAACATTGTAGTGGATGACATATAGTAGAATAGAATTAAGGGTACCCATCCATGTAATTGTATATATTTAAATGTTAAAAATGAATACAAAGCTCATTATTGGTTGTACAAGCATGAGTTCTTTGGCTCTAATTTTCTTCTCCCTATTCATGCTTTGTAGCCACACACACACACACACACACACACACACACACACACACACACACACACACACACACACACACACACACACACACACACGCACGCACGCACGCACGCACGCACGCACACGCACGCACACACAAGCCCGCACGCACACACGCACGCACACGCACACGCACACGCACACGCACACGCACACGCACACGCACACGCACACGCACACGCGCACACACACACACACACACACACACACACACACACACACACACACACACACACACACACACACACACACACACACACACACACACACACACACACACACACACACACACAGAGCGAGCTTTTTGAGAGACATTAAATGATTGAGAGAATGAGAGAGTAAGAGTAAGTGAGAGAAATCCACCATCTTCATTCTAGCATTCATCCTCCTCTCCTTCTTCTCTTTCATTTGCTCAAGCAGCATCGAAGAATGGATTGAGGAGGATGAATCGAGGGGCAAGAGGAGCTTTCATCATTTGTCTTCCTTAACTAATATAAGCACAATGATTCACCTTCATAATCTTGACTACAACCAAGAAGGAGAGGTATTGGTAAGCATTTCTTGCATGCTTTTGTTCTCTTGCATTTATGGGATAATTAGTGAAGTAGGAAAGAGATAGAGAGAAGAAGTGGGAGATATGATTATCTATGTGATAGGAAAATGTGCTAAAAGTGAGTGATACTTTTGAAATAATAAGAGTATCCCTCAACTAAGAGCCGCACTACATGAGAAAGCTCACAGAGATATTACATTTGCAACTGCATCAATGGTGTATTTAGGTGCAAAATTTTAAACCAAAATCCATGATGGACCTTGAACCAAAGTTGCTAGATGGCATTGAAGCATCAAAATGCCTTATCTACAAAAAAGAAAAAACATGTTTTCATGAAGTATTGATGTCAAAATAGCCATATGATTTTCTTCTTCTTCTTCTTCTTCTTCTTCTTCTCCTTCTTCTTTTTTTTTGGGGGGGGGGGGGGGGGGGGGGTCTGAGAGCCAAAATGAAGTGAAATGCATTGTGTTACAAATGAAATAAGAGTGCATTTTCATTTTGAAGATTTGTGATTCCAAAAGGCACATAAGGAAAATAAGCAAACCGTCTGATGAAGAAAAGGGAAGAAGACAACATGAAAAAAAAAGTGTGCCTTCACCTTGGGATCTTGCTTATCGAATGCACCATCCACTAATCACATATATGCATATTCTTAACCTATTCATCGAGCCCTACATGATGATACCACTAGGGATACTATAGAAGATTTTAAATTCCAAAAATCCATCCTTCTCTTTCCTCCTATAGTCTTTCTCTCTCCTCAACCCTCACATGCATAATGCATGTTCACATACATAAAAAGGAGCTCATAATTGAAGCCATTGGAAGAAAGGAGGTGGGTGAAAGTGGATGAAATCAAGTGGTGGGGAAAAATGGAGCCTTTTCTAAGTGTGCCAATAGTCTCGAAATATATTAATAGTGGTTGGGAGGCTTGTACATGTTCATGCATCAAGTAAAGCACAAAAAACTATGGGATTCATGCATAAGTAGTCTCAATCTTGAAATATTTTGATAAACTTGTACTATAAAGACTTCCAATGGAATAAATTTATTATTTCTTCTATTTTTATGGTCCATCAAGTTAGGTTCAAAAATTTTCATTTATCGATGAGAAAATACCTAAAAAGAGTGAAAAATACATTCAAATATAAAAAATTAAAAAATACAAATAATTAGTGATAAATTAGGTGAGTGCCCCTAAGGCCATTAAACATCATAAAATGCACTCAACCCATAAAAAAATTGAAATATCTAAAATTAAATGCAAAGAATAGGGGTTTGCTAGTACGAAATTGGATTCGATGCCACCCTTTATATGTGTAAGTTCATAGATGATTAGTGAACCACTATGAATGAATGGAAATCTTTTATTTGTTATTCTTTGACATGCTTGGGAGTGTATATGTGATCTATATGTAACCATTGTAGCATGACAAGGGAAGTCTTAGTGCCATTGGTTTAGTCTAAAAGCAACGAAGCACTACAATTCTTTTGGGCCTTGGCAGGACCAAGTGGAGTAGTTTGTGATGTTTTAAAGTGCAGGATGGGGGTGTGTCATGAATTGTATGGTGGGGAGACTTGTTCAAACTATTGCATCAAAACCAGACAATACATGAAAGGAGAAGCCCATTCAAGAACATAAGAAGAGAGATACTTTCATATTGATCAATTTGCCTTGGAATATAGCTATATGATGCTCCTAAGGCTAGTAGGGCTATACTCTCCAATCAGTAAAATGCGATGAGCAAGAAGAGAAATGTATATACTATAAAAGTTCTTTTGGACTTATGCACATTGATTTTTCCCATCTAAGGTCATTTTGTCCTCTATTTTGGCCTTGTAAGTTGGTCAAAAGAAGTTTCTGTATATACTGCAAATTCAATTATGTTGTCATTTATTACAAGTGGAGGGGCTACACATTTTGGATTTGTAAGATTTCAATTATTTGCTAGGTTGCAAACACATAGAATATCTACATACACATTTCATATTACAATTATAGTCAATGAAAGGTTGCTCACCTTGTCAAAATGTCTAACAATTTTAACCAAATTTTCAGTGAAAAACTAGATGAGACTAGTTATCCTATATGGAAATTCAAGATGATAATTTTCTTAGAGAAAAGGTATTTGGAATTACATTGAAGGAGATTTAGCAATGGCACCCAAAGTCCCTCAGCAAAATGCTACCACATAATAGATAAAGTCTAAGAAGAATTGGGAGCAGACATAGAGCAAAGTGATGTATTGGCTATCTATGAATATCACAAATAGTATGGTGGTTTATTCACAAGAAGCTAAACCCTTGCTATCACTTGGAAGAATCTAACAAGATTATTTGAGTTTAACACCAGGACCTAAAAGCTATAGGCCAAATCAGGGCTTAACTAAGTTAGGAAAGGGAATCTGTCCATTAATGACTATGCATTCAAGATGAATAGTATTGTGGTAGCTCTTCAATCTATCAGTGTAGCGATTGATGATGATGTTATATTAGCATGTTTAGATTGATTTGGAGATGAGTACAAGAGCTTCAAGTCATATATGAATACCAAGGAATATATACCTAACTTTTTAGATTCAATTTCTATACTGAGATAACGTTAGCTTGGATTCCTCTTCTTCTCAAAGTAAAGCAAGTCTAAACAAGTATTTTACTCTACTAGCAAAGATAGAGGTGATGGACAAGGTCAAGTGTTGATCATGCTCAACAATACACATGAAAATAGGGCAATAAAATTCAGGGGAAGGGGAAGCCAAAGAGAACAAGTTGCAAAATTTAATTGACAAATAGAATTCTAGTGATAATAGGTGTTACACTACATGACCTCAACTTTAGGACCGATGGACATGCTCCTATTATTTTAGGAGCTTCGGCCTACAAAGTCCTTATGCTAGCTCTCACCTAGCTACTCAAAAAATTGATGAACTCAATGATTTGATTGTAGTGAGCTTGTTATACCATGAGGGCTATAAACTCCACAATCCAAGTGCACACCCTACATTTATCTTCTCTTCTTGATCCACATACAATAGAAGCCATATGAAAATATTCAAGAGCTCTAAGAGAAATGAAAGAAGCTGCACTTGCCATGGTCTCTCTCTCTCTCTCTCTCTCTCTCTCTCTCCACAAACAAACACACACACACATACATAAAAGAAAAAGCAACAAAGCAAGAACACAAAGTTTACACACACACGAATATGTTTTTCTATTATTTCTCATCCTATATATATACATAAAATTTATGGTTAGGTTTTCCTTATCCCACTTAGGCATCTTGCCCTTTTATGGTCACATGCTTGTAGACCTCATTTTATGACAAAAAATTGATTAATACACTATAAATACATTAAATTTTATTAAAAAATATTTCTTTCTTTTGTAGGCCTATTTTCTTTTCTCTCTCTCTCTCTCTCTCTCTTCTTGCAATTAATATTATCCCTTCTTTTGAATGAGTGCTAGTCCCATGGCACTTACACCAAAGGTTTGGTGCTACTTCTACTAGCAAGAGGCTCTAGGACATTTGATGAGGGATTTGGTAGGGAAGGATGGTGTGCTATGGTGTGGCAAAAGAGATTTGCGTGGGCACGAGATAGTGGTATCAAAAAACTCAAAGTGGGTTAGGTTTTCTCAAAGAGAAAAGGAGTAGTCATCTAGTGTACCTATAGGAGTGGCACCTACAAGAGTGCCACCTATAGAAAACTGAGCAAATCCAAGATTCATAGGAGTAATAATACCTATAAAGTGTAGCCAATTGAAGTGTTAAGTGTCCACTCATCAATTGATGTTGGGATACGTTGTACATGTATCTCCATTAGCAACCACCAAAGATGCCCTCCCCAAAACCTTGATGAGAGCAAGAATTGCAATTCAACCACAAGATTGTAACATTTGTATCTTTGCAACATCCCTGAAGCCTGGTCCTAGTATGATGAGGAAAGGAAGTCCCAGGTCTCCACAACATCTACCAAATCCAACACCTCCATGAGTTGAGCAAGACGTAGCTAAGCCACCTTCCTCTACAAGGCCAACATAGAGCATCACATCAACTACACTTGTTGGAGATTGATATGTTGAAGTGTATCAAGGCAAAATGCAAGGATGTTTACTATGGAAACTCAACATCTGCTCTATGTCTAAAGCATGCTATGTAATTAGATATATATGGGTAAAAATCTACTCCAACTTCTCATCTATGAACTATTGGCTTGTATGCTCTTTGGATCAAGTGTGGTGACCTATAGAGTCAAAAAAGGTGTCAATTAATTTAATGTGGAGGTGAAAATAAAGTACAACAACTATACATATATGGACTAGCATAAAAGTTTAAAAACATGTAATAGAGTACCGACATAAATGAGGGATCAATGACTCTAATAATAAGATATTGTAAACACAAGTAATTCTATGGCCATGTTATCGCATCTTGGCATAAAAGGAAAGGTTTATTAGAGGTATCCATAATTTTTTTTTCTAATTCACCTTCAAAGAATTCTTGTATAACTATCTTCTTCACTAGTTGTGTTGTTTTTAATCTTGTCTCCTATATATGCTACAAGCCCTCCTCATCCTCTACTTCCTGCAAGTCTTTCTCCCCCTACTTATATGTCTCCTTATCCACACTAGAGACATTGCTTTCATTATTTACTCAAGCCACTGTTGAAGGTGTTACAACAAGGACAACATACAATTGACGAGGTTGTTGTGGGTTAGGGTAGAAGATCACTTGTATGGAAGAGTTAAGAACCAATCATCGATAAAAGGTATTTTTGACCTTTAATTTACTGATATTTTAAAAAAGAACATGTACTTGCTCATAGTGACTCAGCAAGACAAACATCTACCTCTAAGAATCCAAACAATCTCATTGAATGATGGTTCCCACTCCTTCCAACACGAGCTTAAATCACTACACATCAAATATGATCATGGAGAAGCTATGATAATCTATTGAAATTCCACTTTGTTAGTTGCCAAAGTACTCCATCTCACCTACCACAATATTCAAATCTATGGTCCATTATCAACTTTCCTACTTAAACTTCACCCCATGACACTACAATTTGTTGTCAAGTGCAACTTATCAATGCGCTCTACTTGAAAATATCACCCATGCGACCATCCAAGTTGTAGAATTTGTACTGTGCATTGAAGCTTTAGGGTTAGCTATTACTTACACTAATTGGATACAAGAATGATTAAAGCAGCCCTTTAGCTTTGAACTACATCCCCTGGAGGACTCCCACTCCTCTCATGTAACTATCTCAACGTTATGTGATGCTCGTGTTAATGCGGCATGGAGCCACCTCACAAGCACGTCAATTGCAACAACTCCTCTAGGCCCTCAGGATATTGAATAGGTCACTAACATATACTATGCAAAAAACCTAACTGTGCTACCTCTCATTAAATTTTGGCAACCTATACCTATGAATCCACTTCTCCACAGATGCATGGTGCAACATATAGATACAATTCACCTTCTCCTCCTCTATATATCAAGGCCTTTGACACTAGCCAATCTTCAACCATACTACCCTCTAGACAAGCCCATTGTTGTCTCAAGGTTTTCATCATGAAGTGCTCCAAAAGAACATCCAAGAGCTATGCACCAATCTTGCAATCTCCACTTCATCCACAAGATTTAGTAGGAGGTGGCTCTATATCATGAGCATGCTTGTGAGGGTAATTAGTCCTAAAAAAGATAAATTGTCTCCACTAATCCTTACCTTGTCGATTAAATTGAGCATGTCCTTATCTCTAGAGTGAGAAAACCCATGGCCGTAATCAATAGTATGAACTGTCACAATTCTAACTCATTATACATTACAAATCAATGCAAAATAGTAAGTACAAGAAGTACTTAATCAAGTCAGTGATGACTACCTTGGTTAAAAAAATCTTGGCATATTTTATACCAATCGTGGGATTTGAGTCCTGTTAGCAATTTATCTTTAGGAAATGTGATCTTGACAGAGTGCACCACACTCATTGGTGTGCAAAAGGCCCAATAATTTACTTCACTAAGTGCTTCTCTTTGGTGAATAAGACC